>NW_024349800.1:62061126-62097009 GCF_902729225.1 Pteropus medius | reverse complement strand
CCTTTCCCCTCTCTCACCCTTGCTCCTTCCTTCATTTCCTTTCTCCTCCCTTTCCCTTCCCCCTCCTTTTCCCCTGCTTTCTTTCTTCCTTTCTTTTTCCGTTTTTGTATTTTTCCAGCTTTATTGAGATATAATTGGTAAATAACATTGAGTAGGTTTAAAGTGTCAACTTGATACATTTACATATTGCAAAATGATTACTGTGATAGCCTTAGCTGATACCTCTATCATGTCACATAATTACCATTTCTTAATTGCCATTTCTTTTTGTAACCATTTAAGATTCACTCTCTTCACAACTTCCAAGTACATAATACAGTATTATTAACAATAATCACCATAGGAATGCTTTTCTAAATGAGCCCTGTGGAAATATAAAGCTGGAGGCCTCAAGATGTTTATTCGAAGAGATGCTTTCTGATCTACTGCTTTCCTTATAGAGAGAAGATATTTGTGCTGACAGTCTCTCTTCTAGACCCTGCCCCCCACAGCCCCCACCACTCCCACTAGAATGAGAGCTCTTTGAAGTCAGAAACCTTACTCGTTCACTGCTACAGCCTCAGTGCCAGATACAGACTAGGTGACAGTAGGATGCTCATCAACAAATATTTGCTGAATGAATGGGTAGGTGAATGAATAAATTAATGAGTGACTGGATGGACAGATGGATGAAGGGATAAATGGAGGGATGGTTGGATGAATGATTGATTATCTGGGACTTAACTCTCTTTTGGGTAGGTAGTGTTATATAGTGATAAGAGTTGTTCTTATCACAGAAAAAAATTGTAACTGTGTGGCGATGGATGTTAATACGTTTATTGTAGTGGGTATTTTGTAATCATATACATAATCGTATATAATTATTTTGTAATTATATACATAATTAAACCATTTTTTGCACACCTGCAACTAATATAATATGTCAATTATATTGCAATTTAAAACAAAAGCTGTGTAATCATATTGCCCAGGTTGGATCCCTGGCTCTTCTTAAGAGCTGTGTGTTTTAGCCAAGTTTCTTAACCTCATTCTGTCTATTTCCTCATCTGTAAAATAAGGCTAATACTTCAAAGCATTATTATGAGGATTAAATGAAATAATATGTGCAAAGTATTTAGAGTTCCTGGTATAGAGTAAATGGTCAGAAATCTTGCCTATCATTGGCTTGCGAACTGGAAGACACATGTGCCCTCCCCCAGCTTTTCTTTCATGGTTTGACTGTGTGTATTTGTGGAACATGTTAACTAAGGGAATTTTTTTTTTTTTTTTTTTTTTTAGGAAAAAATTACTCATGACAATCAATTTATACTTATTGTGTGCCTGTTATATCTCTTATCCTGTTTTTGTTTTTTATTTCTTGTTTTTTTTTCTCCTACAGAGATCAGTAGAGATACTGGGTTCAAGTCAAAAGCTTTCATATTTATTATTAATAAAAATAATGATAAAAATAATGGCTACTATTTATGGAGTCTTCATTAAGTGCTGGGCATTGTGTATTTTTGTAGCTAAGTCATTGCTTGGACCAGGAGCTCATGGATACTCAGATGTTGATTGACTATCAGTATCTGACTTTGTGTTTCTGGATTCACTGAGGCCAGGCTTAGCTTATTTCATTCACTAGTCTCTCTCTGGTGTTACTGTGGCCACACATCCCTCACAGAGAGTTACTGCTTGATTGAATGAACTGCTCTGTCTTCGGAGGCAGATCATTTTTCCCTTTGGATCTTCATGATATCTAAAATTCTGAGTTGTTTTCTTTCTTTCTCACCCTCTTCTTCTTCTTCCTCTACTTTTATTTCTGTTTCTATCTCCTTTTCATCTTCTCCATCTCTTATTCATTCATTCAAGTGGCTCTGCCACCAAATTAGAGAAGTGGCAGTTCAAAAAAAGCAGCACAGCTGCCTGCCCGACAGCTCCACCCGTGACCGAAAGTTGCCCAGGAGCATGGCACGCATGCAAATAGACTTGTCTTGACTTGCTGGAGCCTTTTCCTTTTTGTAGTAAACTAAACCTTTGATTCACAAGGAAATGGACTTTGACTTTATTGAAATTCTTATTTCCATAGTGTTTGGGCACAAATCATGAAGTATACCTGGTGAAAATCCTGAGTCACTGGAGGGCTTGGTGTTTCAGGAAGAGGAAGAGGAGGAGGGTCTTTCTTGCATTTTCAGAAGTAAGGATGATTGACATGCATCATCTCAGTTATTGGACAAACGCCCTTCACTTTACTCCTTTGAGCCTTTAGCTCAAAGGGAATAGGGGCCAACAGCATCCCTGATGTCTATTATTTTGGGGGCTCTGGTTACCTGGGGGTCTTTAAATATTATACAGAGGAACAACGAGGCTGAGTGGTCTGAGTCATGGACATGGGTGCCAGATCACAGGGTTGTCTGATAACTATTCCTTGGTTGGTGGGGATAGGGGGACTCCAGGAAAGGGATTATCTCTGGGTGCAGAGCGTTCATGGTGCAAACTCCCTTCTATGTGTGGGAAATAATGGCTATGTGCTTAACTAGACAAATGATCTTCCATGCTATGCTAAGCTGGAGATTATTGTTTTTTGTCTTAATCAGGGCTTTCTAGGGGCATTCCAATGAATAAGACTTGAAAGAGGATAGATAAGAAAAGGGATCATGAGAAAAAAGAGAGGACTAGTTTTTGATTGCCTAGATCAGTGCTTCCTAAATTCCAAATTAATGTCACCTGAAATTTTTTTTTCTTACAGAAAGCGAGCAACCAACCAACAGTCGTGGACCACTCTAAACTTACCATATTTTTCTGAGAGTGGAGTCCAGGAATATTGTTTTGTAATAATTATCTTCTGTAATCTGTATGGGAACCACTCCTAGGAATTTCTGTGGGACTTTCCATCATTAAAAAAAAAAATCAGAGTTTTCACACCCATGATAAATGCTTGAGCACAGGGATTACGTCTTCCTCACTTTGGTATCCTTAATATCTAACATAATTCCCAGCACAGAGCACTCAATAAGCATTTGTAGAAGTATCATGGAATATATTTCTTGGAGGTGGCCATCAACTGTGCAGGCTATAGGGGAAGGTAGTGTTGGTAACATGAAAATGAAACTATCAAATTAAGACTATCATTCAGCATATGGTATCCAATAATGATAAAGCAAACCAAAACTAAAACCAAAAACAAACAAATAAACCAACAACAATAGCAACAACAACACAACAACAACAACAACAACAACAAACCCTCTTTGCCTTGGAAGGACCATGTGATGGGTAGACTAGCCTAAAGACATTTTCTTTTGTAAAGGCTATTTTCCATGGTCATTTCCAAAGCTGCACGGTATTTTCCAAAGTTCCAAGAGCATCAAAGGCAATAACCATTAAGTGTTTCTTTTTTAAACTATCTTCAGGATTATTTATGGCAGTCTTGGGCCATAGATAATGATTAAAGCCACCTGGTTCTTGGTTTTCTTATTGGCAAAGTGGGGGCATGATCACTTGCCAGCTGCCTGTATTGAAGAGAGTTTGATGGTGTGACTAGATTCCATCTGCATAGCATCAGAGGGCATTCAAAGATAGCCATAAAGATATGGCCATAAAAATAGCCATAAAGACAGGCTGCGCATCTGCCAGCCTACCAGAGTCTAGGGCTGTTACATTCTTAGGATAAATCCTACTATATTGTGTTGTGTCATTATTATTATTATATCATCATTATATATTATTTCTTAATACACCATTAAATTCAGCAAACTAATATTTTATTTAGGATTTTGAATCTATGTTCAAAAATCAAATGGACCTATAATTTTCTTCTCTTGTACTGACATTATTTCATTTTGAAATCACGAATTACATCGGTCTTTTATTTGAAAACTACCTTAGATTTTTTTGGTGATTTTAAATTATATCTAAAAGACAATCTATTGTTGAATTTTTTTTTAAATTTAAATTCAATCCAGGAATCTGTGTCTTTGAATTGGTGAGTTTAATCTTTTTATATTCATTACAGTTACTGTACTATTAGAACTTATCCTGTTACATTATTTCTGTTTTCCATTCACTGTATTTTTTTTAAAATAGCTCTTTCCTGTTTTTATAGAAAGATCCAATTTTATTCAGTTGGTTTAAAAATTAAACATTCTAATGCTGTTATTATAGTAAGAACAAAAGTGGCTGTTAACTCTTATCTCAGTTTCATGCTTGCACTTATTTTTCCCTATTGATTTTTCAAATTTATCAATAGATATATTTTCTCCTTTATAAAACAAAAACATTACTACATTTAATTTCCCTTTGATCTTCTTTAGGGTCACATGTTACACGCCTGCACAAATAAAATAAAATGAAATGTGAATGGCGTCCCCTGGACTTGTGCAATCATGTTGATATATTTTATATGTTTTGTTCTAGGTTCTTATGGATGTATTTTCTCTGTTTTTTTTTCCAGCTTTAAGAAAATTCCTATATAAACTTTGTACAAGTATTTGACCACCTTTAGTTCCCATGTGTTTTGTAGCATCCTCCTAAGATTGCCATTTTTATTTGAGTACCTCATCCAGGAGCAATTTTAATGTGAGGCCTTGTATGAGTCATGATACTTTCGTTATGTTACAATATTTGAATGACAATTTGGCTGGATTTAAAATTATAGGTTCGATGTTCTTTTCTTCAATGCTTTAAAAATATTTCTTCATTGTTGGTTTGCATATAGTTTTGCTGTTGAGAAGTGTATACGATTCTTGTTCCTCAATTATTGATATACTCTTTTTTCTCAGTAAGCTTTTAGAAGGTCTTCTTTGTAGCAGTTGTTTTTAAATTGAGGTATAATGTTTCCAGATGTTAGTTTTTCCTTACCTCTATTATTTGACTATTCGAGAGCACTTTTAATCTTAGATATTGCATAACTTAAAAAAAATTAAGTATTTATCTTCATCATATTTTCAAGACAAGGGCAAGACAAAAATAACCACTATCACCATTATAGGGCTGGCCAAAACGCTAAGGAAAGGAAAGAAATAGAGATGTAAGGATTGGAAGGGAAAGATAAAACTGCCATTATTTTTAGAAGAGATGATCATCTACCTGGAAGGACCACGATAAGGAGCAAATTATTAGAACTAATAAGTGTTCAGCACTTGCCAAAAAGATAATTCACAAATATTATTAGAATTTTCCATACCAACAATAACCAACTAGAAAATATAATAAAAAGTGAGATGCTATTCACAAGGTCAAAAGAAACTATGAAATATTAAGAATTAATTTATCTAAGAATACTCTAGACTTCTGTGGGAAAAAATTTAAAACTCTAATAATAAGGAACATAGAATATGATCTCAGTATTTGGAGAGCTATCCCATGCTTAGATGGGCCAAATTACTCTTATAGTGATAACAACCCTCCTTAAAGCAATCAATAAATGAAATGGAATTGGAAATTGAGGGACTTGATAAACTTATTCTAAAATTTTAAGATGTACTCTAATAAATAATAATGAAACCTGTACAATGTTAGTACAAGAACAGACAATGAGATAGATGAAATAAAACAGAGTTCAAGGCAGGCCCATATATATAACTTAAGGATTTCTATTCAAAAAAAGGACATCATAAATAAAGTTAAGAGATGATAGATTAGAAAGAAATTTGTACTGAGAAAAACTGATAAAATGTAGAATCACACATATAGGATATACAAAAACTCCTGCTAACCAGCAAGAAAAAGACAACAACCCCAGGGGGAGAAATTGGCAAAGGAATAAACAGGCATTTGGGGAAAGAGGAAATCTAGAGGTTAACGAGCATATGAGGAGATGCTCAAATTTATTAGTATGAGTAATGTAAAATAAAACCACAATAAACTATCACCAAATCTATTACATTGGCAAAAATTAGAAAGCTGAATGATGCCAAGTCTGGTGGTGGAATGGGAATATGTGAAGCCTCATGAACTGCTGCAGGGAGTCTGGAGAGCAATCTGGTTGTATTTAGCGAACTCACATATATGCATATTCTTTGACCTAGGAATTCTGCCTCTGGCCAAATAGCCCCAAGAAAACTTTGACATGCCTCTGTAAAAGAATGCACATCAGAATGTTTACCGATGTTTTACTTTGTGGAGGGAGAGGTTGGAGATAATCTTGTTCAGTAAAATGTAGTGCTTACAGTCCATGAAATACTTTCAAGCCATTAGAAGTGATAGTTAAAATGTATACATAGCAATGTTGAATCTTACAGCATAGTGCTGAGGTGGGGGCAGACAGGAAAAAGAATAGCCATGGAAGATGGGAAGGAAAGTGAATAAATGAATGAATGAACAAAAGAATGAACGAATGAATAAATAAGAGAAGGACCGTTTGTGGACTAATGATGACAAGGTGCCATGGATAAAAAGGATTCTTAAAGCTCATATAAAAGGGGGAAAAAGAAGCCTAGTATAGATAATGGCACCTAATGAGCACTTGTTGAGTGAAAGAAGAAATGAAGTCAGTGGTGAATCCTTTTTGCAAAGCTGAGTTCTTTTTGCATTATGAAGCACTGCTCTTTACTGAAGTATTTTAGGGGTTTTGATTTGGTATGTCTCATTTTAAAAAATGTGAGCACACCTGTATTTGGAGACATCTGGATGACATTAATAGGATTTTTTTCCTTTCCACTTCTTGGCTTATTGCATAAAAATGGACTAATTGTCTTTTTTCGAACTATGCCATGTAGTTTGACTTTTGATTCCGAGTCATAGAAAACATCTTCTTAGCAAATATTTGACATTATAATCAAATCTTGGTTCTCAAATACCTGCCCAAATGTAATAATTAATACCTAGAGTCTCTATGGGAAGCTCTGAGCTGGGGCTGTTTCCTGGGCTTTGAGTTGTCAGAGGGAGCAGGGTTTATAGCTCGCCATGATGGTGGACTTGCTAGATTTGGTTTTTCAAAGTGCCTCTGGGTTTGTCCTTTTCCTCCCCTCTTTCTAGAGGACAAGGATTTACCCCAGGGGATATAAACTTCTATTGATTTGCTCCAGGTTTTAGTATTAGTGGTCCTATATTACTACTAATAAACATGGCTGACATGGGGCTTTCACTAATTTCAACTTAATGAATGTTTATTAGTGTAATTATTTAAAACTCTGGATCTAGGCAGATGAACTTAGGTCTGACACTCAGCCTATACCTGATAGTCCTGTGACACTGGGAAAATTAAATTTCCTAAGCATCCATTTGTTTCTCTAAACAATATGGATAGAAGTTTCCTCACAAAGTTGTGGTGACTAGATTATATAATGTAGTTAAGTCTTAACATGGAGCTTGGTGCATAGTAAGTAGTTATTATTATTATTTTACAGAAATCATTATGCTAGGTCTATGAGGAGAAAGAAAGATGAATTTTAAAAGTTCTTAATTTTATGGAAATTAGAGAGAAGAAGACGGATGCTCAAAATACAGAGCCAGCGAGAGAGGGCCGGTGAGTTCACACATCCTCCTAAGAACCCAGTGAGACATTCCAAGAACTGCTTCTTCATTTTATAAATGAGAAAAGGGAGACTCAGAAGAGTTATCTGACTTGATTAAGGGGGACAGCCAATGAGTGGCAGGGCTTGATGGGACCCAGATCTCCTACAACTGAGCCAGGCCTCTTGGATGTGTCTCTGCTTATGGTGAATATTTCTTTGTGTGGTCCAAAGCTCTATGACACTGCTATCTGCCAGGCCACTGACAGTATGAAGCCCTCCATGTCCTAAAGTCCAGAGGCTTTGGAGTGAGAGGGCTCATAACTCAGCCAGGAGATACATTTCTCTGTTTTCGAGTGAGTCGTTTTCATGGACAGCATTTCTCCTTAAGACCTGCCTTCAAACCAACGACTCATTAGAGACAGTAATTCGTTACCTCCATTACTTCATTAAACATTTTTATTGAGGGATGAGTATACTCCAGGTCCTACGTAAAGCACCTGGGAGACAAAGGTAGAACCTCCTTGAGGAACCTACAGAGTCATGCAACAATTTGCTGTCATATAATGAACAAAGTAGTCCTGGAGCTAAGATAAGAGGGATGAATATTTTCTGGGCTAGGAGGTTTGATGGGTCAGAACATTTTTCACCAAAAAAGGTGTTATTTGAGCTGGATCTTGAAAAGTGAAGAGGTGATTTTTAGGCGAGGAACTGGGGACAAGGAGCCGGCAGGAGAGGACAGCAAGTTCAAAGGCAGAGAATTGCATGGGTGTGCAGAGTAGAGCATAAAAGGCTCTGGGGACCAGCCAGAGGGGCAGGGGGTGGTGGTGGTGGACGATGGGTAACAAGGTAACAAGGGCTAGATTGTGAGGGTCCTTATGTGCCTCCAGCTCTGTGGCTGAAGGGAGTGGGTGAGGCTTTTTAAGCGGGAGAATGGCATGATCGGTCTAGGTTGTGTAAGATGGCTCTGAGGCAGCTTGGAAGGCAGAGCAGCAAGGCCCCAGACCTGCCCTAGGGGTCCTTGCCAGATGGTCCTGACCCAAAACTGATTGGGTTGCCAGGGCCTGAGCATGTGGACCTCACCTACACAGTGGCAGAAGGATTCCAAACTGGGAAGCAGTCTGTGGCCTAACACCCCATACACTATCTGATGGCGAACCCCACTATTTTCCTTTGAGAAGCTTCGTGCTAACAGCTGGGTGGGCACTGGGCTAGAGGTCTTTTTCGTATTGTGTCTGAAAGTTCTCTTTGAGTAACCAGCTCCAGTTAAACAGCACGAGTGGCTTTTCCTTTCTTTCCCGAGTGAGTTGACTTCTTTCTCTGTGGGTATATGGACCATCAGAACCAGTGTCCTTCACATTTAAGCATGATTAAGCCCTGCCATTTTGGTGGTGGCTTAGGGGCTAGGGGGAGGGGCTATTGTATTTTAAAATGGAATAAACAGAAAAGCAATATTAAAAGAATGAGGAGGTTGTTTAGTGAGGCTTGAAGAAACTACAGGTGTTTCCTCCTGTGTTGAGTGAGAACCAGTGACCCCTGGGAATAGCATTTCCCGTTGAGCAGGGCCCATGGTGGACCGAGTCCTGCTGACACCCTGGCGGTGTAGAAGCCTGAATGGGGACCACAGAAAACTAAGTTTTCCATGGGGTCTTTTGGGCTCATCGTTGGTGTGGGGAAGTACAAGACTTGACACAGATGCTCACACAGTTCACGGTCACACACATTGTTGCCCTCACTGCACATCATCACATCACACTCTGTGGCCACGTCCAAAGGACCATGGCCTTCTGTGCTGTGTTGTTGTTCGGATCCAGCTGGCTGGCTCTGTGAGCGAAGTGATCTGTAGCCAGCGGGCCTCTGAGGGTGCACATAGTGGGGTGGCAGGCAGCCTTGCTGAAGAAAAAGTGCACGGTGCCTGAGGTGGGAGGATGTGATGACGCTGTGCCTCTGCGCAGCGGGAACTTGGGTCTTTAAAAAGCTGAGGAAACTGCCTCTGAGCAGGCAGTGGCTACACTGGAGGAAAGCACACCCAGGTCTCACATTAAAGAAGCCAAACTGTCTGCTTCAAAGAGAAAAGGCAACATCCTGTCACAGGCCATGCTCTGGCAAAAATGTAAGTGGTTTGGCTGCGGCTGTCAGAGCCATGTAAGCATGGGTAGGGGTTGGGGGTTCACCGGTTAGCCTGTAGTCGGAGAGTTGGTGGTGGTCATGGGGGCAACAGGGGTCTGGGTTCTGAGTCAGGGGAGCAGGGAGGATTGAGGTGGGTGAGAGAGAGCCTGGTGGAGAAACCAGCCTGTCAGAGGTGATGCTGATTTTCCAGGCTGGAGGGGAACGAACTACTGTTCCAAGGTGGGACAGCTCATCGTACCTCCTCTGCTGTGCATGAATCACCGTGATGAAGAAAGGGCAATTTATGATTCACAAAACAAAAGCCAAATGTTATATTGGTTTGGGGCTGGGAGGGGAAAACTGTGGAGTTCTTATATGACTTTATTTTATAAACAGCTACTCTTTAGCACATGGTTCAATTCTGTGGGCCTGTTTCTCTCTGAATTACTTAGCTTTCTGCCAAAGGCGTGATTTGTTTCCGCGAATTCACTGGGACAGTGTGTAACGTTGGCTTTGTAGAGCAAGTCTTCACCCGCTTCACTGTCTTGCCTCTTGTCATCCTTCTTCCCATCCTGTGGCAAGGCTCGTGCGTCCCTGTGCAAAGGGGCAGCAGGTTTTTCTTTGACCTTAATGTTTATCCCTGCAGTTGGATGGAACACTGTGAACTTTATTTTCCATTATGTGGGACTGAACAGAGACTTGCGTTACTAATAATTAAAATCATACAAAGATTATCTACAATATTCCTTTATCAAAATAAAGTCAACTCAATGGTCTCATGAGAATTGAACCTTGTTACTCTGTAGTTCCTCAAAAAAGAAATATTACCAAAAAATCGCTGTCTTTTCAAAGGTGCTTAGGTCTTTAAAATGCCTTTTAATGAATTTAGTACATCTTACCTCGAGCGAACTTGGTATAAGAGAATCTAGCTTTACACAAAAAGATAAATTAGGAAGTGTATTTATTTTACAAAAAAGATATTCTGTTGGAGCCTTAAGGTTCTCAAAACATACCTTCATTGATTAAAACATAACCTACAGTCTCTTTATCATCAATTCACTGTTTCTTTATTTCTTGGGTAAATTCTCTGGCATTGAGCTGGTTAACATGTAATATGGAGGAGTAATTTCAAAATTTTTCAGATGGCGAAGTCTCATAATTGTTTGATACTGGCAAGATGCAATTGTTTTAAATAAAAAGAAATGAATCCTAATTTGGGTTTGAGAGTTATGGAATCCTCCCAAGACTATTAGAGATATTCTCGTATGGGGGGTGCGCGACTGCTACCTGAAAGATAGAGCACGACCCTAACCTGCAGGGGCAAGGGCAAGCAGCCCCATGGGAGTACCCTGTGGTCGAGGGCAGGTGGGCATTAGTGTCTTTGCTGAGAGCTGCTGCATGTCCATATGACCTTAGAACTGAATCAGTGGGTTTTATGTGAGCCCCTGGAGGGATTTCTGCTTACTCAGAGAGAGTCACTCTCCTTTTATTTTTATTAGGTTTCTCATATGTAAAATGGGGTAAGATAATATCCAGTCTGCAGAGCTCCCAATAGCGAAATGCCACTGAAATGATGTTGATTTCTCTGGTTTTGTTTTAGTATCTGAGACATGGTTTGTTTCCCTGTGTTCATATTCTCCCTTCTTGGTTATACACTACATTTTTTTCCCTTTAATTCCTTCTAAGAGACTAGAATTTTTTAAAAAGAGGATGCTGGAAGCATGTTCCCTGATCACACTCTTGGAGTTCAAATCAGGCGCAGCAAAACTTCATCCTCAGAGAGGCTACATTGTAAGCTTGTCAGTGGAATAACTGGGGTGAACAGTTCTACGTGTTCAGATGCACACAACCAAAATTCTCTTTAATTGTCCTTGGCACCTTACAGGAATGTAGGAAAGGCCCTGGGCACTGGACCTGTCCCTGGATCCTGGATCCAACCAAGTAAGACCGTTGTCTAGGGCACCGAGGGCATCTGGTGACTAAACCCTGTGGGAAAACCAGTAAAAACAGGGCAGCACCATCAACCCACTTAGAATCACCTGATGGAAGGGCAGGGTTTGAAATCAGACACCAAGAGTGCTGAAAAGGCACTTTCTTTTTTCAGAAAACACCCTCAAGGCATGAGCTGAAATGACTGTACTATGGGGTTCTGGAAAGGGTTAAGAAAACATTCACTTCGTAAATGTTGCCTCCTTACTACCTGGCCCATGACCCTCCTTTGTGGACTAAATGTGAACATGGGCTTTGGTTCAGATCAGCTCAGACTTGCTGGCACACAGAGTGGAAATCTTCAAGCTCCACCATGGATTTGAGATTTGCTTGACTGATCAATTGGATAAAGAAGTCATTCCCCCTTCAGATCCTCCCCCTGGCTTTTGTGCTTGGTCCCGCAGGTCCTATCCCGTGTGGATGTGAAGTTCTAACATCCACCGCAGAGAGAAGCCCTGTTTAGGCCTATAAATAACAGTGCCGTAGAAACAGTAGGAGCGATGGAGTGAGCAAGACTGGGTTTCAAAGCTGGCTCTGCACCTTAATTATTTAACCTTATATTTTTAAAAATCTGGAAAATGGAAGCTCTAATGCCTGCCTTACGAGGTTTTTGTCAGAGCTAAAGCAGAGAATGTAGGTAAAGGGTTGTGAAGACTACTGATAAGTAACGATAGTGATGAGAGAGCACTCTCACCTTCCGTGAGCCCATCGTGTGTGATCGAATTGATGCCAAATTCTTTCCCGTCTATCCTTTTCCACACTTTAATTAGAAAAGTTAAAAAGGTACAATCACAATATTCTGGAGTGATATGATCTTACGAACAGTTTCCCAAGGGTCTAAATCAGGGGTCAGAGTGCCAAGTCAGTCCTGGCAGTGGTTTTTGTGAGTACTATTTTATAGGAGCACAGCCACATCTGTTCATTTACATATTGTCCGGGGCTGCTTTTGCTACAACAGAAGACTCAAGTAGTTGCCACAGAGACCATATGGACTGCAAAACCTAAATTATTTACTATCTGGCCCTTTATAGAAAATGTTTGCCAACCTCTGTTCTGACATGATTTGGGTGGTACCTTGGATATGCATTTCCTTAGGTCACTCAGTGTCCTGAGTTTGCACAATGCCACCACCAATGGAGATTAGGTTTACAGTCAATTGATTAAATGATTTGCACAATGCTGAAATTAGATTTGGTTGACTTCTTTTTTAAAAGCAACAGAACCGTGTATAATAAACTCAACTCTACTTGCTAGAAAATGAATGAACTGAACGACTGCTTTTTACTGTTGTACTTGTGTCAGGGAAAGATCTACATGATAAGGAAAGGCAGGCCTGACTGATTTTCTTTGAATCGGCTGGTTGTCTTGATGTTCCATTGACTTGGCCTTGGCATTTCTTTGCTGTAGCGCCCAAGGAGGCATCTTAGGAACAGGAAATAGTTATTATCAAATTGTTATGGCACAGATGGGCCTTGTTTTCAGACAACTCGAACAAAGCAGAGGTTCACCAGACAGATAAATTAGGGTCTCAAATTCTCAATACAGAACTCTGGATTTACTTCAGGGTTCCACTTAATGGCCAACTTTTTTAGGGCAGTTAAAAATGCAGTTAACGAAATGGAAAACTTATACATGTAATTTTTAGAACTCTATCTCCTGCATAACTACAGACGAACATAATGAGAAGAAATTTAGGGCCGTGGACCGCCTCTAATGTTTCTCTTCTGTGTTACCACTTTTGCTTATTTAATGAACCTAATAAGCGCTTTTACTTCCTACCTTGTTTATCTGTTGGTTCAGTGGTTCTTGCTGATAAGAACAAGTAGGATCCAAAAGACAGGAATTCACATGCAAAGAAGGACCTGAAGTAAGTGACACACATGAATTGGTAAAGTAGCAGATGATTTGTTCCGTGGGTACTTTACTTTCTTCTCTCTATATTTACTAAAGAAAAAATGCAACTTTGTTCCCCTCTACACCTAGAAAGTTTCTGAGTCAGAGGTTTTGGAAGCTCTCTTCCAATTCAAAGCTGCAAATCTGTTCTGTTGTAAAGAATAAAAAAGAAACTAGATTGTCTATGCTTATTAGCTAAATAGCTGGACATTTAATTCACTTAGAAGTCCTGTAAAATTTTGCTTTTAAATTTTTTCAAAGTAAAGGTGTTAGGTTTTATATTTTTCCTCTTGACTTTTCTGAAGTTGTTTATTTTCTCACAAAATAAAAATGTCCATCAATTTCTCCCTTTGGGCCAACCAAACCAAAGTTGGCTAATTAATAATGATCATTAACATAATTTTCACCTTTATGAAATACTTAGTAACATTCTAGTTTTCTCATTATTGTAAGATAACTGCTTGATAAGAATGGGCCTGCCTGAGATGGCGAGGCCCTCTCTGAAACCCTGTGGCCCCGATTGTGTGATGCCGTGGACAAGGCACTGTTCTTCCAGGCAGGAGACATGGATTCTATTTTCCAATTCATGGGAAATTAAGTGTGGGGCCTTAGGCAAGCCAGCTAACCACTCTGGGGCTCAAGTGTGTCAGCCATAAAATGGGACTTGCCTTTTCCCGGCTCAGGGCAAGGAGATTGAACTTATTGAAATCCTTTCCCAGCTCTAATTGTTGAGCTTAGTGTTTATAAAAAAGACATACACGTTTTCAAACACGCATCCTTAGTTTAACAGAAGGGACACTTGCATCTGTTCAGAGCAGTGTTTTTAAATCTTGGCTGCGCATTGGAATGCTCTAGGAGACAAGAAATACTGATATGCTGGTCCTAACCCTGCGGTTCTCATCAAATTGCCCCGGGCGATATAGTTTCAAATGCTTCCCAGTTGATTCTAATTTGCAGTCAATGTGAGAACTACTGACCTGGAGATTGAAATTGATGGCTTCTAATATATTTTTGGACATTACACTACTATCGGCAGAATGTGTTCAATCCTTTTCTTAGGTATAAATATCAGCTATGGGGCATCGAGCACTTATTTGGTGCCTGCTATGCTGTGTGCCAGGCGTTCTGCTGGATCAATTTGGATTACACTGGGCTGCTAGTGAAGATATCTGAAACAACACGAATTTAAATAAGACAGTGCTATAAAGTCTCTCACACAAAAGACGTCCATAGCATGTTGTGCAGGACTATATGGAGCCTCCACACTGCCCACAACATTCAGGCTACTTTTGTCTTTCTGGTCTGTTGTCCTTGGCATGTGGTTTTTGTCCTCAAGATTGCTTCATAGTTGCCACTATAGCTCCAGCTATCACATCTCTATTTTGGACAAGTAAGAAGAACAGGGAAAGGCAAAAAACCATGCCCCTCTATCATAGCCCCTCCCCACGAACACACAACTTTTGCTGACATCTTATGGCCACATCTATCTGCAAGGGACAGTAGTGTAATTGTTCAGCTGGACACATTCCCACCATGATAATGCAGGGGTTGTTAGTAAGGAAGGAAAGGGCCAGTGTTGGGTGTGGCAAATGTCGGTCTTTGCCACAGTTTGAAAGTATGATCTCATCTAATCCTAATAAAAACTTCATGAGGTAGATTCTGTTTCAAGCTCCATTTCATAGATGAGAAAACTGAAGCTTAAAGGTCATGTTAGTAATTCACCCACACAGCTAAAGGCATCTGAACTAGACCCTGAATATTGTCTTGCTGTGCTGTCCTGTCTCACTCACGGGGCTTAGGAGGATGTCCTAGACAAAAGACCAATGGCAAAACGAAATGCACCAGCTGGAAGATGTCTGTTTATCCCTCGAAACCTTATTTTTTTGGGGGGTGGGGAAGATGTTTTCATTATACATGAACAAAGAAGGGCTAAATCAAGATATGTAAAGAATGCTTTCAAATCAGTAAGAAATTTAAGTTATAATCAATTACAAATCAGTAAGATGATCTAATAAAAAATTGCAAGAAATTTGAAAAGATGCTTGACAAAATGGGTAATAATTATATGAAGTTATATTAGAATCAGTAAAATGGGAAATGAAACTTGTCAATACTGATCATTTGCTTCAAACATTTTAGAAAACATTGGCATTTTCAACTAAATTTTAACATATTTAATCTGGCAATATATAGCATAAATGCATTAGTGTATATAAGAATATGCATGTAGAAGAATATTTATAGCATTATTAATCACAATAGCCACAAACTAGTAACCACACAAATATTGATCTATTCCACATGATAAATCCCTGGAACAATAAAAATGTTAAACCATAACTCCATGTAGTAAGATAAATGAATCCAACAATTTGAGCCAAATAATACAAATGTAAGCAATTATTTACTGGGTTATTATATTTATGTAAAGTTTAAAAATAAAAAAAAACTAATATACAATGTTAGAAACCATAATACTTTTAAACTTTGTAGAAGAGAGAGAGAGAGAGAATGTTTGGGAGGGAATATGAGGAAAACATCTGGGATTCTCAATATTCTGTTCTTTGAACTATTTATCTAGTTAATAATAATTTATTAAATTCCATATATATTTTAATGCACTTTTTAATGTATATGTTCTACATTGATACAATAAAATTTTTAAAAGGATGTTTGATTCAGTTTAGAATAAAGAAAAATGGAAACAAATGTTCTTCGGTATGTTGGAAATTTTATTTTTGATGCATGTGTTTCAGCTTACTTATTGAAGGAAATAAGGTCTTTGCTTTGCTGCTATACCTCTTCCACTCGGTTCTCTGCAGATATTTCAGCTGCAATGGAGGGCAAAAAAGGGAGAGAGCCTGACCGAAATAACTCAGCCCACCTGTTTTCTGAGCAGCGCTAATGGAGAATACTGTGTTGGCAGCTTGTGCTGGGAGCCAAGGCTGTGTGTCAGTAGCACTCCCTTTATTCTGAACTGTCTAGACTTCAGAAGAGTCAGGGTATCTCTGTGTGTGTGTTTGTGTGTGTGTGTGTTTGTGTGTGTGTGTGTTTGTGTGTGTTTGTGTGTGTGTGTGTGGAAAGTCAGGGATAGACAGTAGGGTTTAATTTTGAATTAGAGAGTGCTATCTCTGTTCTTTCTTTGCTTTAGTGGTTTTAAGTTGGCCTCTGGGGAAGACCTATCTGAGTTTGAATCCTAGATTTATGCCTCGCTGCTGGTAAGTAGCTGGCAAGTCCCTTTGCCTCACTCTCCTGCCATTTCCTCATGTACACAATGGAAATGCGGTTCTTACTTCATAGGGTTGTGGTGGGTGTTTACTACTGTGCTTGGCATTAAGTCAACATTCAAATATTAGTTACTATTACTATTTTTCTATTCTCTCTCACTTTGCCTCTGAGGACAAAGTTTACACAGCTAATTCTAGATTACAATTTGTGTGACCTCTGAGTTTGTGAAATGGCAGGACACGTATTTCCAGACTTGTAACTCATAGTGAGGTTAGCGATCAGGGCTAATGCAGACGGTTAAGCTGGCCATTCTGCGACCAGACTTGGAACTTAGGCCATAATTACCTACCAGCCTCGTAAGGTGGGATGGCGATAGGCTTGTACTAACTGGTAAACTTGTGTTCTTTTTTTTTTTAATTCGCACGATTGAACTCAGGTGTTTATAATCTAGCTGTGAGGAGGATGACACTTGAGTATGCAAGAAATAGCACAAATGATACCGAAAACTGAAACAGCAATGTGCTGCCTCCTTTTCTTAGCACTGGTTTCATTAGTATCACTTTCTGGGAAGGAGCAGGTAGCCAAAGATTTATAAACCAGAGTCATTCTCAGGCCAGGTGTTGGGACCAAAAAGGATTTGATGACACTTAAGAAAAGCTGAATCACTTTTTAATCCTCTTAAAGGAATCGTAATTTAATTGGAAGAGAGGAAGTGTCATAACTTTCCAGGACTTAGAAATGCTGGGGAGATGGAGAGGAAAGGAAAAAAGAGAGGCAAGAGTGTTGAAAATAGAGCAACTTTTAATGCTGGATGAAAGCAATACCAACTTGGGAAAGAAAAGTGTAGACGGAAAATCAGCCATTCACTTTTCATCTCGTGCATGTATGGCATCCATCCAATGATGGAATTATTTCTAAATAAAGAATTCAAGTAATAAAATAAATTGTCTTCAGCAGGAGGGAAGGGAAGATGGAATTAAGGAAGGTGTCATGGGGCATATGGCACTAGATGTGAAGCCTCAACAATAAATGATAATCAGGCTTTTCGCTTAGATACCGGGGTGAAGAGGCATCTTAGGACATAAAATATGAGCATCGGGAAGAAAATCCAAGGGTATATAGGCTGATGCCACAACATTTTTGTCACAAATTCCTTTATTCAATCAAAATTTACTGCAGAACTCCAATACAAAGATAAAAATGGAGCAGTTTTGCGGGGAGAGTTCTGATTGCTCAGCCGCTCTCATAGCGCTCTGCTTCCTTCCCTTTACTAGCAAATGCAGGCACCTTCGGTGTATTCCAGGGCCCTTTAAATCACGGCTTGACAGCCCTGACCCAGACCGATCCGCCATTACTTCAGCAAGATCCCTGACAACTTGTCACAAGTCCGTGGTTTCTTCTAGGGTAAGGGCCTCATTCCTAGAGGAGAGTGAATTGCTGTGAAGCATGTGGTATTGTTTTCCATGAAGCTTTGAAGCTGTGAAGGCCATGTTATTGGCCTATGTGGGTATCTTGTGAATTAGGAGGGGGGTACATTTCTCAAGACTGACCCAATGATTTCTTTCCCAGGCTTGATATTCTTACAACTTCTTTAGTGTCCTTCACAAGGGAATCCACCCACATCATGGGGTCATTTGTTAGTAAACCAGAGGCTTAGCAGAAAAGCTCATCTTGACTGGCAGTTATATCTCAAATCATGAATCAATGATCAGGGCTACCTGCAGTCATGTAGGGTGTACCCCAGGCTACCACAAGCCTTGGGGCTTTGGTAGTTTGGTTGGACGCAAAATGTACAGTAGACGCTGGGTTTGAAGAGCGCTTCCTCCAAGGAAGTGATTCATACCTGAGGGTCTTAGGAAAAGTTTATTTCTTCTGTAAGACTCTCTTTAGTGTTGAAAATTCCAAACTAGATCTTGCTTAAATCAAGGCACAAATGACTGGATTTTCTCTCCTCTCATTGACTAACCATAGGTTTTTCCTGTCTAAGATCAGACAGGCAACACTAGATTCAGGCTCTGGGTCATGATCTAATAAGGGAAGAGGTATCAGTCTTCTCTACTTCACCTCCTCACTCAGGTGCTGCCTTGCCAAAGAACTGGGGTGGGTGCCTTGTGTTGTCTCACCCTCTGACACAGTGTTGTGCTCTCAGTGTGGGCCTTTCCTCCCCACTTTTGATGTCTGTTGCTTTCGATAAAGTTGATGCAATGCCCAACATGTCAGCCAGAAGCCGACCTTTTCTAAAAAGGTGATAAAAGTCCCCTCTCCGACCACCAAAGAGCTCTCTCACATTTCTATCTCATATGTGATATGTGATCCTAAGTTCCCAGTTTTTTTAAGAAGTGTCCATGACTATGGCCTCAACCATGGCTGTGTCCCTGTCCTTTTGGAGATACATACAGGTTCTCCGAGGGGCCACACCTGATAACAGGACAAGAGTATGCCGTCTTACTTTGTCTGCCACTCAAAAATCTCCAGAAATCTTTTTAAAAACTTAAATCTGCCACAAACCTGATCTGTGGGCTTCTAAGGAAAGAAGTCCTGCTCAGCTCATGGTATCTTTATAAGAGGCCAGTACTAGGATTTTGATGTCTCCTGTCTAGGCTTGTTCTATTTGCAAGTGAAGTATTTGACCAGTTTCTCTACAGCATCATTGGCTTCCCTGACTCCTAAACAGGGCTGTCCTACTGCTTGGGGATACCAGGCCCAGGTGTCTGAGGAATGACTTCCAGGAGCACGGTGAAGTCAGGCTGAGATGGGCCTTGCTGGCAGCAGAGAGCTCTGAGTGTACTGAAGATAGAGACCTTCAGTATCAGGATGCAATAGGATGGGAGCAAGTTAGGGTCACTATACCAGGGATACTTCTCTGATAAGTCATGGGCCACAGATTGTTGGCTGAGATCGAAGGAGAATCAGCCATTTGTTGAGCACCTATTACGTACTGGGTGTTTAACTGCTAATTTTATACATTCCTCATGATAATCTCATGAGTTGGATATTATTCTCATTTTGCAAATGGGAAAACTGAGGCACATACAGGTTAAGTGATATGCAGTGATAAGCTATGTAGTAGCCTATCTAAACTAGGTCTGCTTGAGTCTCAGGCTACACCATACCACTTCTCAATGCCAGAGATTTTAGGGTTTTATTAGATGGCTCTGATTCAACTGAGATTAGTGGTAGTCTGACTCAAAAGCCCCTGTAAATTTGAATCTTGAGGTATTATATTTGAGACTCAGTATAGCCGCGGTCCTCAACCTCTTTGGCGTCAGGGACCGGTGCTCCTAAGAGAATCTAATGCCTGATGATCTGAGGTGGAGCTGAGGCAATGATGCTAGCACTGGAGAGTGGCTGTAAACACAGATGAAGCTTGGCTCACTCACCTGTCGCTCACCTCCTGCTGTGTGGCTCTGGTTCCTAACAGGCCACTGAGGCCTGGGGGTTGGGGACCCCTGCAGTATAGAACCTCTAAAGGCAGCTGATTTCTATCTTAGAATCTGAGTTCCTAGGACCAATCTTCCTCTAGTGCGCTGATCAGCCAAGAGAGAATAGGACCAGCTGGGGAAACATCTTGAAGTTCATTTAGGGTCTGAAGGCTGGGGAAGGACCTTGAACATCTGGGGCTATTTTGTATGTCTTGGGCAAGGCTTACATTCATGGTGTGGGCTAAGCCTGACCCCAGAGCAGTCTGTCTGCATTGGAGACAGAACAATTACGTGTCTTGCCACTTTCTTCTTTATAGACTGGGGCCCCCAGTTTGCTGCTCATTCAAGCTCTACTGAATCAAGTGGAGGTGGAAACCAGTCAACAGGCCAGAACTTTAACTAGGAGGCAAATGCAGTCCTGTCACGGTTTTTAATTCTAGGTTTGCTCACACAATTATCTATATACCCCACTAAACTAGACTGTAAGCTCCATGATGGCAGGGACGGGGCTTACTCTGCTCAGCAAGTACTTGTCCAGTGAATGCTCTGGCAGAGGTCTCCCAGTCTTACCCCCACCCTGGGACACGGCATATCTGAGATGGGAGCCCTTTCTGCTCTGGTGACCCCAGTTTCTGTAAAAGGCGGGCAGATGCAGCTGGTTTCTCAGGTGGACCTATCCACTGTCATTTCAGTCGAAAATACCAAAAATAAAACTTTGCGGGGAATTGTCTAGGTCTCTCAGTTCTCGTCACTCCTCATGTGAGCAGACTGCTGGTAAACTTCTCATGGACTTTTCTCTCCTCTCTCGGCTGGGAAACATCCTTTCTTGGGGGAACCGGTCATCAAGGGAGACTGAATCAGGGTGGTCCAAGCCAAGACTCCAACTGGAGGAAGGAGAGTTAGAATAGAGATTTCCTGACATATTAAAACGTCATGACTTACTCCTCTTTGGCTGTCCCAGCAGCCTTACAAGCAAGATCAAACTGTAATTCAGTTGAGATTCCACTTTCTCACATCTTTTTAACTCCTTCTTTAAAGCCACCTTTTTGTCTATGTATTTTTCCTCTTTGCCCTGGGGGTTATCCAGATTGCTGGAATATCTGAGTGACTTGTTGATATTTCCTGGCTGCAGGGGTCTCTCAGTTCAAACATTAGTGAATAGAAAGACCACATTTACATGCATATGGGATCTCTTTGTTGGCCTATGTTAAAAAAGAAAAAAGTAAACTGCAATCTAGTGTAAATTGTGTGGGGAGGGGGGAAGGTTGGGGGGTGGGGCTTTCTGTAGCGTGTCAAGTCCAATTTTGGCCAAAGCCCAAGTTCTTTCTTCCTGTTTGGAAAATAATCAGCCATTGTCCATGAATGGAAAGAATAAATTTGAAAACTTTGACCCTCAGACCTTCACTATAAGAAGAACACTCACATTAACATTTCACCTAAGGATGTGAATAATCCTTTAGCTGACCTGAGTTAAGGTTAATTCTCTTAGGCCGAGAACACAAACAAGTTACTTTACATTAAAGTTGAAAAGTGTCAGCAACTTTTCTGACTTTGTTTTCAGTTAGAAGCTAGGGCAAGTTTGTCAGCTTTAGGCTTGAATTCCTATTGTTCAATTATTTGCTTTTGGTTTTGCTACAGGTAAAGAGAAAATTATTTGTATTTCTCCTTAGTGAGTCTTTTTTTTTTTTTAACAATACTGAAGATTCAGCAGCAAAAGAGAATA
Source organism: Pteropus medius (assembly GCF_902729225.1). Lineage (NCBI taxonomy): Eukaryota > Metazoa > Chordata > Mammalia > Chiroptera > Pteropodidae > Pteropus > Pteropus medius. The sequence goes on along the minus strand of NW_024349800.1, from coordinate 62,075,215 downwards.
ATATTTACTGTGGTTACTTGGAATGATTAATAGTGTTTCACGTGTCCTTCTGGGTAAGGAGGATTTGTCTTTTAAAATGGCTTTGTGTAGCTGTAGCCTTGAGGTTCAACTAGTCAGTTGTAAATGGAAAGTATTTCCAGAGAGCTAGGCTGTCAAGATGGGCGGAATGGATTCCTCTTCCTGGTTCCCTGGCATGTAACTGTGGGCTTACCCTGAATCCTACCTAGCTCTTAGAGCAGCAGTCTCAACTGGTGTCCAACTTACCGCCTGGCTCTGGTGGCTCTTGGGAAACCTGTAACAGGACACTGGGAGGAGAGCATCTCAAAGGCTGCTCTAGGAAACACCTGTCTGAAGAGAGCTCTCTTAAAGCTGCCCAGAGGAGAAGCTGCAACAATCAATGCCTGGGTGTTGGCTCTGCTGGAAGCCATTAGGAGGGAACTGCCTCTTTAGCTGAGTAGCTTCCTCACTTTGGCAGGAATGTGGTTTGCATGGGGTCATTAAGTAAACAAGTGCTGACAATTTTGCATATTTCCTCAGTGGTATTTATTATATCTTCATCAAGGCTCTGGAGGGCCATGTTTATTTAAATCAGTAGAATCTACATGTTCCCTAAGCCTGGTGCAAAGCAAGCACAACGAACATCTACATGCAGCCCAAGCTCTCTTTCTGAGGTGACCATTCAGCTGAAAGCTGTAATGCTCTGTGCCCTCCAGCGGAACAGCAGCTGCGGGACTCTTATTTTTGTGATGTGGAGCATGTCTGGGTATGTGGCAGGGGGAACTGAAATGTCCTTTGCTGACTTTTTATACCTTCAGATTTTTTTTGTTGCTCTTTTTGGAAAAGGGAAGCCCTCATTGGGGCTGAATTCATGGTTTTCTGTAAATGAGTTTTTTTTTTTTCCCCCCCAAACTCCGCTGGTGACTGATTTCCAGTGGTGGAAAGGCAATGTGGCTGAACTTCTCAGCCTGAAAAAGGAGAGTCCCGATGAGGGCCAAGAGGCTCATGCTTAAGTGAAAAGATTTTTCTCAGTGGCGGATACCTGGATACCCACAGGAAACTTAAAGGGCCTTCAGAACACAGGATAAATTATGAAAAAGCTTCTGGCTTTGAGAGTGTGCTACCTGGAATTTGATCAGGGGCAACTCTACTTTGGGTAATTGGACTTTCCTCTTGTGTGTATTATTATTTCAAACTCCTGTTTTGTTTTCTCTAGCTCTTTTCCTCTTCCACATTTGTATGTGGGCTCCTTTCTCATGTTGGTGTCAGTAGGGAATACAGTGTTTACTGTTGAATTAGAAATGCTTATTGTTGTTCCACAAAGTTTGGTGTAAAAGGTATCAACTGCAAGTTTTCACCTTGCAAATGAACTTGGCCACTGAGATCCTGTGGGAATTGTCTTGAGGCTTCAGATTCTGATATTTCACAGTCACTTTGCAAAGATACTATCAGAAGCACCCTCATTCTTGCCTACTCACCTGGAGTTAGTTATAGGATTCTTTGGCAGCTGCTGGTAGACTCATGGGTGGGCAGTCGGGAGATCCTTGGGCGCTGTGGGAGTTTTGTGACTGCAGCAGGTTCTGCTCGCCATATGGTGGTTGTGCCAGGGCATACCTGTTGACACTGTGGGTTCCAAGGAAGTCCAGACATCAGAGGGTGATACTCTCTGCTCATAGCACCTCCCCCAAAGCCCTCTTTGTTCATTGATTCAAAAACAACAGGAGGCAGGAAGCCTTTGCTTGAAAAGATCCTGGAAGTGCCCAGCTGGCCGCTTTGCAGCCAAGTGTTGGATGTGTCTACTTCCTGGGAGGGAGGGGATCGGGCGTGCTCTGGGTCCTTCCTCAGAAATGTACATGCAAATCAGAAGGGGATTAGCCATATACTTGTCTTTAATCTGATCTGAGATGTGCGCCTGTGGGATTGAGACTTTCTTATCCCCAAGTGAATTAAGAGTGACCACAGCGCTCGGACCCCCAAATAACCCTGTGCCCTGAGGTTCTCCAGAGTGTGCAATGCCTCGGCTGCACTTTGTGCCTAAGAATAGCTGGAAACCCACCTAGAGAGAAGTGTAGGTTGAGTGATATGGGTATGAACAAAGCTGGTATGACTGTGGGTGACCGTGAAAATGAGTAAGCAGAGTGTGGGAGGGAAGGTGCCCCTGATCTCTGACACGTCAGGCCACACCTGGGGTCTGTGGTCAGCACTGGACATCACCCATAATAAAGAGAAGTGGCAAGTGGAATTCGTGCAGGAGTGATTCTCCCAGAAGGAAGGTTAGAGGGATTTAAAACATGCCATTAAGAAATAGCAGAAGGAAAGGGATATTTGTTCAAACTCTACAGGGAACTGGTATCTGTCTTCAGATGCTGGAAAGGGCTACTACCACTACTAATGAATATATCAGCTCACATTGATTCAGTGCTTACCTGGTGCAAGCACTATCCTGAATTTACATGTAATTCTCAAGTTACCCTACAAGGTACATACCATTATGATCCTCTTTTTATATGTAAGAAGCTGTAAATGATTTATGAATTGTGAGTTTCATTAGAAGATAATGCAAGAAAAAATGGTGCTTGTTACCATGAGGCAGGTCTCATAGGAGGAAGAGCTTTCTGACATGACAGCTCTCCAGAAGAAGGCAGAAGTGGGTGGAAGGAGGGGAAGGAAAATAACATGTATCGAACAATTTACCAAATGCTGGACATGGCTTTGGGAGCTTCCCACATATTATTTTAGTTAATCCTCACAACTACTGTGTGAGACAGAAACTATTATCCCCATTTGGAGGATAATCGAGGCCCAGGGATGTTAAACAAATCGTGTGAGACTTGAGTACAGGTATTTTTGACTCTCAAGTCCATTGTCACTTTTGCATAGAACAAAGGTGTTGATGGACAGGTGGTCCTGGGGCACAGTTAACAGGCTGGCTCTCTCTGCTGTACACTCCCATTTCAGCCTGCACTCTCAAACAGTAAATGTTTTATTGCTGACTGCAAGGTGCATGTGGGCAGGGACCACACCTGTCTTATTCGGAGCTGTTTTCTTAGTTCCAAGGGATATCTGAAAAGATGAACGAATACCAGTAGAGAACCCTTGTATGACAGGGGAAGTTAAAAAGAGGATAATTAATTTCCTATCAGGATGTTGGAGGAAGTCTCTTGTATTAGATTGGGAATGAATTATCAGTGGTTCTTATCCCAGCACAGCTCCCGAATCACCTGAGAGAGTTTTATAAAATCCTGGGATTCCCAGGGCCATGTCAGATCCCCAGAATCAGACTTTCTGGGAGCAAGGCCTGAGTGTCTGTATTTTGTAACACTACTTAGCCGGGTTAGGAAGCCCCTGCAGATCGTCTGAGCTTGGGGTTCTCTGACTCCACGTGATGTGTTCCCGGGGCTCTCATACACCCCTTCTCACTTCTTGCCGCCTTCTCTGCCCGCTGAGCTTCAAGGCCAGGCCACGTGTGTGGAGGCCTGGTGCTGAGTCAGGCATGGGCTCTTATCAGCTGAGTATTTACTAAGCAAAGTTCAGCCAGGGCAGCACTGCAGATCCGGGTTTAATAGATACCCAGGCTTCCGGGCTTTTGATTCAAAGCCCAGGCGCTAGGCTCTTATCGGTGGGTGATAATGAGCTCCCCATATGGGTCCTAAGGGCCAGTGCTACATGCCACCCTAAGCTGTGGACTGTCTTGGTGGGCAGATTGTCACTGCCCAGTGATGGCTGCTTTTGGCTTGCTCTGCCGCGCCAGGAAGAGCCCTATGTTCCAGCTCCATGCTTTGGTTTCCTGGCTTTGATGATAAAAAGCTAAGAGAATCTTCTCTCAACACCAAGGCTGGACACCCTCAGACCTCAGGGCACATGGATCACCACTGGGTATTTGTCCTGTATCCTGGGAGCCATGGAGAACCTGAGAACCATTTGTTTTAGCCCATTCTAAAGGTCCAGGATATAGATACAGAGGTGAAGTATCTGACCTTGAGAAGTTTATATGCAAGTTAGGGGCATCAGAAATTTATACCAAAAAGGATAACTAATTTTTACACAGACTAAAGATTTATTTAGTCTGTGAATACTTACTCTGTATCTGATTTCATACAAAGCATATACTAAACTTCCCATTTACTATGTCGGTGATTCCTTACAACATTCTCTCAATAAATTGTACGTTAAGAAGCACAGAGAGGTGTAGTAACTTGCCTAGGATCATACAGCTAGAATGTAGCGGAGGAAAATTAGGAGGCCTATGCCATTTGACTCAGAGTCCCTGCTCTGACTGCCACTCTCCACTGCCCCCTATGATGACTACTAGCCAGGTCTGAAAGCGTCGTGTGTTTGAAAGGTAGTGGGATGAAACTACCTGTGGGCTGTAGTGGTTGGTCAAGAAGAATCAAGGGGTTAAGAAAAGTGAGAGGGAATCCTGACCATGGGACATCTCAAGTAAAGATGAGAAGGTGAGACAGGCAATGAACATGTGGAGAAGTCTAGATGGACCTTCTGGCCGCAGTCAAGGTATACGTAGTAGTGTTCATAGCGGTTGGAAAATGAGTTGAGCGCATCCTGTGGAGTACTTATAGTTCTAGACTAAGGAACTGAGCCTTAATTGTCTGGATAGAGGGGAGCCACAGAAAGCTGGGGGCAAAAGGGGTGACAATACTGAAGAAATATTCCAGAAAGTCTCCTATGGTTCTCTACGCTCCGATACAAAGGCAGACGTTTGAGGAGAGTGGACACTTTGAGGTGGAGACTTATCTGAAAAGGGAAATGAGCACCAGTGACACTGCTTTTCACAGCCACAGCTCCAGAACAAGCCCCAGCCCCACCCCGGCCATACCAGGGTGTCCGGGTGAAGGAGCCAGTGAAGGAACTGCTGAGGAGGAAACGTGGCCATGCCAGCAGCGGGGCGACGGTGGCACCTACTGCGGTGAGGGGGTCCTCTGTGGCCAGTGTGTGTGTGTGTGTGTGTGTGTGTGTGTGTGGTGGGGGCGGTGTCAGGCAGGAGTATACTTCTTTGTCCCCTGGGATACGAAGGCAAAAGGTTGCTGTGGTTATGGCTGCTGCAGAATAGACCTATGGTAGAACAGGCTGGTGGTTCCTTGAAGTAGGACAAGGACTATGAGCTGCGGTTCCCCCTGGGGAGAGGACCATGCCAGTTCCCCAAGTGCACAGCTTGCTTGCTAAATGAAAACAGGAATCCCTCATAAGTGTAGGTGGTGTTGGTTGGGATGAGGGTGGGTATTTTCTTCTAATGAAGCAGATTCTCCCCCTATTCTCTCCTGCACTGGGGCCCTCTGGGTAAGTTTCCTGCAGACAGTGAGTTGGAGATGGCGGAAAGCTAACCTTGATCTTCTCTTCTCCCCTCTAGGTGGTGCTGCCCCATCAGCCCTTGGCCACCTACACCACAGTGGGTAAGAGCTCCCCACAGCCCTGGCCTCGTCCAGGCCCCTCATCCAGGTGGCATCTCAAGCTCTATACTTTCCTTCTTTCCTCAGGTCCTTCCTGCCTTGACATGGAAGTCTCTGCCTCCACAGTGACAGAGGAGGGGGCCCTGTGTGCTGGTTGGCTCTCTCAGCCTGCCCCTGCCACCCTCCAGCCCCTGGCCCCGTGGACGCCCTATACCGAGTATGTGTCCCATGAAGCTGTCAGCTGCCCTTACTCAACTGACATGTATGTGCAGCCAGTGTGCCCCAGCTACACAGTTGTGGGGCCTTCCTCCGTGCTGACCTACGCCTCCCAGCCGCTCATCACGAACGTTACGGTATGTCACACAAAGGCAGAGCTGCACCGACCCATGCCTAGGGCACTCTTTTAGAGCCAGGACTGGTTTCCTGACCCCTGATCTTCCTTGCTTCCTTCCTGGAATAACAAGTTCATCTGAGCCCACCCCATCCTCCCAGAAGGCCTGCTCTTATTCCCATTGACTTAAAATATCGTCCACAAAGAGGGCGTATGGCTTCCCTTGTCATGCCTAATGCTTCTCCAGGTTGGGACGTTCTCCTGCTTCTCTGTCCTAGAACATCCCTGCTGCCCTGTGAGAAGTGAGTCTGGGTTAAGAGTCTACGTTTTTAGCGAATGGGGTAACCCACGAGATATGCATAGGGTCTCCTGCCAGACCCAGCCTTTCCTTTCTATTCAGATAATTTAGAGATGATTATTCACTTCACAATGGGATTTGCCAGAGATGTCTAGGCTGAGCAACAGGTGCTATGTCTTTTTAGAAAATTGTACTTTCGATGGAGTCAGACCCAGCTGCAGAGTAATTTTTTGAGTACTGTCAAATTGCCTGGGTTCAAATCCCTGCCCCTTTACTTACTTTACTAGCTGTGTGACCGTAGGCTGAGTGACTTAATTTTCCTAAGCCTCAGTGTCCTCATCTGTAAAATGGGAATATAACAAGAGAATTGGTATCAGGATCAATGGGACTCAGCCTAGCTCCTGGTCTTAGCATAGTTCCTGGCATCAGAAAACTCTCAATAAATGCTAGTTACTAAGACTGTCTCGAAGTCGGCCAACAACATTAACCAAGGGCTGCCTTCAAGTGCCAGACAGGGAAGGGAAGGCCTGCTCCCCTAGGAATGGAGGAAGGAAGATAAATAGTTTTATATACCTGTTTGACTATAGGAATGAGAATCTCTGGAGCGTTCAGAGGAGAAAAGGTTACAGCTGTGTCCAGTTTCAGTCTAAGGAAAACTAGAAGGTGGAGCTGGGGCCTCATGAGTGGTCTCAGAGCCCACCCTTGGTGGTGGAGCTTGCTTTGGTTCCCCAAGTCCCCTGGGTTTCCCTCGAGGGTCCAGTGTCACCCTGATGCAGCCGCTCTTCACGCATCATCCAGGCATGGCCCGCAGGAGCCCTCCTACCTCATGCCCACCTGGCCACCCTGTGCACCAGTTGTGGGGTTTGAGTGATGGTGGGTAGGAGGGAGGTCATTCAACACTTTGCTTAGGCAACTAACTCATTTCCATATCAGGGGGCCTGGAAAGGGGAAGAGGGGGTGGTGGCGGACTCAGTGGGTCCCAACCATTTCATCACCGAGTATTCCTTTCATTAGTTATCCTTTTATCATTTCCAACTCCTGCTTTGAAAGTTTCTGTGTATCGAACAAACTATATTTATTAAGAAATAATTTATTTGTTTTGCCATTTTGTAAATTGACTCATCAGAGCTGTTTAGAGCTACATAATTGGCACTCCTGATCAGCAGGAGATAAGACCTGTTGTGGCGATGTAAGTCTATCCCTGAGCAAAGAATTCTGAGGTTCCAGTTGACCTGCACAGATTTATGACTTGAAAATGAAGGGTTTCCATTTGGATTTTTGAAATACTGGAAATAATAAAGCCTCGTTGGGAGGACAGAAGGCTTCTGAGATCCTTTCTAGCTCCATCATTCTATAGGAAGTCATCCTCAAGCCTTGCTACTAAAATGTGGTCCCTAGACCAGCCACATTGGCATCACCTGGGATCTGATTAGGCATGCAGAATCCAGACCCCACTTCTGACCTTCTGTACTGGAACCTTTGTTGTAACAAGATCCCTGGGACATTGAAATAAACTCCCTTAAATGACTGTAATAGTATACTCTCAAAACATGGTGGCAACTGGGGAGAAATGGGACAGTGAAGCAGGGGTAGTAGAAGGAGACTTTGACCCCTCTCACATCATTCCACGCAGAGGCCTTCCTCTTCTGCCTGCTTCTTCAATGGCAGGAGATGGTAAAAATCCAGGCCCTGTCTCTCTTGCAGGCTTGACCTGGGGTTTGTAGGGTGGTCATTGTGCAAGAGGGAGATATTGTTCGTAGAACATCTGCGAGCATGACCCTGACCTTTGGAGGTCCTGCAATAGCCACAGGGGCCCAGATCAGAGATAGAGGAGGTTGAGGTCATGAAAGGTGAGTGGAGCTGTGTTCGCCCAAGGGTAGCTCAGAGTAACAAAGCTGCTTTGTGGAGCCAGGACTATGGCCACCTTTGTGACACAGCTACTATGCTATGTGACAGGCTTATTGTTTAACATGCAGTATTTTCACTGATTTTAAAATGTATATCCCCACCCCCAACACTTTAATATCTCTGAAATTGGGATGCATTTTATAGTCGATGAAATCTGGAAAAGCATCTATAATTTTGCTCAGCCCTATGATGTCAGTCCTTTTTGTAACCTATTTTACAGGTGAGAAAATAGGCTTCAGTTGGGGAAGTAGCATGAGCAAGGACATATAGCTAGTGAGTGACAGAGTCAGGGATACAGAAGTGTGTCAGGCTCTCCCTTAGAGGAGACTTTGAGTAGGTAGAGGTGGAGCCCTCTGGAGTGAGACAGTAGGAAAGGGCCTACCTGAGAGGAAATAGAGATCCCCTCGAGGACAAGGGTGGGCAATGAATACTCTAGGGCTGCTAACCCTCAGTCCTGTGTCTCCCTTATCACAGACGAGAAGCGCCACCACACCCACAATGGGACCTCAGCTGGAGGGCCCAGAGCACCAGACACCCCTCACCTACTTCCCGTGGCCTCAGCCCCTATCCACGTTGCCCACCTCTACCTTGCAGTACCAGCCTCCAGCCCCAGCCCTGCCAGGGCCGCAGTTTGTCCAGCTCCCCATCTCTATCCCCGAGCCAGTCCTTCAAGACATGGAAGACCCCAGGAGGGCCATCAATTCCCTGACCATCGACAAGCTGCTTTTGGAAGAAGAGGATAGTGATGCCTACGCACTCAACCACACGCTCTCCGTGGAAGGCTTTTAGGCCGGCGCTCACCTGAGAATTCTGTTCTCTGAAACTGGGATTGAACCTCAGATTTGTATTTGTATGGAGTAGCCATTTCATAACTACAATTTTTATCTAAAATTAGAATTGTAGACCGACATCATCCATCCTTCCTTCCTTCCTTCCTTCCTTCCTTCCTTCCTTCCTTCACCTTCCTTCCTTCCTTCCCTTCCTTCCTTCCTTCCCTTCCCTTCCCTTCCCTTCCCTTCCTTCCTTCCTTCCCTTCCCTTCCCTTCCCTTCCCTATACTCCCTCTCACCATCCCTCTGTTCCTCAATTCCTCCCTCCCTCCTTCTTTGTTTCTCTCCCTTGCTTTATCTTTTCTTCTCCCTTTCTCATTTCCCTCCATTTCTGTTCCTTTTTGGGAGGGAATTATAAGACTTTTAGAGTTAATGTTTGATGTTAAGTGTTGCATATTTGTGGCCCAGATGCTTTCATTTCTGCCACATTTTATTCCTGGAGAAGGCTCCTCCTCTGGAGTGCCCTCTACTTCATTGGAGCAGTGGCCTTGATGCGCTATCTTTATTTGGGTATCATTTTGAGGTGTATGGGGTGCCCTGTGGGAAGACTGAATCTGTCAGCACCTTCAAAGGCAGACTCAATGACAAAGTTCTTGAGCTGTCAGTTCTCACAGTTGCTCTTTTATTTGCTTTCCTCAGCACTGGCCAGATTTACAGTCTAGGCATCAGTCTCAAGGCCTGGGGCTCATCAGGGTAGTGGGTAGGGGTGGAGAAGAAGAAGGAAAATCAGAGTGGGTTGGGGCATTGTCAGAGGTATAGAGGAGGGATGGGTACATGGTGTGTGTATATGGGGTGTGCATATATGGTGGGAGGGGGAATGTAGGGAGAGGGAAAGTTTAGTTTTATGGGAGCACATGAGAGCTGAAGAATGGTTTAGCTCTACATTACTTGGTTATTAAGGAAGATAAATTTAAGAAAAGTACTGGTTCTGCTTAAAAAAATAGGTGGTTTTTCTAATATCCTTGAGAATATTTGCAAGGAAGCTGAGCTTTTATAAACAGAATGAGTGATATGTCTGTCCACTTTCTTCCCACATCCAGACCCTCTGTGGTGCTGTGTGTAGGACAAGACCCACTGAAGCTCAATGGTGACTGGATCCTTGCTTACTGCTTTCACATGTGTTTCCTTAGTGTCTTAGAAGCCTCCATGAGCCACCATTCTGTGGAGCCAAGGCCTCCTCCCCAAGCACCATCCTTCCTGGTGCTTCTAGGGCCTCAGCCAGAAGTACCATTAGGTTTCATATCAAATTTTTTTTTTTCCTGAAGAAACATCAAATATGCAGGAGCTTGGGCACAGTTATCATTGGCGCGCTTAGCTCATGACAGTGGCTGTGTGCTCTGGAACTGGCACGTCCATCTGCTAATGACATCATTGTCACGATTAGGCAGACACATTAGTTGGTGAAATCCACGTAGAAGTAATAGACTTTTCTGGAAAATGACGGCTCCTTAGACACTTTTTTTTTTTTTTGGTCATTTGAAATAAAAACTCTGGAGAAAGTTGCTTTTTTTTAAAAAAAAATTCTGCTTTGGTTTTATTTTGACCCAAATTTGTTGGTATCTACCTAAAAATCCCAATACAAATATCAAGTTATTTTTATTCAGACTTAATTTTTAGATTTAAAAGCTTAAGACAGCATTTTAGATGACTAATTTCCATCTTTGTTGCTCAGACTTTTCTGTGCTAAGTAGCCAAGGGAGAGAGGGGGGTGATTCAGGCCTGTTTGATTAAAAGTCATGGTTTTTTATAAAAAACACTATGCAAGATTTTTCAGCTTATTGTTTGAGGATTTGAGAGGATGCAGAAGCAATCTAGATAAAGGAGTATAAAATAGGCAAAAACTAACAAAGAAATAAAGTACTTTACTTATTTGCTAAAATTTAAATGTTGTCTTTTTTTTCTTGTTATCTTGAGGTAAAATATCTCGGTTTTAGTAGTTCCTCTAGGTTCCTTCTTGGTTTTTCTGCTAAGATAAAAAACATTTTCAATAAAGACTTGCTCAGACTTTTCTGTGCTGAAGTGTTTTTTTCTTATCAAATTAATCCCCTTTAGTTTGTAGTTCTGTGTCAGGCAGTGTCATTATAGTAATAAGCTTACATTAGTCTTGTTGATTTTGCAATTCGATCTGCTGCAAGGGGAAGATAAAAACAGCCCTGCGGTGCCTGCAGCCCAGTTCTCCGAAGCAGCACAAGGCCAGCAGGCTGGTCTCCAGGAAAGCAGGGATCTGAGGAGAGGAAAGAAAGCTTTTTAACCTTATTGCTTTTCCTATTAGTCATGTTGCATGAGTAACTTCTTATGATCCTGCATGTCCAGGGTTAAGTTCAACCATTGGCCTTTCCATAGCAGGCTCTTAAAGTCCATCATTCAGAACCAGGAACACGTAGCATGATACAGAATGCTACGCCCCAAGGAAGCCACCTCTTCCAGCCAGGCATCACAATGAAATGGAAATTCAAGAAGCCAGGCTCCTCCAACACCTCTCCTTGGAGTACAGAACAGCTTGAAGGGTCTCTTTCCCTGGTGATTTTCTGAGTTTACTAAGAGCTTCTAACTTACTGCCTTCATGGTTAATCTTTACTGGGTAATTATTTTTATTATTTTTTTAATCATCCACCTTATTGTTCCATATGGATTGTTTCCAGATGTTTTGGGACAATAGTACATCCATTTATATAACTCACTTTGGATTAAATAATCTAAATTATCTTTTTTGCTTATTTTCCATGTTGATCATAACCCAGAAAAAAGACATGGAAGAAGAGAAATTTGAGGTACCCTCCCCTCAGCTTTACTGAGGCTCAACTGTAGGGGAAGATCCTTTAAAATTATGAAAGAAGTGCAAACCACTTGACCTGAAACATGAAGAGGGTGGTCAGCTCAGCATAGGTTGGTGCTTTACTAGATGCTAATTCATGAGGCTGTCCATTTCCAGCATGAAATAGGGGAGCAAGGAGGAGATGAACCTGTGGTGAGATGAAGAAACTGGACATCTACTAAAGAATGAACTCATACCAAGTGGCTCAAATTCTCCCAATATTAGTCTGCGCCCATCTCCAAGTAGAAGTTTGAAGACATGTTCTAATGCTAAACATGAATTTCTTGAAATCGGAAGTCATAGATAACTTATTTTACATTAACTTATATCATTTGCGAGTCAAATATGAGGCACTCAATAATTCCTCATTGAATTGAATTGATTTCGGAGATTCCCTATTATTACATTCCATTTAGAAAATATTGACATGGATGATTGTAATTGATTATAATGACATCTCCTTTATAGACACATGATGCTTCTCAGATTTTTTTTTTTTTTCTGAATGCTTGGGTAGAAACTTTTATAAGCTGATGTTCTTAACCCATTTGTCATTTCTTCCAGGTATAGTGATGGTTGCTGTGGAAGGGCTTTAAATTTCTTTTAATTTAAAAATTTTTAATTAAAAATTTAAATGTTGGTAAGGAAACTTAAGAGATTTATTCTTTTAACACATTTTTAAGTGTACAATATACTACTGTTACCTATAGGCACAATGTTATACTTCAGATCTCTAGAACTCATTCATCTTGCATAACTGAAATGTGATACCTGTTGACTAGCATACCTCCTCCTTTCTCTCTTCCCTCTAGCCCCGGGCAACTACCATTCTATTCCTTGCTTCTATGAATTTGACTATATTAGATGCCTCATGCAAGTAGAATCATGTAGTATTTGTCCTTCTGTGACTGGCTTATTTTACTCGGTATAATGCCCTCAGTGCATAAAGAAAAATGTGGTATATACATGCAATGACATATTATTCAGCCTTAAAAAAGAAAACCCTGCAATATGTAACAACATCTGTGAACCTTGAGAAGAAGCTCATTTCTTCATTGAATGTATATTATTGAGTACCAACTCTGGGCTAGGCAGGCATCATGAATTTCTGTTTCAAGATTTCTGCTTTGAGATAGTTTTCTATCTCAGAGACTTTCTTTCTTTTTTTTTAGTATGAGTGTCCATTTTATGTATGTATACCTATTTTTTGGTAAATTTTATCCTCAAACTACTTTATAAATATATTATCCATTATAAAGTAGTCACAATAATAGAAAATTAAAAAGATGAAGTAAATAGATAATATTTTAATGAATTCATTTATTAATGGTAGAAAAATCCTTTGACCTCATTAGCCATAAATAATATTTAGGAGAAATGTTATTGAATATGTCTAATTGCTTTTAAAAATCTTTGTGATATACCAATTTGAAGATCTAGGTCTAAGTTCAAATGATTTCAGTACTTTAAACTGTTGTCATTTTTGAAAAACATGCAACGCAAAGCCATTTAGATCCAAATAAAAATAATGTATCATTAGTTGTACTGAATATAATAAAATCATTTCGAAATTCCTTTAATCAATTTTGCAAAGATTTTATTTTAAAATTTGACTAATAAATTTCCATCTTAGCTATGTCAACTAGTCTTGCAACTCACTGAATGTTTTGCCATTTTATAGTTTTAATACGTTGAGTTAAAATCACACAAATTCTTTATTTAGAGAATTGGAGAAGTTCAGCTACAACTTCTTTTTAAAAAAGCAATGTGAAGATATGAGAATTTTTATAGGTGACACACACCTATTATGGTTCTCAGCAAAAATATCACATAATGACAGGAACATTCCCAAACTAATCCACTAATCCACTTTCTAAAAGCATTATTGAAATGTTATCTTTACCTTGATAGGCCAGATTAAATGCAAACTGTGTTTATTATTTTAAAAATATCTGGAAGTAACATATTTTGGACATTCAACTTATCAACCAAAAAAGATCAACAAATATAGTATGATTATATTTGTATTTAAAATATATATATTTTTATATTTAAGTTTGACAGTTCTTTGGGGTCTTTGCCATGAGATAATCCTCGTGGTGCAAAAGAGTCTCTTACCATTATAAACAGTATATCATCTAAAGGTATTGTGCCTATAAAATTAATCACACTAATAATCATCCTGTAAACCTCAATATGTTGGAAGTGAATGAACTAAGGAGGGTACCATCATCATCACCCCTCCTCTCGTGAGTAACTTCCTCTTGTCCCTGGGGACACTCTCAGAACCAGGGGTAACACTTAACCAAGTTAGTCCACATTAGTGTGGGCAATTAGTCTCGATTTGCCTGGCATTTTCCTGGATTTAGCATTAAAAGTCTTGTGTTCCAGAAAACCCTTCAGTCAGGGTCCAACTGGGACATTAGCTTACTCCAGTCCACATATTCAATACAAGCAGATATTTCTTCGTCTCTCTCTCTCTCTCTCTCTCTTTTCCTTCCTTCCT
>NW_024349800.1:62036715-62060802 GCF_902729225.1 Pteropus medius | reverse complement strand
TTCTTTCTTTCTTTCTTTCTTTCGAGATAAGGAGTGGTAGTAGCATGGGACACACAGTCATTACACACTTTCCTAAAACTAAAATCAAGTTCTCACAAATAGTTTTCTTCCTTCAACCTGGTCCTAAAGTGACACCTATATTAGTATGGTATTGCCAAATCAGTTTTTAATTTTATATGTTTTTCCAGTTTTATCGAGATACAATTAACAATGTCATTGTGTAAATTCAAGGTGTACAATGTATTGATTTGATATATTTATATATTGCAAAATTATTACTACTGTAGCTAGCTAACATCTGCACCACATCACATAATTAGTTTCCTTTTTTGGTGGTGAGAACATTTAAGATCTACTTTCTTAGCAACTTTCAAGTATTTAATACAGTATCATTAACTATAATCACTATGCTATACATTAGATTCCCCAGGATTCATTCATCTTATAACTGGAAATTTGACTGCTATCTCTTGTTTCCTTCACTGCCCAGGCCCTGGTAACCACCATTCTAGTCTCTGTTTCTATGAGTTCAGCTTTTTTAGATTCCATGTTTAAGTGATAACATACAGTATTCAAACTATTTTTCATGAGGTTAAGATGCCATCTTCTCCCATCCAATTCAGTTAGGTGGGAAACTGTAACAGCAGTTCTGAACCTTGAGTACATATTAGAATTAGTTGGGGAGTCTTAATCCCCAACGATCTTGTGTCCAGATCGTGCCTTAGACCAATTGAAAAACAATTGCTGAGAGTGGAAATTATGGAAATCACTCCTGATGAGTTTTTATAGCTCTCCAGGCGATTCCAATGTGCAGTCAAGGCTGAGAGCCACTGCTTATTTATCCTTTCGCCTCCAGTGGTGTTGGGATTGTTGTCAGGTCTGAATGCTGAAAGAGATCTCAAATGTAACTTTTGTGTGGCACGTAGAATTGATGCTGTTATGTTTAATTATAGTTGTTTTCCTACCAAACCAGACAGGGTTATAGTATTGCATAATCTCTTCATTAGAGAGTGAAAGCCCAATGGTCTTAGCGGTCACTAGAGGCAGCTTCTAGAGTGGATGCACTTAGTTGAGAGATAGCAGCTAAAGTCATTATCTGACAACATGAGGATTTTCTTTTACTGCATGTGCACTCACAAGCAAATGCGATAACGAAACATAAAAGAAATAGCCTTCTCTCCCTTGTCTTAGTTGTGTATTTATAAATTTCATGAATGGATTGATGTATTCAAATATGGAGTGGGCCAGCTGAAAAGATAATGGAGACAGAATCCATGGAGACAGAAGCTTTTGCTTATGGTCAACTCAGGGGCCTCCCTAGGCATAGGGCTTTATAATATTCAAGCCAAACCAAACTTTAAGGAAAGAACCATGTAGGACTGAGGAATCTCCTTATCCCAGTAATAAGATATAATTAAGCCATTGACTGATGTCCTTATTTGCTCTTAGATTCTATACATTTCAGTGAAAAGGTTTTGATGTCTAGAGGGCCTGAGAGACCTTGAGAACTGGAGTCCTAGGAACCTAAAGAAGGTTGTCACCAACATTTGGTAAACGAGACTGTAGACTCTTGCTTCATTTACCATGTGCAATAGCATTTATGAGTCAGAATTCAAAGAAAGGTCCGGCAAAGCCCTGACCCCAAGAAACTCAGAGTTAGTGGGGTAAATGGAAGGTTACAATATAGTGAAATAAGTAGAATAGTAGATATAAACACAGGTGCTTTACCCATCTAATATTTGCTAATGAAGATGTTGCCACCATCCCACTTAATCCTCACAAAAAGCAAATAAGAAATGTATCATTTTAATTCCTATTTACAGGGGGAAGAAACAGACTTAAGAAGGTTAAATAACTTGTTCAAGTTCACATAGTAGATGATCATGCCGGTGTTCAAGCACCACTTATTCAATGTTCATTCTTTAAAAACTTTTAAAAAAATTTTTATTTATTTACTTTTTATAACATATATAGTGTTTTACTGTTTTTAAAAAACTTAAAAAAAATTTTAAATTATAGTTGACATTCAATATTATATTAATTTCAGGTGTATAGCATAGTGGTTAGACATTTATGTAACTAGACTCCAATAAGTCTAGTTCCCATCTGATACCATACATAATTATTACAATAATATTGACTATATTACCTATGCTTTACTTTACATCCCTGTCACTATTTCATAATTACCAATTTATACTTCTTAATGCCTTTATTTTCTTCACCCAGCCCCCAAGCTCTCACCCATCTGGCAACTATCAGTTTGTTCTCTGTTATCTATGATTTTGTTTCCATTTTGTTTGTTTATTTATTTTGTTTTCTAGATTCTCCATATAAGTGAAATCACATGGTATTTGTCTTTCTCTGTCTGACTTATTTTACTTAGCATGATAACCTCTAGGTCCATCCTTGTTGTCGCAAATGGTAAAGTTTCATTCTTTTTTATGGCCAAGTAATAGTTCATTGCATATATGTAACATTTCTTTTTCATCCATTTGTCTTTTGATTGAAGCGTTTAATTCATTTAGATTTAAAGCAATTATTGATAGATATGTAGTTATTGCCACTTTATTGTTTTCAGATTGTTTTCGTAGTTCTCTGTTCCTTTCTTATTTTCTTGCTCTTTCCTCTTGTATGTTGATGATTTTCTGTAGTGTTGTGTTCAGATTCCTTTCTTTTTATTTTTTTGAATGTCTTTTGTAGCTTTTGATTTGTGGTTACCACATGCTTCATATATACTAAGCTGTGTTTATAGTGGTCTATTTTAAGTTGATGGTTGCTTAAGTTTCAACACATTCCAAGCCACTATCATTTTAGCTCATACCCTCCATGTTTTGTTTTGTTATTTTTTACATCTTTCATGTGTGTATATGTGTTTGTGCGTATTCCTTAATTTACTGTTGATTTTCCTACTTTTGCCTTTTAAACTTTGTTCTAGCTTTACTGCTGGTTGATCCACTGCTTTTATTATGAGTTTGCCTTTGTCAGTGAGAATTTTTTTCTTTATGATTGTTTCTTATTCATATTTTTATTATTTCTCTTCTTCTTAAAGAAGTCCCTTTTAACATTTCTTATAATACTGGTTTGGTGGTGATGAATTCCTTCAGCTTTTTCTTGTCTGGCAAGCTCTTTATCTGTCCTTTTATTCTAAATGATAGCTTTGCTGGGTCGAGTAATCTTGATTGTAAGTCCTTGTTTTTCATCACTTTGAGTATTTTTTTCCATTCTTTTTGGCTTGCAAAGTTTCTTTTAAGAAATCAGTCGACAGTCCTGGGGAGCTTCCTAGTAAATAATGAATTGTTTTTATCTTGCTGCTTTTAAGATTTTCTCTTTGTCTTTAACCTTTGGCATTTTAATTATAATGTGTCTTGGTGTAGGCCTCTTTGGGTTCATCTTGTTTGAGATTATGTGATTCCTGGACTTGTATGTCTATTTCCTTCACCAAGTTAGGGAAGTTTTCAGTCATTGTTTCTTCAAATAGGTTCTCAACTCCTTGTTCTCTCTCCTTTTTCTGGTTACCCTATGGTGTAAATGTTGATGTCCCAGAGGTCCCTTAAACTATTCTCATTTTTTAAAAAAATCCTTTTATCTTTTTGCTGTTTCGAATTGGTGTTTTCTATCTTCCAAATTGCCGATTTGATCTTCTACCTCATCTAATTTACTGTTGATTCCATCAAATGTATTCTTAATTTCAGTTACTGTTTTCTTTATTTCTGACTGTTTTTAAATTTCTATCTCCTTTTTTATGTTTCCTATCTCTTTGTTGAAGTTTTCGCTGAGATCATCTATTTTTCCTCTTAGAACATTGAGCATCCTATAAAGAGTATTTTGAACTCTGCATCTGGTAGATTGCTTGTCTCCAATTTGTTTAGTTCTTTTTCTGGAGTTTTGTCCCATTCTTTCTTTTGAGACATGTTCCTTTGTCTCCTCATTTTGGCTGCCTTCCTGTGTTTGTTTCTTGTATTATGAGGATCTGTTACATCTCCCAGTCTTGGCATAGTGGCCTTATGTAGTAGGTGTCTTGTGGGTCCCAGTGGTATAGTCTCCCTATTCACCTGAGCTGGGTGCTCTAGGGGTGTCCCTTGTGTGGGTTGTGTGTGTGCCTTCCTATTGTAGTTGAGCCTTGATTGCTGTTGGCACGTAAGTGGGTGGAATTGGCCCTCAGGCTGACTGGCTGTAAGGACGATAGCAGACAAGCTTGTGAAAGGATCAACCCCATGGAGCGGTATTTGCTTTAGTGGGGCTCTGGTGCCTGCTGAGTTTACCCTTTGAATGTGTTGTTCATGGCACTAATTGGGTGGTGTTCTGGTGTGATCGGAAACTAGCCAGAAGATATGTTGCTTTTGGGCCTCTTGGGAGGGGATCTAGAGCAGGCCAAGTTTAGCCACTGTCTGTGTCCAGCTGGGGGCCACCTGGTAGGAGCTACAAAGTGAGCTGTTTTTGGTAGCTGCCTGTGCTGGGCTAGAAGGTGCCTGTGAGATGTTATGATGTAAACCTAGGCTGAATGCCACTAGTACCAGTTGTGGGGCCTCTTAGCAAGAGGTACAGGGCATGCCGAGGCCAGCCTCTTAATGTTTACAGTTTGTGGACCTTCGAGAGATTTTAGGCAAGTCTGCTTCATGGGGTCAGGCTTACCACTTTGGTGGATTAGCCTCAGAATGAGGTTTAGGCCAGACATGTGAATTGGATGGGGTGGAGTGAGAGCAGTGCTAGCTAGGTTAATGGAGACTCAGATTTGGCTCCCACCTGTGACTGCAGGCTGTGTAGGGGAAGGTCTCAACAAAGGAACAATGGTGCCTGCTGACACTTTAGTATAGGAGAGAGCTGCACCTCCAACCCTTGCTCTGAAGCCAAACAATTCAGTTTTTCCCTGTATGCCCCTGGTACTTTTCGAATTGCTGTCCCTTCTCTCGAGCTTAGGGAGAGGGTTTGTGAGTGAGTGAGTCTGTACTTGGGCCCGTTAAGAGAATGCCTCGTTCTCTAACAGCCCTCTGACTTACCCGGACTGAGTCCCTGATGATTTTCACAGCTGTTATAGGGACTTCTCTACTTGGCACTGGTGCTCTGAGCTAAGGAGCCCGATGTGGGATTGGGACCCCTCACTCCTCAGTGGCACCTCTGAGGCTGAGATTTCCCTCCAAATTCTTAACTGCACACATGGGTGTGGGACAAGACTATTCTATGTCTCTGCCTTCTCCTACTATTCTTGATGTGGCTTCTTCTTTATTTGCTTCCTTAGTTCTGGGAGTTTTGTTCAGGCGGTTCTCAGGGTGGTTGTTCTATACTTTAGTTGTGCTTTTGATGTGGTCATGGGAGGAGGTGAGTACAGCATTTACCTACTCCACCATCTTGACTAGGAGTGAAAAGTAATTCTTTTAATCATTTCTTCATAGAACCAGCAGTGTTATTGGCAACATCTGGATTACCTTTATTTTTAAAAAGCTTAACCCCAGTTCTCATCAATCCATCAAGCAAATATTTATTGTCTACCCTGGGCCAGACACTATAGGCAAAGATAACTGGATGATTGGAATGTCTCCACCTGGAGTGCCTCAATTGCGGTAACTCAGGGAGTCTGAATATTGGAGAATCTATTCCAAAATGAGCATGAAGGGAGAAGGAAGTAGATGTGAAAGTTTCATGCATGTATTCCAAGATAGTTGGCACTGGATCCAGAGTGGATGTTCAAAGAGAAGGGTGACAATTTAGTCCAGCCTGCTCTATGACCCTGAGACTTAGAATCTAGATGGTTAATGGTGTTTTCCTCAAAATCATATATGCTCTCTAGCAGCTCCATGTTATCCTAAACTTTCATCTCATGGTGCTGATTATTTATGTGCTAATTTCTAAATTCTGTGGTTTTTGCTACTAGGAGCAGTAACATCATTTTGGACTCACAGTATATACACAATATAGATAAGATAAATAAGTGGATTTAAATAGATACAATTGGATATATTAAATGGATTACACAGATTGTAGCTGGAATTCTTACCATTTTTGTACTTTTGTGGTCTCTATGAAGCTTTGCCTTAAACTCACCTACAGCCAGTGGGTGGGTTGACAGAGGCAGCAGCATGGCTGTGTGCTGAGGCTGTTTGTCAGCTGTCTGAAAGTTGCCATGAAGATTCTAAGCCTGCCATGCCACCTATGGGCTCAGATTTTTTATTATTATATCAGTCAAAGGGAGTCCATTTCTTAGAGTGAGGCATTTTGAAGATTAGTAGATTGTGACTGCAAAGCATTCAATGCAAGCTGAGGCATGGGTACTTTATGAAATAAAGGGACATGGGGGTGGTAGATTTATTTCCATTACGTGTCCTTTTTTGCATTCATTTTGCTATTTTACTCATCCATTCAACAAATGCTTTAGTGAGCTCAATTTTGCAACTCTATCCTGACACTATCTAGCTGGAGATAGCCTCAGATCCCATAGATTAAGGGCTCAGTCCCCAGAGACAGCCCCTTCCCCCTCTTTGGATGCCAATAGTAAATTCAGGTTGTCATCTGTGTTACTGACTGACTGGCTGTAAACTGAAGGTTCCAATGACTTCCTCCTTGGGTTCGATTAATTTGCTAGAGCAGCTCACAGAACTCAGAGAAAGAGTCAGATAAAAGAGAAGCATAAGGCGAGGCACGGGGAAAGGCCCTGGAGCTTGCACGTTCTCTCCTATAGAGCATGCCACTCTCCTCAAATCTTTATGTGCTCACCAACCAGGATGCTCTCTGAACCCCATTCTTTGGGTTTTTATAGAGGCTCCATTACATCTGCATAATTGATTAAATCATTGTCCACTGGTGATGGATTCAATAACCATCCCTTCTCCCCGTCCCCAGAGATTGGAGTTTGGGGTAGGTGGTAGGACTGAAAGTTCCAATCCTCTAATCACTAATCACGTGGTTGGTTCCCCCGGCAACCAGTCTCCCAGCCTCCATCTTTCAGTCACCTAGGGACTTTCCAAAAGTCACCTCATTAACATAACAAAAGACACTTTTCCATTCTTAGGTCTCATCACCTAGGAAATTCCCAAGTTTTTAGAATCTCTGTGCCAGGAATTCAAGGAAGATCAAACATATATTTTTCTTATTATAAATCACAGTATCAGAATAAGCAATGATTATGCCAGCCCTGGTGCTGGGAGGGAGACACTTTACAAATAAAGAATTTGTTGCCTTACTTCTTTGTCTCCTGACACAGTTAACACAAATCAGAATATTTAAGGAGCTAAAATAAAATGCATTAAACATTTTGGCCAATTTCAACACAAGATTCTGTTCTAGTAAATTATTCATTAGTGTCCGTATATTTTGTTAAAAATGTCTTTCAGAGGAAAGGAAAATGTGATCAACATCAATTATTGTACAGAGATATTCAAAATAGGCATTTCTCTCTATTCCGAGATTCTCTTTTGTTTTTTCATATTATTTAGACTTACATGTCCATGTTCCTCCTTTTAAACAGAAATCTCCAAGCCATTTTACTAAACACAAGTAGCATAATCCCTTCTGCACAGCTGATAAAAAGTCTAAGGGGAGAAGATGTATAAAAATGCCTAAATATCTTGGCTGACCTGGATTTCTAGAGGATGCCTTCTTTCTGCCTAGGGAAGTAAGTCCGGATAAAGATTTTTCAGAGTTGCAGCATCTGGCCCTGTTCACCCCTGGGGAACAGTGACTCTGGTTTAAGTACTTGAAGACAAGGAGACGGACAGGAAGTCCTCTTGATGCTAAAAGGAACTTTCGAGTAGAACTGCCAGGTCGCTGACAAGTCAAAGGGATGAATTCAGACTGCCGTACATACCTGCTGTGTTCTGTATCCTTGATTAGATGCATGTTTGAAATGGAATAACAGGTTCTTCTACATATCAAAATCCATTGGCACCTCATACAAGGCAGTGAAGCATAGTGGAAAGAAAAGTTTGGAGCAAATAAAACTGGATTTGAATCACTATAATATATGCAATAATATAATTAAATTGCCTACAGTAATATCTGATGTATCGTAAGTCTTCTATAAATGTTAGTTCCTCTTAAGCAGAAGGTTAGATGGTCTTGCAACTTAAGCTTTTAAAATTTAAAAACAGCTCACAAGTATGTTGGAGAGACTTTGTCAACAAAATTTAAAAGCAAATTAGTTTTCTTATAGCTGATATTGAAATAGAATCTCCTGGCTGGAAAATAATTTAACTTCTTGTTTACAGTAGTCATTTTTAACTAGTTTTAGGTCTGAAGTAAGAGTACCTTTTATATACTGAAATAATGTAGTTGACATAAACTTTATCATACTAGTAACCATAGTTATTAAAATTAGAATGTACACACAGACTTATTGAAAACGCTGTACATTCTTCTTCTGAAAAAATTCAGTGCAATGACGTGGGTTTATCAGAAGCCCATCCATAGTGCAGGTGGGCTGGTGGGATGGTATTGAGGCAAGGAGAGGCCCATCTACCAGAGTCTGAATTCCTTATGGCTATGGTTTGAGATTACCAAGGGAGAGTTTTGATATTTCACATCAACATTACTTTTTTTCCCTACCATCTTTTTATTACGGCAATTTTCAAACATGTACAAAAATGTAAAGGATTGTACAATGTACACCCACCATACTCACCATCTAGATTCTATAATAACATTCATCTCTACTTTATCACAAATCTATCTAATCCATCTACCTACCCTCTATCTCTGTTAATCTGTCGTATATTAAATGCGTTTCAAAGTGAGTTGCAGACATCAGTATAGTCACTCCTAAATACTTTAAGATGCATATATTAAATATATTACATTAGGGTTCTTGTTTTTTAATTGCGAGGTCAAATTTACATATAGTGAAACATATGATTCAATGAGTACATTTGTGTAACTTAAATCTCTATCAAGATACATTATCAAAATTCCTTCATGCCCCTATCGTTCATTGTCTACCTCCACCTCCTTTGAGGCAACTGCCAAATGTTCTTTTCAACACAGATTTGTGTTGCCTGTTGTAGAATTAACATGAATGGCATCACAAAGTATGCACTCTCTTGTGTAACTCTTCTTTCATTCAGCATAATGTCTTTTATATTTATCATGTTGCATATATAGGTAGTTTGTTCTTTTTTATTGCTGAATAGTATTCCATTGCATGAATATACCAGTTTGTTTATCCATTTTCTTATTGATTAACACCTGGGCTATTTCCGGTTTTGGCTATTATAAATACAGTTGCTAAGAACATTCTTGTACAAGTTGGTTTACTTTGTGTGTGTGTATATGTGTGCATATCTGTTTTTATTTCTCTTGAGTAAATACTTAAGAATGAAATTACTAGATCATACAATAGGTATATGTTTAGTTTCATAAGAAAACTGCCAGATCTTTTTCCAAAGTGGTTGTGCCATTTCACACTCCCATCAGCAACATATGAGAGTTCTTGTTATTCCACATCTTTGCCAACATTTGGTTTATCTCACTTTGGTTTTAATTTGCATTTCTTTGATGACTAATGATGTTAGACACTTTGTCCTGCACTTATTTATTGTTCATTTATTGTCCTTTGTGAAATGTCTGTTCAAATCTTTTGCTTATTTTTTAATAGGGCAATTCGTCTTCTTTTTTATTGAGTTATAAGAGGGCTTTATATATTCTGAATACAATTCCTTTGTCAGGTATGTGTTTTAAATATTTTCTCCAGGCTGTAGTTTGCCTATTGATTTTTTCTAATAGTGTCTTTTGATGAAGCTTTTAAATTTGCTGCAGTAAAATTTATCATTTTTTCCTTTTATGCATGTTTATTTCTGTGTCTTATCTAAAAAATCTTTCCTGTCCTCAAATTATCAAGATATTATTCTATTTTTTTCTAGAAGCTTGGTATTTTTATGTTACATTGAAAACTAAGATTCAGGTTTTTTCAGCGTGTTGTCAGGATTCTTTTTTTTCTACATGGACATACAGTTTTTTAAATATCATTTATTGCAAACCATTCCCTTTCTCCACTGGGTTTCACTAGTGTTTTTGTTGAAATAAAATGGCTATATAAGTATGATTGTGTTCCTGGACTTTATTTTCTTATTTATTGATATATTTATCTATTCATATGCCAGTATTACAGTGTCTTAATTAATGTAGCTCTATAATAAATCTTGAAGTCAAATAAGTAAGTCCTCCAAATTCGTTCTTCTTTTTTCAAGATTGCTTTGAATATTTTAGGTCATAGTCATTTCCATGAAAATTTTAGAATCAGCTTGTCAGTTCCTACAAAATCCTAGGTGAGATTATAATCGGGATTGCACTAATATGTAGATCGATTTGTAGATAAATGGCATCTTCAAACTGTACGTCTTCTAATCCACAAACATGGTATATCTCTCTATATGCTTAGATCTTTTAAATTTTTCCTCAACAAGATTTTGCAGTTTTCAGTGTACAAGCTCTACACATATTTTAAAATTTATTTTTAAGAATTTTGATGTTATTATAAAAGAAATTATATTTTTAGATTTTATTTTCTAATTGCTGCTACTGTATACTAGTACAATTAATACTTGTGAATTGACCTTATAGTCTGCAATCTTGCTAAACTCATTTTTTGGTCTTGGTAGCTATTTTCTTATAGCTTCTTTAATTTTATATGTAAATATTCATGTCTGAGCAGAGGGTTTACTTCTTTCTTTCTAATCAGTTTGGATTATTTCTTTTTCTCGGTTTATTGCATGTGTTGGAACCTTCAGTAAAATGGTAAATAGAAGCGGCGAGAGGCAACATACTTGCCTTATTCCCAATCTTAGAGAGAAAGCATTCCATATTTCACCATTATGTAAGATATTAATTAAGGGTTTCTTATGAATGCCCTTTATCAGATTAAGGAAATATCCTTTTATTTCTAATTTTCTGAGTTAAAAAGTCACAATGGTGCTTAATTTGTAATATCTAATATAGTTTCTTTCTTTCTTGATCCATTGAGATAATCATGCACTTTTTTCCCTTCATCCTGTCAATATGACAGTTTTTTTTTTTTTTAAGTTAAATTAATCTTGTATTCCTGGGCTAAATCTCACTTGGTTACAATGTAATTTTTTGATAAAATTTTTCCATCTATATTCATGAGGGCTATTGATCTGTAATTTTCTTTTCATGTAATGTCTTTATCAGGTTTTGTTATCAGGTTATTCTAGCCTCACAAAATGAATTGGGAAGTGTTCTCTATTTTCTGTAAGAGTTTATATAAGATTGGCATTAACTTTCTCCTGAAACATTTGATATAATTTACCAGGGAAATTATCTGGGCCTATAGCTTTCTTGTGGAATGTTTTTGATGGCATATTTAATTAGGGTTGTCAGCCTTCACTACTGACATTTTTGACTGGATAATCCTTTGTTGTGGGAGGCAGTCCTATGTATTATAGGATGTTTAGGACCAAACTTGGCCTCTATCCACCAGATGCTAGTAGCTCTCTTTCACCCAGTTATGACACCAAAAATGTCTCTAGACATTGCCAAATTTCCCCTGAGGAACAAAATCACTCCTGATTGGTAATTAGATTTGATCTATATTTTAAAGATATATCCTAAGGTCATTGATTTTTCTCTTAATACCTTTTCTAATACATATATATTTAAATCTATAAATTTTCCTTCAACACTACCTTAGCTGAATATTACAAATTTTGATATATTTTCATTTTCATTCAGTTAGGAATATTTTCTAATTTCCCTTGTGATCTCTTTTGTGACCCATGGGTTATTTAGATGTATTTTGTTTAATTTTCAAATATTTGGCATTTTCTAGATATCATACTGTGACTGATTTACAATTGAATTCCATTATGAGAGAATATACCATATAAGATTGCAAAATTTTTAAAAAGTACTAAGACTTGATTTATGAATCAGCATTTGGTCTTTCATATTATGTTCTCTTGGGAAAATAAAGCAAATTCTATAATTGTTGGATGAGGTAATAGCATACCTCATCCAACAATTAGGGTAGTAGATAGTGTTTAAACGTAGTTATTTAGATCTTTTATGTATTTACTAATTATTTTTACCTAGTTATTCTGTCAATTACTGATAAAGAGGTGTTAAAATATGTAACTATGATTGCGAATTTATTTCTTCATTTAATTCTGTTGACTTTTGATTCATGTCTTTTGAATCTCTGTTATTAGGTACATACACATTTATGGTTGTTATGCCTTCTTTATAAATAGATCCTTTTATCATTATGATTTATGCGTCTTTATCTCCAGCCATACTGTTTGTTTTGAAGTCTACTTTATTTGATGTTAATATAAGCACTTTAGCCTCCTTATGCTTACTATTTGCTCAGTGGTATTGACGTTCCTTTGTAAGTAGAAATAATACCATAATATTATATATTTATAGTGCATTATTTATGAAGAGATTTAGCTTCTGTGCTCTCCTTTGATCTTCACAGCAATCTTACAGAAAAATGATGCTGTTATCTCCATTACAGAGCTGAAAATGAGTCTGCAGGAATTAAGCGACTTTCCCAAGAGCACAGTTGTTAGTGAATACCAGAGTCTACTTTCTGTCTGGCTCCAATGCTTGGCTCTTGGCCATTATGACATGATTTCTTCACAGATTAAGTGGAAGGAGAATTTGAGAAATCCAGTGTAGCATGTCAAATGATAAGTGAGGGTGAATGTAGGAAGCTAGGTGGAGAAATTCATTCATGTTCTGTCATCTAAAGACATGTAGATGCTCACAGTTCCACTCCAGGGCTCAAGGCTGACTCTAAGGAAAAAGCTTTTGGTTATAAAAGTGGTGAGACATTATCACCAGAGGGTGAATGAAATCATCGAGAACTCTGAATATCAAAGGAGAGGCTGGTCTGTGAATATCACTGTCACAACACGTATTTGATGAGCATCAGCTATTTATCTTCATTAGGTTGTATGTAGTACAGTTTGGCCTGGAGGCAGAGTGATTGATAAGATGATCTCTGGTTGGCTGCCTGCCCTAAGATTCTATGACTTTTCCATAAGGAAGTCACAAGAGAAGCTAATGTCTCAAGCTGCCACTCACCTGGAGAAACTGACCTTCTCTGAAGGAGTCTTTCCTTGCTTCTCACCTGGCATCTAAGCCCCAGGTGGCCAAGCTGTTGGTCTTCCTGGGGCATGGCTGCTCCAGCTGGACCCAGGGGCTCAGCTATGCAAATACCAATTACGAGTTTGTATTTGTGCAGACCTCACCTTTTGCTTTTAAACTTCCAATGCCCACCAGAAAGGAATTGGCCTAGGGAATTTGAACAATAGTTTGTTCTTTCGTTTTTTTTCCCTTGTTTGTTTTTGTACAGGTGGTGAATCTTATAACTTACAGACATGAACTTATAATTTTATTAAATATTCTTAGCTTTGTTACAGCGATTTTTCTAACAAAAAAATGCACTTTGCTTGTATTTGCTACCTAGTCCACTTCACTTCAATCACTTTGCTGTTCCGAAAATAAGCTGTGAACCTTCCTGCCTGTGTCCTTGACCTGCTCTTTCTTCCCTTGTGAATTCGCCTCCAATGCTCAATTCAAACACTGCTTTCTCTGAGAAACCCCCATGATCAGGTCAGTAAGAGTAAATGACTCTGAGGTCCCAGAAGGATCCCTCTTCAAGAGGTATGGGGGTCAGGGCTGGGACTTTAAACCCACTGTAAGAACAAACACACTGGATGAATTGTGTTCCTGTCACATCAGCCTTGAGCAGTCTTACCTCCTGCTCTTCAGTTGCCATGTCTTGGAAACCTCTTTGCATTGATCACAGTGTCTGTTTTTGCTGTATAGCTGGGTGGAAAGGGTTAGGCAGTTAGGCAATTCCCCTGTGGCTTGGTAATATCTGGAGAATCCTGGCACAAGTGATTTGCATAGGGCAGACTTAACTCCTGGAGGATTCAATTCTCTGAAACTGAAATGCCAGTGAACTTAGGGGGCTAATTAGCCCATTCCTGGGAACCATTGCAGGAGATTGACTTTCTCCAGTCTGATCCCAAGAGCAGCAAAAATACAGACAGAACTTCTTACTCTGGAGTGAGAATTATGCTGGAGGTGACTTTCACTGCCTTCTTAAGAGTTTGAAAGGGACAGAGAAGGCTGAGGGACTCTTCAGCCCAGCCCCACTCAACTCCTTCATTTGTAGGCATCGTCATGGCCGCACAGATGTTCAAGGTCATCTTCTCCAGTGGTACCACAAGCTTTTCATTATTTAATAAACATTCGTGTAGTGCTTACTGTGTCCTAAGGACTGCTCCAAGTACTTCACAGATATTAACTCATTTCATCTTATAGTAACCTCAGCAGTTTGGCTGTAGAGTCCGTGACTGGCTGAGAGCCTGAGGTCAGGCAGATCTAGTTTCAAATGCTGGTTCTATCAGTAGCTGAGCGATCGAGGGCAAGTTGCTTGGTGCTCCTCTGCTCTAGTTTCTCTATCTCTAAAATAGGTCTTCAAAGGATTGCCATGAAGATTAGATGAGATGATGTATGTAAAGCATTTAACCTAGGGCCTGGCATCTGAGCGATTGTGTCTGGGATGAAAAGGAGGAAGAAAACCTGATCTCTCAGATACCCCTCCCTGAAACCTATGAGATCCAAGACCAAGACATTCTCCCCTGAACAGAAGCATTCTAGAGACATGTGGCCCCCTCTCACTGAACTCTGGAACCCCATCGGGTGACTATGGGTCCCACCTGTATGGGCATCCCCATTCCCTTAGGCAATCTGTCGAGGGGCAGAAGGGAGCAAAGGATGACACTGAATCAGAGATATTACCAAATGTCTAAGACACTGTGCAAACAGAAAACTCGGTCCTGTGCATTTGTGTTCTAATCAGATTCACTTCTCTGCCAAGGGGAACAGAAACCTCTGGTTCACACCTGCAGAACATCCTAACCCCACCCCTGAGGGAGTTACAAGAGCCCCGAATCCCCACCCTCCTCATCTGTAGTGATCTCTGCCATCAGAAGCCCACCTTGTGAGGAAGACCCTATGACTTCTGTCCACAAGGAGACGTAGGATGTGGGATCACTCTTTCCTCACCTCCAGGGAGATAACTGTATTCTAATCCTGCCCTTTTATCAGGGAGTAAGGGATAGGACAGAGGTCTTTGAGCAGGGTCTTGAGATATTCCCAGGGAAGACACAGTGAACAGGCCAGCGTCCTGAGTGGCACAGATTATCTCAAGGCCCCATGTGATGGGAACCGGGTAAGCTGAGACCAAGGACAACATGTGCCACTTTGAAACTTCATTTCAGGCTGATCTTTTCCTTTAGGCCTGGCACTCTTAGACTCCCTCAAACCAGCAGGCCCCACTGACCCCTGGGTTGGAAGGGCCTCATTTGGTGAGCAGCCTCAGGCACAGGGATCAACTCCCAGTCCTTCACTCCCTGCTAATCCCCACTTTCCAGCACCTGCAAGGTAACCTGCCAGTAGAAAGTTAATGAGTGATTTATTAAGTCTCACAGTTGACATTCCTACTCTTGGCCCCTAAAACCCAGGTGGCTAAAGGAGACTTTTAGGGTTTAAGAGTTTTAAAAACTTTGCTGAAGAATATGGATTGGATTTTATGTATTTTAGAGCTGTTTCTTTACACTGATGGTTTGTGAGGGACTCTGGGGTGTGTGGTGTGGGAGGTAAATTCTGCTCTGAGCAGCTCCTTAGGGAACGGGTTTCCACCAAATCAAGATAAGACAGGTAGAGCTCTTGTCAATATTTAATCAGGATACATGGGATTCGGCTCTGTAAAGGCAACACTCAGGACCTGTGTTTGCAGACTCTGGCTAAGAACCAAGGAAGGTATTCGTTCCTCCCACGTTTTAAGGGCAAGATTACAGAATTATTTTCCCCAAAGTTAGCCACAGGAATTCAAATGAATACACTGTGCTGTATAGCATGCCCTCCCACCCCCAGGCTCCCATATCTCCAATAGCCATGCTGTGGTTCTGTGTCTGGGCTGGGCTGGGAGGGACAGAGCCTGCAGCTTTTACTTTCTGTGAAAAGAACCCTCATTCAAACTGGGCCTTCCCAGTCTCCCCTTAAAGTCCCCCTGACCCTCTGCCACTGGCTCTGTCCACCTTCTCTGCTCAGCCAGCGCTAAGCAGGGTCAATCAAGCAGTGGCCTTACAGGAAGAAAAAATTCTCTCTTTAAGTTCTTATATTTGCCCCTTTCTATTTCCAATGATTCTTTCTAGAAAATGGGTCTCCCTGGGGCTGACCTCCTGCCCTCAGAGCTCAGGGGCTCTGCCATGTAGGGAATAGGACATTAGATGCTCTGAGGCCAAGGCCTGGCTCCCGGCCCTGCTTTCATAAACATCCTCTGATCTCAGCAGACAAGCACTATCACCCTTGTTCTCCACCTTGCTATCCTCTTAGATATCACTTTCCTTTCCATTTCTTCTCCTGTGTGTGTGTGTGTGTGTGTGTGTGTGTGTGTGTGTGTTTGTGTGTGTGTGTGTGTGTAGGGGTGAGGGGCATAAAGTATCAGTATTTCCATGATAGAAATCCTGGAGTTGTGATGAGATATTTAGTATTCTCCACTAGATCTCTGCCAGCTCCATGGCATAAGTCACAGTTTCTGAGAGGTCCTTAGGAGCAGTAAAAGTTGCCAGCAACTATTGATCATTATTTATGTTCTAGGAACAGGACTAAGTGCTTTATCTATTGCCTCATTTAATTCCTCACTATACCTTCTAAGTATTATTATCAAGTTCATTTTATAGATTAGGCTAAAAAGACACAGAGAGTTTAAGTAACTTATTTAAGGTCACATGGCTCTTGATGTGTCAAGCTATTATGAAAGCCAAGCCCTATCTGGGTGCACACTGCATCTTTTATGACCATATGCTACCATTTCTCTAACTGAAACAACTTTATTTTAAATTTACTGTAACTGCACAAGTAACACACAAATACATTATTTTTGTGAAAAAATTAAAACTGCTCAGATAAGGCTAGAAACTCTTTTGATCAACATACTCTATTTTCTGTCACTTTTCTCCACTTGATGGGTAATTATTCTATTTGGCTAGTATAATTTCAGACTTTTTCCTCTATATTTACATACACTTAAATATATGCATAAAAGACATCAGCATTCTGCGTGGTGAAGGGCGCTCAGCACCAGCAAGAGGAGAGGAGCTGTGGAGGCCAAGTTAGGGCTCTAGGTCTGGCGATGCTACACCCTGCAGGCCAGTACCGAGATTTCCTGGAGCTGGAGCTGGCAAAACAAAGCTGAGAGACACCGATATAACTGCAAATGAGCACAGAGGGGTGGAGTGCTGGGAAACATGAAGACAAAAACACAGAGGTGTCCATCAGCCACTGGCCTGAAATAGAGTCAGCCAAACAGACAAACGAGAAGACCAAGATGATGCCCATGGCTCCGGCTTCCTGAGATCGGCTGTTGCTGCGAATGCGTTGGACGGGCTGCTTGAACCCATGCAGGAAAAGGACCATGGAGCCACTAGCTCAGACTGTGATGCCCAAATGTACAAGGTCGATCCTGGAGAATGTGACTCCAACTACAAACCTGATAAATCTGTCTGGATGCAGTGTGGAACAGCTTCCATAACTTATTTTCACACTAAGGTTTTTTGCTGTGCATGTGACCATTCATTTTGATAGGAACAAAGATTTTCACCGAGAGACACTCGATGAGGCAGAGGAAAGAGCAGAAACCAGTGCACTCTGGGGGCCCCATTCCACTTAGAGAAATTGGGGCAAAGCCCAGTGGCTTGAAAGCCACCAAGGAGGGAGATAGTGCTGAAGAAAACCCCTTTGGCCACTCTCTGGAAATAAAAGTTTATATCCAGTTCCATTCAAGAACTATTTTCATCCAAAGGCTGCTTTTGTATGAGGGTACCTCTGGATAAAAGCACCAAGGGGTCGGTTAACACCAGTTTGTTGAGAATTATGTCAGTGGGTCTCACTTTGTTCCCAGTGAACAAAAGGAAGTTATAAAGACAAAAGAGGAAGGAGTTTCAAGGATTTCTACTTCCATCAGAGTGACTGAGATAATCCCCATTTACCATTCAGCAGAAACCATCATATCACTATCAATGGGAGATTGATTTTAGTTGGAGCCAGATGAAGGGCAGTGTGACGGGCAAACAAAAATGTATGTTACCATCACCATCATGCC
The DNA here is from genome assembly GCF_902729225.1 of Pteropus medius. Taxonomy (NCBI): domain Eukaryota; kingdom Metazoa; phylum Chordata; class Mammalia; order Chiroptera; family Pteropodidae; genus Pteropus; species Pteropus medius. The sequence continues at coordinate 62,042,675 of NW_024349800.1, read as the reverse complement.
TAGTATCCTCCAGTGCTAAGCCTAACACATATTTTCTCAATTTAAATGGGCACTCAATTTAAATAGGTGTACTTATGAGTGCAGAAGCTGTTCATGGAAACATTTTGAATGTCTAGTTATGGGAACCGGGTGAATGCATCATGGCCCATCCGTACAACAGTTCCACACCTGCAAACCAAGTGAGGAGGACCTCTACACTCTGATATACAGAACTGGATACATTCTGAAGTGAAAAGCCAGATGTAAAACTGTGTGCTGAAGCAGGGGTTCCCAACCCCCAGGCCGCAGAGTACCGATCTGTGGTCTGTTAGGATCTGGGCCGCACAGCAGGAGGTGAGCAGCAAGTGAGCAAGTGAAGCTTCATTTGTATTTGCAGCCACTCCCCAGCGCGGGCGTCACCGCCTCAGCTCTACATCAGATCATCAGGCATTAGATTCTCATAGGAGCACCGGTCCTTGGTACCAAAAAGGTTGGGGACCGTTGCTCTAAGTGTTCCCAAGTATGTAGTGGAATGAAAATATAGGCACAGAACATATATAGGATGGGGCAGAATTGAAAGGAAAAATCTTGTCATAGTGTTTTATTTGCACAAATGGACATATTTCACATAATTATTAAACAATATTAAGCAAAAAAAGAGAGAAAACATCAGTATCACTTGCTATTCATTAATACATGGAATTATGCTTATAAGCATCATGCTGGAGCTGCTTCTTTCACTTCACAATGTGTCTTGACCCTCTTTCCAAGAAAGCATAGCACATTTATCCATTCCTTTCTACCACTGCCTAGAATTTCTTATTATGGGTACATACTGTCGTTTTCTGTTTCCTATGTTTTTGATCATTCCTCAACTGGTGAACATTTGAGTTGTTATCCAATTTCCCTGATCATGATGTTTCAACCAAGATCCTTGAACATAGCTCCTGTGCATTTTTTTCCAAATACTTTTCCAGGGCAGAAGAATGAGAATTGCTGTGTGATAGAGTACACACATTTAAAGTTTTAATAGATAGCAACAAATGTTCCTCTAAAGTGGCTATGCCAATAAATAACTTTTTAACAATTGTTACACATGTGTTGGGAAAGTGCTGTCTCTCTAAGGAGGACAGCGCAAGAGAAAATGGGCTTACATGGCAATAGGACACATACTCAGGCAGCAGACAGTTAATTATATGAATTGTGGCCTCACAGCCAGCTGGGCAGGGGACAACCTCTCTGAGCCTCAGTGTGAGGATTAATTAAGATGGTACATGAAAAGCTCATAGCACATGACCATGTACATATAAGGCACTTGATGACAGTTATCATTAGCTGCATGGGAAGGAAATGAGGACAGGGGAGGTTCAGGCTGTCTTTCCTGGAAAATCTTTAGGGACAACAAGCCCACATGGACCTACGTGCCATTTTCTGGATGCAGAAGACTGGATAATAACTGTGTTGATGTCCACCCAATTTAAAAGCAGAGCTATTAGCCACAAAAGCCATGACCTTGAGCTTGACAGGCCAGCCTCGGCCAGGTAGAAGGCCATATGGCATGGATATTTATTAGCTTTTTATGAAAACTACAAATTTGCAAAAAATGCTCTCGACGTTTTTGCCTTTGAAGTGTCATAGCTTTCTAACTCTTACCTCTTTAACATTCTGTGTGGCAAATGTGCAGGATTTTAGGCCATCAAGCAATGCCAGTAAAGTAGTAATGCTTTCGTTTCGTAGGTTTTATTTTCCTATCAGCATGGTACAGTCATCTTAGATCTGACTTTTACTCGAGTAGCCTTGAGAAAACTGTGGAACTGCTTTAAGTCCCAATCCTTTGTGAAAATTAAATGATAATAATATCTGTAAGAAAAGCTAATGCTTATGGAACACAAAATGTAACAGACATTGTGCTAATTAATCACTGTATGTGTGTTATTGGGTTATTACCTAATTTAATGCCCACAATAAAAACTATGGAGTGGTTTTGGGGGCAAACGTGGGTTCAAACCCACTAGCAGTGTGGTTTTGGGCAAATTTCCTAGTGTCTCTGTGGCTCAGGATGTTTTGTTGGAAAGGGTAATGGATTGATATATAAGGCTCCAGAAACACCCATGGGCTCTCAGTAAGAGGGCCCCTCCCTGTTCGTGATGAGAGGAAGAAGTAAAACAGGTACAGGACTCACCTGTGTGGGATGCTTCCCTGGTTCTAGGACTGAGGTGGGCCTGGAAGCCAAGGGTACAAAGACTCATGTGACAACCTAGGTAAATATAACCACGAGACCCCAAGTGCCAGGCTGGGCCCAGCTCTCCTGAGAGGTGGCCTTCTCTTGGGCCTGGTAAGTGGGGCCTGGTATGTGAGACCAATGTTGGCAAACCTTGGCTTGAGAGAAAGCAAAGTTGTCACATATCCCAGACCTGCTACTGGGAAGCCTTCATGGTGATCGGATACTTGCATGGCAGATTGAGCCTGAAACCAGAGCTCTTGAATCCTTACCAGCTTCTTAAAACTATCGTCTTCCCTTTCATCTTTCCCTACACCCAACTCCATTGTACCAAAGGAATGCTCAAAGCGTAGTCTCTCATTCTCCAGCTTCTAAACTGCAGAAATTCCACAGGAGGAGCAGCCCATTAGTGTCTTGGCACCTTGGAGCTCATCAGAGCTGGTTTTCTGTTAGACAAGAATGCTGAGATGGGATAGTAAAAGAACAGGACACCAGAGAGGTCAGCTTTCATGGCAAAGAGGTTTGGACACTTGCCCTGGGAAGGCAGGCCTAGGCATGGCACAAAAGAAAGAGAAACAGAGACAGAGACAGAAAACAGGTAGAGGGAGCCTCTGAAGAAAATCTTTATGCTTGTGATCACCCCTATCTCAGTGACTTAGTTGTCTCCCTCTTCACTCCCAGTGCTACGAAGTCAGTTCTCCATTCTCCAGAAGTGACAACAGTTGTACTGTGCACGCTGGGCAGCCTGGGAAGTCAGAAGGGAGCACTGCCTTCTCAAGTGCGTCTGTAAACTGTTTCCTGAGAGGACAGGACATGCGGGAACTGGGCACAGGAGTGGGTGTCTGTCTGGGCGTCAGGGGCTTTTTATCTGTAGGAAACTGCAAACTCCAGAGCCCTTCGACAGTCATGCTCAGTAGCACCATCTTTAAAGGAAAATGATTTCTCATGGGGTTTACCTGTACCTGAACTGCCCTGTCCAAAACCAGCTTGAGTGGTATTCTAGCCCAGGGTGTGGCTGACAGAGCACAGGACTGGGAGCCCCGAGACCAGGATTAAGTAGTCGGGTAACTTTGAGCAAGTCTCTTTGGCATTGGGCTTTGGCACTTATCTCATCTGTGGAGTGAGAGGCTTGGGAGACTGTCAGCTCACAGTGTATGAGGTTGAACAGAGCCCAGCAGTTTTGGCAGAGGAGGCTTTTCTCTCAGTGAAATTACCAAATATTCTCTAAGAAGTCTTAAAGCAAAGCTAGTGAGTCCGAGGGTCTTACACAGTGTGAAGAGCTTCTGAGTTTCCAGATCTGTCTTTCCAAGAACACTATTCTTAGGGTAACCAGCTGTTCCAGTTTGCCCAAGACCGAGGAAGGTTCCAGGGATGTTGGACTCTGAGTGTTCTGGGAGAGTGTGGGGCAAACTAGGGCCAGTTGGTTTGTACCCCAGATTCTCTTCCCCAGGGCCTTGGGCATAACTTTCTGCGCCTTGGTTTGGCCTGAGCGTAAACCCAGGTGCCCGTGGCTCTGACTCACTGGAGTCTAGCACTGGGCTTGGGCACCTTGCTTTTCTTACCCACGAGCTTGGTGTCATTTTCTCCTCTGCGTCTCAGCAATCAGCAGTCCCATCCCTCTCACCCGCTCAGAGTCAGACAGTCCTGGATTTCAACCCTTGCGTATGTTATTTCACTAATTGTTCTCACCTATATAGCACACAATGACACACTTTGTCATTTTTTCAGGTATCAGGCAATGTGCTGAGAACTGCACGTACCTTAGTTCGTTATTTCTCACAGGAATCCCACGAGGTATTATTATGAACTGTATTATTAGGTATTATTGTTATCTGTATTAGTCAGAGTGCTCCAGAGAAACAGAACCAATAAAATATATAGATATATAGAGAGATAGATATATCTATGTTTCCATGTAACTATGTATCTGTCTGTCTGTCTGTCTATCAAGAAAGATAGGTTTATTTTAAGGAGTTGGTTCATCTGATTAAAGAGGCTAGCAAATCCAAAATCTGCAGTGTGGGCCAGCAGGCTGGAGACCAGGAAAGAACCAAGGAGTATGTTATGTGCACACTTCGTACTTGCTGATTCCCTTTTCCTGGCTCTCTTCTGCTATTAAAAATGAGACACGTGGCCATAGACAGTCTGGTTACTATTACTATTAGACTCGGATCTCTCATTACTCCAGAAGAATGGATTTTTAGCCAGGGGAGCATTTGCTATATGTGCGTTTGTGGTGTTGGATGGCTGGTGGCAGTGGAGAAGCTGGGCTGGCCACCTGCATTCCTCCGTGTGTTTCCAAGCCAGACTGGGGCCATGGCCTCAACAAGCCTGGAGCCTGGAGAGAGATAACAGGGCCCAGGGCTGGCCTGTAAAGTGTAGGGCCCTGCAGCCAGTAAAGCGATAGGGGATGAATCACTCCAGGGGCCTTTCTGAGTATACCCTTTCAGAGCAACCACTGTCTCTGCTGCCTGAGTCCAGTCACTGTCACTAGGACATGGAACCAATTAAGTGGTGATCCCTGAGGCCAACTCATCTGACCCTCTGCCCCAGTTATCATCCATTTGACCCGAGACCCAAGATGAAGTGATCGAGCTGCCTGGCTATGGTATGTGCAGATAATGCTCCAGCTTGTGCCTGCAGGCTCCTCGTGCTGGCCTCTGTTGGCTTTGAGTGTGTGTGTAGGGAGGGGGCGGCGAGGGGAGGCCTGTTGAGGGAAATAACCAAGTGCAAAATGTTCTGGGGCCAGCAGACCTGGGCTCAAATCCTGACTTCATTTACTAACTTTACCTCTCTAAGCCTTGATTTCTTCATCTATAAAATGGGGGTAATATTACTAATCTCTGAGCTGTGGTTGGTTCAGTTAAAGCTGCTCACATATTTCAAAGGGCTTGGCATGGAACAGGAGTTCCTTTTTTCCTTGTCTCTCCTCGGAATCACTCCTTGTCTCTTTAAGACGTTGGTCCTGAGGCTACCTCCTTTGACAATCTAACTCTGTCTTCCTTGAGTCCAGAATCATCAGTGAGGGCCCAGAGCAGCCTGGGTGGGCCCCATGCTTGCAGCCCTGGCTTAGAGTAATTGACAAAGCCAGGCCAGGCTCCCAGTCCAGTAGCCTGGAGTGGGGAGGCCAGACTCAGCTGAGACTCAGACAGCGGCCACAGACTCCCTGCAGGGAAAGCACCCCAAACCACTGGGGTGGATTCTTGAACCTTTCGGTTATACCTCCTGGGAACGAGTCCTGGCTGGCTATGATTGGTTTTTTTTGGCTTTCAAGTTATAGCACATGGATTTCTAAATTTCAAAGCCCTCTAGCCAATATGCAAATGTTTTAATTTGAGGTGTAACAGACAGGTGGAATTAACATTCAAAAGCCAGCACCTTCTTGGTAGATCCTACCATAAAGCTAATCTCAAAAAGCAAGATTATTTTTTTTTTCTGTAGAAATTGTTTGGATTTCTTCTACCTGGAGGTCTTTTTGGGCCACAGTGTTGAAGAGAAAAACATTTAAGGAGAAACTTCTAAAAATAAGAAAAATTTTCCCATGCTTTTGTATATGACACATTGTTTTCTGTGTGGGGGTTTAGCAGGAGTGAATTGGGGGCTGTTGTTTGGATGAGGACTGTTGGGTCAGTCTTGGATCGGAGGGGAAGATATTAGCCAACGTTGGACATCTCCTTCCCCAGCGGTTGTTTTGGTCCTTCCTTGTTATTTCTTTTTTCTCTAAGTCCTGGTGGGCTGCTTGCTTTCTTTCTCTCTCTCT
>NW_024349800.1:62002080-62036609 GCF_902729225.1 Pteropus medius | reverse complement strand
TCTCTCTCTCTTTCTTTCTTTCCTTCCTTCTTGGACACTGTGGTCCAACAGGAGAATAGCCCTGACTAACTGGGATCAAGATAATGGTTAAAAGCATGAGCTTTAGAGTTGGACAGATGTGGATTCAAATGCTGACTTTTCCCACTTCCTGTCCCTGTGACTATGGGCACTTCATGTAACTGCCCTGACTTGGTTGCCTGTGAAATGGAAGTAAAAACAGCACCTGCTTCATTTTGCCAAGAGGAAATACATAAGTATGTAAATTGCAAGGTATAGCACATGATACTTGAAAACTCTCACAGAATGTTTAAGTCTCCGTTTGGTGTTTATCAACAAACTCAGGTGCTCCAACCCACCAGCAACTAACGGGTCATATTGTGGTCCCCAACTGTGCCTAATGCTCCATGGGGGTGACAAGAGGAAGATGGGCTTTATTTCTTGGCTCTAAGGAGCTCTGGGAGGGACAAGACTTAGACCTGACTAGAAAAAGATGAGTTAAACAGATTTAAGCCAGTGTTTAATAAAATGGTAAGTTGAACAGTGCATGTAATAAGAGGAATTGAAATGTGAATGCAGAGAAGCCACTGTGAAAAGTGAGGAGGTGCCTAGCACTTACTGAGCGCTGTGTGCCAAGCTCCACAGGGCTGGACCCCTCAGTTCTTACTACAGCCTTGGGAGGTGAACATTCCCCTCACCGTTTTATTCACAAAAGGGCACTGAGGCTCAGAGACATGCTATAACCCATCCAAGGTTATACAGCTCAAGTTGGCTAGAGTTGCCAACTTGTCCTAGTTTGAAGTCTGTACGATGGAGGGAGGCTTGAGCTGACCTTGAAAGAGAGGTAGGGCTGGAAAAGGCAGAGGTTAATGGTTCCTCTGTTCCTTGGTTTCCTGCCTCATGGTGCTGTGCCTTACATTAAGAGTGCTTCCTGGGGCAAGAGGAGGCCCCCTTGGTGCACACTCAGAGCTTTTCATGCCTGGCAGGCTGTAAGCATCAGTGCCAGCCAGTCCTGGCAGGTGGAGACCACATACAACTCTGCCTGGCCACAGCCCAGCAGTGAAACTTGACACACATCCTGGCCACACGAGGTGGCAGGCATTTGCCTTCTTATCGGCCTAGGGAACATTCCATGGCCAAGTGACCACCTGGGTTGCTTCTGTCAGGGTAGATCCACTTCAGGCTGTGTGCGCATTTGCATTGTTGTCTATCCTGCGCATTTTGCATTTTTGAGAGTCTGGTCTGGCTATGGGGAGGGGGCGGGGCAGGTGTGCTGGGTGTGCTGCCCTCGCTGCCACTGGCTCTTCAGCAGCAATGAGAGAGATATAGGGCACCCTGGGACAAGCATGGTTCTGTGTCAGAGGGCCTGGGTCAAGTCCTGCTGACCTTCCTTGGTTGTATGACCTTGGTCACTTCACCTCTCTATACCTAAACTTCCTTTACCATAAAATGAGAATGGTAAAAAAAACTTACCTTCAGTTTCATTTTGAATATCAAATATTACCAAGAGCCTGACTTACCTTGCTAGGTTTTCCCTAAAATTAATAATCATTACTTTTAATGATATTAACTACTTCTGAAATGTGGAGAGCTCTGAGCTCTAAAATAGTGCACAGAGGGGAGTGGGCAGGGATGGGTCCAAGAATGTGCTGCACGGCTGTTGTGATATCTTGCTCGTTCAGACTTAGAGGAGCCCCAGCTTCAGATCTTCAGCTGTGAGGAGGAATTTGCACTAAGTTTGAGTGGGTAGAAATCCTGTGCTTCTCCACATTGCTCAGAAAGGGCTGTGTGATTATGATAAAACTTTGCACCTAAAATGTCTCTGCTGCCCTGAAACTGGGTTTGAGGAGCGTTTAGCTAAACTATATTCTCCATCTGGGAACTATAGCAGTCACAATGTGCGAATACCTGTAGATGTTTCTCCTCCACAGTATCCAAGGCTTAGTGAAAAGAGAACACAGTATGTGTCAGACTCAGTATGTGGGTTTAAACCACAGCTTGCCACCATGTGACTTTAGGCAAGTTTCTTCATTTCTCTCTGCCCCTTTCTCATGTCAGGAGGGCTGTGTTCCTCTACTCCCTTCCTTCCTCTTGGCATTTGCAAGAGCCCTGTGAATCTGGCATTATTATGATTATTATTATGGTAAGCAAATCAAGCTCTGATCTCTTTAGTCAGCAGTCTCCAACATTTCTGTCACCAGGGACCGGTGCTCCTATGAGAATCTAATGCCTGATGATCTGAAGTGGAGCTGAGGCGATGATGCTAGCGCCGGAGAGCCGCTGCAAATACAGATGAAGCTTTGCTAGCTCACCTGCCGCTCACCTAGTGCTGTGTGCCTGGTTCCTAGTACCCGTCTATGGCCCAGGGGTTGGGGTCCCCTGGCTTAAGTGACTTGCCCGAGATCACTTGTCTAAGAAAACCAGAATGAGAAAAGACATCACACCAGGATGTAGCCTCTCATGTTAAAAACCTTAGCCAGGTCCCCATGGGACCCTCCTGAAGAAGTTCTGGACCAGTCGTCCATTTTGAGACCCTGAGTCTTACTTTGGCTTCCCAGTCACTGTGCTTTTCCAAACTAAATTCCTGTTCTCTGGTGATATCAACTGGATATTTGCATAGTGTATCTCTGAGAACAATCTCAGGGCGAAACTCTGATGTTTTATGAGAAGTTGGCTAATTTTATGAGGCACCATTGGTCTGTTGCCATGGAGCAGATAGGGCAGACTGACTATTTCAGGGGCTTGTAAAAATTCTCTGCACAGCCTTTGCCAAAAAAAGCTTTAAAATGGACTGCAAGGTGTTTCTACGGAGACATTTTTGGGGAGGGTGGATCTTGCTTTATGGAGAGTCATAAAAAAATTGTCTAGATCAGCCTGGGATTTTGATTTTGATCAACTCAGCCTGAAAGCAACTTTATTCTCAAAAACTTGGTTGAACAGCCTACAACTCTGAAGCCCCAGTCAGGTGAACATTATGTAGAGTCGGGTGAGAGGGTGGAGGGCAGTTCTGGTTCACTCAGGGCTCTCCTGAGTGAAATAAAATAAATAAATAAAAATATAAATAAATAGAGTGACCTCTTAGAAGTGACCTGTGGATAAAATAGGAAGATTTTATTTTCCTCCAGCAAATGAAGGAAAAATTCACAGTGGCTGGAGGAGAAGCTGTGGTCTTGGCGGATACGACTTAAACATTGTTTTCTCCACTTAGCCTTGCATTTGTTAGCAGTGGAAGCCTATTGCTGTGAAGTGCCAGGGAGGAAGAGGATCTGCACTAGGCCAGGAGGAGCAGTTTTCTGCAAATCACATTGCGGGTGAGTCTGAGACTTCTGTTTAATCTTGGCTCACCTAACGCCCTGCTTGGAGAGTCAGGTACAATCCCTATTCTACTTGGGGAGATGAGGCTGGAGAAAGAGAGGCAGGTAATGTTTACACGAATCAAGCCCAGAGCTGAAGACTTAGGTGCTTGATTGGCAGTTTTCAAAACATCTCACTGGAGCTTGAGAACTGACTGATCTCTTAGTTTCAGCCCTCCATCCCCTTGGTTGGTGCCATTCTCCCAACTTTACAGGCTATCAGTGAAAGCAATAGAGGACAAAGAGGGCTGGCTCTTTCTCGAAGTCCTCCTTGAAGAAAAGGTAACCCAGTCCTGCCCTTCCCAGTATGACAAGCTGCCAAAACCCATCCGTTTTCTCTTTGAGTGTGTTTCTCTTCTTCTTGGCTCAGGTGGTGAGTCGTTTCCTTTTCCTGGAGGAGTCAGAAGGCATCTCACAGTGAATAGTCTAGTATTCTCATTTTTGTTCTCTTTTTTAAAATCAGCATTTGTGATACGTTCTTGGAATAGAGTCCTTACTTTTTTCCTTCCTTCTTTCCTTTAATTTCCTCTGCTCCTTGGTTTTCCTCTTCTTTCCCCAATCTTTTAAAAAATACACTGATTTTTGTCTCTACCCTTACGAGCTTGACTCTTTAATAGAACTGTGGGCTCCCTGAGGCCAGGGACCATGCCCTGAACTTGAAAGTTATCTGGCATATGCAGGAACTTTCTAGAAACATTTGTCAGTGTGGTTCTCAGTGAGGCTGTATATTTCTTGGCCTCTGACTATGCTGCAGAGACCAGAGCAGGGGCACTGCCTTTCTTCCCCAAACCCTCCTGAGGCACTTTCTTTGGCTGTGACTCTGGCTGCTACCGGGCAGCTTTGGTAGCTGATGGTTGTTTGTCTCTTCCCTGGATGGCTTGTCTTGTCCCCAGCCCAGTGTCGTTTCTCTTTTGCTGCATTCCTCTTTTGCTGCATTTCTTTATTCCTCTGCTGGCAACAAAAATTCTTAGTGGTTGGAAAAACTGAAAAATATCTGAGCCTTAAGTTTCTGATTCAGTCTCTCTGAAAAAATAACACAAACAAAATCAAAAATGAATTTGCTGAACTCATTTCAGGTGAACATATACTATTAGGACATATATTAGACTTTAATGGAGAAATCTCAATTTTCTGTTACTATGGACTATGACCACAATGCTGAGATGCATGGTGGGAGGGAGGAGGGCGGGCTCAAGAAGTCTCCATGGAAAGGCTTAGTTGAAACCTTAAGGTTAAATAGCTAATGCTGATGGTACCCTTGCTACAGGCCGGGCACCAGGTTAGCTGTTTTGAGTACGTTCTCGAGTCCTCAAACAACCATGGGAGGCAAAACCAGTGTTATCTTTATGTCCATTTTACGCAGAAGAAAATTGAGGCTTAGGAAAGGTTAAGTAGTTTAGCCAAGCTAACATGCCCAGGAATTCAAACCTGGTGCTCATGCTCTTAGTCCCTCTATTATACTATCTCTAAAAGGAAAAGTAGAGTGTTAACGTTTAGAAAGCTTTTACATATCAGGCACTGGAGTTAGGCAATCCAACCTGGAATGAACTCTCAGATTAAGAAACCATCACAAGTGGATTATGATGCTTGCCTCTGTTTTATATGTTTGGGTCCATGAGATTAGTCCTGTAAAAGTATATCATTTACTTCTGGACACCATTACTATAATTTGTGTAGCTGCCACAAGGTGAACAGTCATCTTAGTCCTTGCTACTCGAAGTATGGTCAAGAGACCAGCAGTGTCAGCATCAACCCGGAGCCCGTTAGAAAGGCAGACTCTCATGTCCTGCCCCAGACTCGCCCAATCGGAATCTCCCTTCTTCTGAGAACCCTGGTGACATATGAACAAGTGAGATGTGCTCATAGTCTTGAACTGTAGCTAGGTGGCCAAGGCGGTTCAATTTTTCTCAAGAGTAGAAAGCAGAGATAACTGATCACAATTCGGTCCATCCTTTTTTCTATAGGAACATAACTTTTTATTATTTAAAAAATATTTAACCACTCATGATATAACTAATAACAATGACTAGCCCGTAAGAACTAATTATTTAAAAACACTTCTGCTAAAGAGTGAAGTTTACTGAAATCAAATACTCGGGCACACTTCAAGTACCTTGTCCACTGAATATCACCTTTTTTCTGAGTAACTCCACAGAATGAAGTCCCTGAAAATAGCCCAACAAAAGCATTTAGCCACCTGTGGGCACTTATTAGAAAGAAAAACAAAGATAGCAACCACTTATTAAGTACTTCTACTTAGACTCAATAGCACTTTACTTGTATTTCTATTATTTTTTATTTGTACTTAAATTTTTGCATCTCTTCTAATTTTTTTTCTCTATATAAGAGAATTTCACATAGGATTATATGGCTTTGTCAACAGGGACTGTGTCTTAATCACCTTTTCACCTGCAGGGTGCCTGGTGCAGAATTTTATATGTAGTAGCTGCACAATAAATGTTTTTTGAATGCTGAAGAGCCTACGAACTCCAGGCTCTTCCCAAGAATGCTTCCTAAAAGGGCCTTTTGATTTTTTTTAAAATATTAAAAAAAAAGTTCTATGACATTGTCTGAAAACAGCTACACTGGAGCAGTTTCCTTGTAAAGGCCATGATAATATCTGTTCGAAACCTTTTAGTTTCTTTACTGTTTTGCACCATGTTTTACTGCACAGCTTTCCAATTCAGCATTTTGTCATCAGAGTCACCGATGCTCTCATTTTGCTGATGGATAACACTGAGCATGGATGAAGAGCGGATCAGTAGTGTGAACTACCCACCTCAAGAGAATTCTGTTTTAGAAGCATCTGGGGGCCCTTTCCTGCAGGAAGAAGGACATAGATTATGAAATTAGACAGATTTAGGTTTAAATTGTGGTCTTAATTTATTGGTTTCATTCAATTCATTTGGAATTGATTAATTTGAAATTTATTCATTTGAAATATGGTGTTGGAGGAGAGCTCTATGGATACCTTGGAGCACCAGAAAGATGAACAGTTGAGTTCTAGAGCAAATTAAGCCTAAAACATCACTGGAGGTAAAAATGACAAAACTGAAGCTGTCCTACTTCAGGCATATCATGAGAGGCAGGTTTCTTTGGAAAAGAAAATCATGTTGGAAAAGAGAGAAGGCAGCAAGAAGAGAGGAAGACTAAATAGGAGATGGATTGACTCCATAAAAGAAGCCAGAGGCATGAGTCTACAGGAGCTGAGAAGGGCTGTGGAGGATAAGACATTGTGGACGTCACTCATTCACAAGGTCATCAGGAGCCAGAGCCAACTTAATGGCATATAACATATGCAATATATTGGCTTGTGCATTTGACTCAATCTCTGCATTTCAGTTTTTTTTTGATAATAAAATGAGATAACAATACCTACCCCATAGGCTGTTTATGGGGACCAAATGAGATAGTGGCAGGAAGGTGGTCTGGTGAACACAAAATAACTGGGGAGCTCCATCTGCAGGGTGTGACCACCTGAAGTCAACAAAAACATATTTTTTTTCCAGAAGTGCAGAAACACATAAAAACCAAATAGGCAGGGAAGTCTTTTCCGAGGGAATGAAAAGGACTCTTCCCAGACATTTGTGCCATTGATATTGCTGTTGCAATCCCCATCCTCTCCAAGACAAGATGGCTTCTTATCTCATTCAATGCCTTAGAGAATTTGGGAAGGTCTGAATGGTCTGGCCATGTGATGTGATCTGACTTCCTGGGAGGACAACTGTTATGAGCTCCTTTTGATCGATAATAAAAAACGATTAGCATTCCAGAAGTTGTTTCTAGGACAAAACCAATTTTGAAGAGTTTTCCTGAATGAGTAAGTTTTATTCCGCTGCTTTGTGTACTTTTGTCACTGAATTGTAGCCCAGAAGGTTAAGGCGCTTATCAGTCTCACAGAGCAAATAAGTGGTAAAAGTAGGAATCAAATCCAGATCTGTCTGGCTCCAGAGCACTGTACTGCCTTGTGTGGAAAAGATGGAGTCCATGTCTAGGAAGCTAAATCTCTCTCTTCCTGCTGCAGGAAGAGGTACAGAGGTGAATGCACCTTTCTCCTATAGCATGAGTGGGCGAGAACACCAAGGCCCAGGCTATGCATGATTAACCAGATCAGAAAGCTCAGTTACGTCCTCCACAGATGGCCTCCTCCAGTTAATCATCAAGTTCTTGCTCCCCAGCCAGGGAGCAGCAACATGCCAGTGCAGGGCGGAGGTGGCACAGATGGTGGCTCACCCAGCAGGGGGTCCTCCTTCAGTCATTCCCACAGGAGAGGAGACGAAGGCTTAGGAAAGGGCAGCCAAGCCATTGCAACTTTGATCCCTTCTTTATCCCCTGCGAAATCTTGGGCACAGAGAGAAAACCTCAGCTTTCTCATTTTCTTATTCATAAAGCTTGGCTGTGAGAGAGTGCTTAAAACTCTTGAAAGAGAGATTTAGAGAAGATACAGGGAGATTCTCTAACAGTCTGTGTCTAGTTTCATTTACCAAGCCTGTAGGAGAGAGACAAGCTGCTCAGGAGTAGTCTGGCTTCTCAAACCCCATTCAAACTGGCCATAGCTGGTGGACTGGTGAGCAGGTCCCAGAGGTGCAGTTAGGGAGTTGGGGTCAGGAGCTCCAGGGTTCTGATCTGCCACAGCCATCTCTGGAGACTCACGATCCACTGCAGCTTTCCTTTGCCCAGGCTTGAGTTAAAGTTTAGGTGAATGTCTTTTCTGTATCTTTCTGTTTCAGGTAAAGGGTGGTGTGCAAAAAGATTTACTAAGACAGATGAGGTGCTTGGGTAAGAAGGGCTTAGGCTGGGGCCATCTCACCCACACAAGGGCCATTTTCCATGCACTCCCCTGGATGTGCTGTATTCAACAGAGAAAGCAGTTTGAGGCTACTGTAGAAGGAAGAAACATTTCCGTGGCTTACTCAGGCCAAAATCACATAAAATGAAGATGCCGAGCCCCAAAGAAAGAAAGTGGGCTCTCCCTCCAGCCTGGCTCAATGCCTAAAGTGGAGCTGGAAGGAATGTTCCTTGAGGAGGACGTGGCAAGTCATATCAACAAGTCTGACTACGTGTTCCCAGCCATTGAAAGTGAAGCAAGCAAAAGGGGCCACAAAGAAAGTCCAAGAATCTGAGAATGTCCACATGCTGCCAGACTTGTGATCCCTCCAGGCCAAAATTCTCTGATAATAATAATGAACAAGGGAGGATGTTTATTATTGGCCAGGGTCCACGCTTTTTACAAATCTTTAAAAAAATGTATTTCAGTAAACTGTGAGGTCGGCAGGGATATCAAAATTTATGCTTTGTGTTGGTCCCTTAAGACAACTTCAAAAATTAGGCATATGCCCCTTTTACTTCTTGTTTCAACCCTTAATCAGGTCTTTTTCAGTAGCACATTGTTGGCCTGTAGCAACTTTACTCACAGTAAAGAACACTGGACTAAGCAAGTCCACTGTCTTCTCTCCTAAGACATGAGAGTGTCCCTGGACCAGTCACTTTGCCATTCTGGACTCACACACACTGAAAACACATAAATACATACATATAAAAAATGGTAAAAACTGAATAAAATCTGTAGTCTAGTTAAAAGCACTGTACCGATGTCAACTTCTGATTTTGACATTGTGCTATAGTTATTTAAGATGTCAGTCACCATAGAGGGAAGCTGAGTGAAGGATCCATAGGATTCTATGTATTTTTGCAACTTCCCATAATTTCAAAGTAAAGAGTTTTTTAAAAAGTTTCCTAATGCCCAAATCCCATACCAGAGATTGTGAGTCATTGGTCTGGGGGCATTGGACATCAATATATTTTTTAAAACCTCCTTAGGTGATTGTAATGTGCAGCCAGGATTGAGAACCACTAAACTAGATGATCTCTGGGTCTCCTTCCAACACTAAAATATTATCAGTCAAATTAATCTCAAGTCCTCTTGAAACTATTTAAGTGTTCAACTTGTAAGGGTAATATGTTTTTTAAGTTTATTACCCTCTGGTAAAAACTTTCTTATTTGTCCTACAGTTGCCTCTTATTTGAGTGGCCTGAGCTCAGCCTCTTTCACTTTGAAGCATTGTTATCTTCTAGCTACATCTTGGAGCTGCTGCTTTTCAGTCTCTGCCCTTCCCCTTGATTCTCACCTCCACTGTGGCCACCGCTCACCAGCTGCAGATCACTCCCTGTTTGCTCTGCAATAAATGCTACTGGCTCTGCACAGGTCGCTGCAGAGAGGGGTGGATTGGGCAGGACATGCTTCCCCTTCAAGTCTCTTCACGTCAGTCTGTCAGCCTCATACTTCCACCCAGAGCTCTACAGGGAACCAGACTCCCTGAATGGTCATGGTTAACCAACAGGAATTACAGTGTGGTGGGAGGGGAAAAATTCAAACATAATGCTGAATAGGATGGTGCTCACAGTCCAAAAGAAAAGCACCCCAAAATTAAAACTCTCACAGGGAGCCCACTTGAAGATGTATACCCCAATTCTTATTTTAGATCCTCTGTCCCCTATGAGCCCTCCTTTCAGAGAATGCCTCCTTCTTTAACCAACCATGATTATTTTCCTACCCTCCTTTAGGGAGTGTCACGCACCTCAAAATCAATCTTTCCCTAGAGTTCACCCCTTCCTCCCATCGGGGCAATCCTAGGACTGCAGTAACCCATAGCAGAGCTCTTCACAAAATCTGGCTTATTCAACCATGAATTGCACAATGTGGGAGGGAGGTGGTGCCTTTGGAGTTTTGGGACTCCAGGTCCAATCCTAACAGGTTAGAGAGCGATGTCTCCTCTTTCCTCCTGACTATCCAGGTGGCAGTGAATGGAACACACTTCACATTTCCCAAAGACCAACTGCATGTTCTCTCTCCACATTAAAGAAGAGAAACCGTTTTCTCAATGAACACAGATTCCTACCCTCAAAGAGTTTGATGCTTTTATTACGCTCTTATTACGCAGAGCTGCATCCTCTCAGATTTGCTTATCCTCCAGCCCCCATGTTTTGCCCAGAGACCTATTGGAGCATGAGAAATGGGACCAATTACCTTACCTATTAAAGCACAGAGCTTCCTATGCCTGGATGGTCCCCCTCTGGCCACACTAAATTCTAGCCCCCAAGGCTTTGAGATACCTCCAGACCAAATCTGTTTTTTTAGGCAGGACATCTTCATCCCTTTATCTGTAAAAGGAAGAGAGGCAGTATGAGGATTAATTACTTTCCTGGGCAGCCCTGCTACGAATTGTACTAGGGTTTACGTAGGCTTTGAGGATTTAGAAATGAAGATAAATCATGTTTAATTTATATCATTCACAATTTCATTGGCTTTGATTCTAGCTCTTTTTAGCCTTCATCTTTCTTGACTGAAAAATGATTTTTAAATACATTTTTTTTATCAAAAAGGAGCACCCTACCTCGACCCCCTGCCCCCACCTTAGCTCCATTATTTCAGTTATCTATACCTTGCTGCTTGATGTTCACCTGCAGGCTTGGGCCAGATGTCAACAATCTGGGACACTGCTTGAGGTAATAGTTTCCAAATGTTTACTACCTTCAACTTTGTCTCTTGTTATCTGTCTCAGGCTTCAAGGGTTGACCCCTAATTTAAATCTCCCAAGAATTTGAAAATCAGTCCATGCCCATCCTAACTGAAATTCTCCAAGTTTTAAATTTTAAAAATCATATCCCCTTTTAACTTTTGACTGCATTTTGAAGGCACACAATCAGTCTTGTACATGGTAGGCACTTATTGCTTTATTAATCTCTCTAATGGTTCTGATTAACAAGATGATAATTCCTTTGAACTTCCATAATAATCTTATTAAATGCTTCTATGGTATGAGGAACTGGCTACATATATACATGTGATTTTTAAGGCAGAAGATCAAATTCCTCCAAGTGTAATGCATGGAAAGTTTGCTGAGGCCATTGGTAGTTCAGACTGTGGCATCAGACGATCTGAGTTGGAGAACTACTCTGGTATATAGGTTATGTGACCTTGGGCAAGTTATTTTATCTCTTCCAACTTCAGTTTCATCATCAGTAAAAATGAGGACAATAGTGGTATTTATTTTGTGTGGTTGTTTGAGCATTAACTGAGATAAGGTCTGTAGCACTGGCCCATGGAAAGGACTTAGTCCGCGTAAGCTATTATTACTGTGTTGCTGTGAACAATTCAGACATTGACTATGTCAGTGTCTTTCAAGTGGAGACAGAGGACCATTTATATCAGAATCAGCTTAGATACATTTAAAAAATGCAGATGTCTGGGCCCTACTGCAGACTTATCGAATCATGCTTTCTCACACTGAGGCGTAGGTACCTGTATTTTATACAGCTTCCCAGGTATATGTCAATGGGAGGCACTCTAGATTGTCCCAGTGCTGCTGGCTGATTTTCTACCTGCAGCTGTAGGGGTCCTGAGCTGTTCTGTACAAGCTACAGTGATAAGAGAATGGGTAGGCAGCATGCATCCATTTCATTGTGTGCCTGGTGACCTGTTGGTCCAAATTTAAGAAAGATCTTAAAGATCAATTTAAGGGGGCGTTAGTCACTGTGATGCACGGTAGCTATATTAGCCCTTGTCTCCCATTCCTTTATGAATCTTTTCACACACTGGTTTTAGGCAAAAACTCAAAGACATGTGAAGAAAAAACCAGAACCAAAGAGGTAGAAATGTTCTGTTAGAACTGCAAGATAACTGATTCAGAAGGCAGAGGATACAAGTGGGAAATAATAATGATAATAAAAGAATGGCATTTAGAAAGGGATATTTTGATGTACTGGACATCTTCGGACTCTCTGCTTTCTGTCCCTTGGGAGCGGGGTAGAAGGTACACAGAGGCTTTGTTCTGTGTGAACAGATTGTTGACAACAGGCCAGTTTAAATTTAGTTTGAAACTATTAAAAATTTAGTTTTATTGGCATCTCAAAAAGGCAGTAATTGTTCTGTTTCTCTTGCACATCTATCCCATGAGGCAGGTTGCAACTTGTCCTGTTTGCCCGGGCCTTAGTGGAGTCCCCAGGGAGAAGACAATCAGACAGTGTCATCTTGATAACATAGCTGCCTCTTAATAGAAAAAAGTTCACTGAAGTGGTAGTTAGTCAGCTTCTTCCTTTCAGTCCCCAAAATGGGGGTCTCTGGAAGCTCTTGTGCTAGGTATCTTTGTAACCTGCAGACAGTCCGCCCCTTCTGGGGAGCTCTGACTACTTGTGATGGACTCATACATACCTTTGTATATATGAGGAAGGTGGGGTTTCATGGGGATGGTCTCACAGGTTCTCAAATGGCAGATCGAACCTTTTACCACCAGAGAGTGAGCAAGAAGCATGTCTTTGATATCCTTCAGACCCAAGTCCAGGTACCTATCAGCTGCATGACTTTGGGCAGGTGACTGAACTTTAGAGTCCTCATTTTGCTACCTATGTTGTTGAGAAGATTAAATGAGAATGTGCGAGAAAACTCTTAGACAATTCTGGCACACAGGAAGG
This sequence comes from Pteropus medius, assembly GCF_902729225.1. NCBI lineage: Eukaryota > Metazoa > Chordata > Mammalia > Chiroptera > Pteropodidae > Pteropus > Pteropus medius. The sequence continues at coordinate 62,023,788 of NW_024349800.1, read as the reverse complement.
GCTCGGAAAATGACAGCTGTGGCCAGCGCCCGTGGTCCCAGTATTGCTGTCATTGTGCTAAAGCTCGGGACACGGAAAATGCCTCCCAGATTTTTCTGCAGTTAGTGCCCTCAGTAAACAGGATTTAACGATATCATCTAGCATAGATACCTTAAGTAACTCTTTTCACCTTGAAAGACAGTTGAGTTTGTTCAAATAGATTAATCAGAGGAAGTAAATTATGAAATTCAATTGTAAATAACATGGCCAATTCTATAAATCAATCTGTAAATATGAGCGATGCATATTTAAGGACCTAAAGCAGAAATTGAGAAATATAAGGTAACAGCAAATTCTAAAACTTTGGGCTACATCAAGTGTAAAGCAGCCCTCCAGAGAAAGAAGATTAAATATTTACCCAGAAAGTTTACAAAATAATATTTTGGGGAAAAAAATATCTACAAGTTAACATTGCTGTAGGTAAGATGTGCTTTTTGGTCATATTACTATTTCATTGACTAATTTTAGATACGAGAAACTAATGATTCATAAAAGTCTTTCTCTGATGTTGCTTCAAGATGTACATACACTCTCATTTAAAGGTGAGGCTGATTTTCACTTTTTTTGCCATCACAGCTGTCTGCACCCTCTATCCTCATGGGAGCCAAGGCACCTCACAGCATTAAAATAATTTTAAATTCATGAATAAATGAGATTAAACTACTGAAGAGTAATTAGTGATTTCTAGAAGTAATTGATATTATTCAAACCAATCAGAAATTATTATTCAAAAATATAAAAAACAAGCCAACATTTAATAGTACAAAATTATTTATTAGTAAAACAAAAATTAGAATTTGTTTATTATACAGCAAAGTAAAACAATTGAACGTTCCCTACAAAAATTTTAACTGTAAGCATACAAAATAGGAGTGGCACAATGACCAGGTCTGAGGACTTCAGCTTAATGCCTAAGTTAGCATCAGAAAATTGAAAATGGTGACATGTAAACTGCTCCCGTGATATTTTGTTAAAGGGCTGCCTATTTTGAGTTGTCATTTTGTGTGATAGAAAAATAGGTATACACACGTCATGTTTCAAATTGATGAATTTCTATGAACTATAGCAGATGTCACAGTTTGTTTCCCTCATATAGAAATCACTGGTTGCTGCTGCCGAGGGAGCAAAGTTCACACAGTCTGTGCCAGGATAGGCAAAATACTCAGATGCTCTGATGGTGTCCAAGTGTTCTGCTTCACAGGACGCACAGTAGCAGCTGGAGGTGGTGGCCGAGGAGAAGCAGTCGTACTGGGCGTGCGAGGGCAAGTGAGGGTAGGAGTAGTCTTCCGAGGAATAGCCACAGTTTCTGGTGTCCAGGGAAGGGGGAGAATTGTAATTCTCTGGAGCATACAAAGGTAGCTGAGCTGGCGAGTAACTGCAGTCTAAGGAACTGGAGAGAGTGCAGGAATCTGAAGGCGATCCTGGGATCTAGAGAAATGAAAACCAAGGAACAAAGAGCTTGATAACTTAGGCTTAAAAGAAGTGAATAGAGTAGATTTATTAACTCAAAGTGAGAACAGTAAGGGTAAAGAAAAATAATACAACAAAATACCCAACCCAACCCAAGTCTGCAGAAGTAATTTTATTTGCTGATCGCATGATTTCATGACACCACATTCTATATTTACCTATTTCTTTCCTAACAATAAATTGCCTTGCTTCACTGGTTTCCTTTGTTATAACTATACTTTAGAGGATGCTTTGTCCTTAGACCACAAAATCCCATTGTGCTTCAAGTCACCTGTATATCAAATCCTGCTGTGTACCACAATATAAGCTGCAGGTGGCACCTTGGATGTTTCTCCACACCCTTGGCTGTAGAGAACAAGGTGAACACACTCAAGTAGAACTGGGATCTTCAATGGTCCAGTGTCAGGGAGACTCCAAAATGCGAAAGAACTCTTATAGTCACTAAAGTCTTGTCCCCTGAGGAGAAAGGTACCTTCTGCTTTCTCTTAAGGAGGGCTACAACTGTTGCTGAGAAAGCCTAACTTGGAAGCTGGATGGGAACTGGATGGTTGGGGGCCCTGTATGCATATTCTATGGAGTTAATTTCCTATACCCTTAAAATTTAGCCTGATACCTATACAGACTTTTGACAAACCAGAAGAAAACATCATTTATGTAAAAACAAACAAACAAACAAACGAAAAAAACTTTTTTAAGGTTTTAAAAAAAGTATATGAGTGTCTAAAAGACATTAAAACATCTGCTATCTACTAATATAAACCTTACTCCATTTTAAATACCACAGTTTCAAACATTTTGAGGTCCATCAAAAACAGACCATCCAAATTCGAGTATTAGAGTTTCATTTATACTAATCATCTCAGACCCAATTGAGTTCTTATGTCTAAACTAGACCAAAAGCACCAGTTAGTAGAGCCAATTAAATGTCAAAATAAATCAAAACCCACTTATCAGAATGAGAGTTTAGTACTGTATAGACACAGCTTTAATTCCATTTTCAAAAAACCCCAAATCCAAAGGCCATTATTTAAATCAGTGATTTCCAATTAGTACGTGTCTTAACTTCACAGTTTAAAAATATTAAATATATATTGCCAGGAAACCATTTTATTGCCATACACTAAATTTGGTATAGTAACTTGGGAAATGTGTGCCTATTTCTACCTCCACTGAGAAGTAAATGGTTCTCTGATGATTTCCTTGTTGATAGTGTTTGATTTCTCACGAGATGATGCAAACTCCCTTACAAAGCATTATTATTCCATTCTAAGCAATAAATAGATTTTGTTAAGACTGAGATAAATTACCAGGCTCTGGTTAAAGCAGAAAGGGGTATCCTGGAAGTTGTCGGGAAAATAGTGTGGAGTACTTTGCATGGAATTGAGCAAAGGGTCCACGTTTGTCTCTGTCTGAAGGTAGGAATCCAAGATCTCGTCAAGGCAGCTTGCGTTTTCTTCACAAGAAACACAACTGGAAAATTCTCGGGGTTGAAAATAATTAGGCGTCGAAGAAATTGACTCAGGTTCAAAATATAGTCCTAGAAGAGAAAGGAAAAAAAATTCTCTTTTTGTTTAAAAATTGCACTTACAGATTTGAATAAAATTCTGTTCTGTATTTTGAACATTTATTACGTCTAAGGGAAAGGGGGTTTAAGACCTTCTAGAAAAGTAAACAGGCAGACAGTCCGGATTTTTCAATTGCCTTAACTAACTCAAGTTCCAGTGAAGTGAATCTGGTTAATAATGTGGAAACTGGCTGTGCATGTTGCTAGGGCTAAAATTTAAAAAAAAAAAAAAAAAAATGATGATGATGATCCAACCTGTGCCCAACTGTCACAGTCAAATAATGGCTCAAGCCTCCACTTTCTTGGACTAAAAAAAGCATCCATATGCAGCCCCTATCTGCAATTCAAGTAAACCTCTCAGAAGTAGCTTATAGAGTTGTTTAAGGCTTTAGAAAAACTTCAGATGTCACAGGAAATAATTCTCTTGATTTAGGGTTATTATGTCCCTAAACTTTTCACACTTATACAGTAACTTCAATTTTGAGCAGTGATATAATTGGCAATACAAATTACAAAAACAGAAACCAGGAATGTAGAGGACAAATTAGCACTAGTTCTAAATTACAAAAAACAAAAATGCTTTTTGTTAACATGATAATGGAATTAAAATAAGCTGTTAAATACTAAACAAGAAGACTTCTGAAAATATAACTCCTTTTCCATTTTAGTATTAAGAGACCCGAAGTGTGGTTATTATCCTTAAACGCTCTAAGATAGGTTTAGAGTATGTCCATCGGAGGGATGACAGAACATTGGGTTTTTTGAAGTCTTAGGATTCCTTTGAGGTTAAGTGAAAGTAGCACATTCAATGGTGAGCTACCATAAGCATGTTCCCTTATATATGACCTCTTTAAACCCTTAGCTGTTGAGTGGCACAGTAGGAGTGTTTATGTAATAGAGTTATTTGTACTGGGCTGAGAAAACTTACACTTGTTTGAACTGCTTTCTGGGAAGAGAGAAAAGAAGGGGAGAGAAGCCCCTGTCGGCTAAAAACTGAACAAGAGCAAAGGCATGATTCTAGGACTTCAGGATGTTGTGTATTCTATCTAATGATACACAAAAAAGATAGCAAGTTTCTAAAAACAATTCTGGTCTTGCAGCCTAGTTTAGCTACCTGGAGATGAGGAACCAGAATAAATGAGAAGAACAAATTGGGGCTAGATTAGGCAGCAGAGAATAGACATTTCAGAAAGAAGAAAACATTTACACTTTGTTTTCTTGAGGGGCTTCCATCTGGAGTCACTATGCCTTTTTCACCTTCTGATTGGTTGGATTGCAATTAAATGGTGGTGCCTATCTTAACCCTTGAATCAAGCATTGCAAGACTTTCGAGATGGACTTTTGAAAGAGTTTTTGAGGGAATTGTAACGCTGGCTGTACTGACCTGCAGAAGATGCTGTGACTGGATCTGAAAGGTGGACACTGTCTCCTCTGGACAGCTGCCAAAGCAAGAATACGATTAAAGCAAAGTGAAATGAAAGTTCTATAAAGGGAGAGTTAAGACATTTTGATCTGAACTATGTTGCTTCTGCTCTAAGGTAAGCCAGATTCTTTCTTCTAAAAAAAGTTGCTGTCATTAAATACAACCAATGTTATATTTCATTTAGATTCAGTTTTTAGGTTTGCTTGTTTTTGTTTTCCCCCCAATATCAGATTCTCCCACTTAAATTTTAAAGGCTATGAATTTTGATAAAAATTTAATTTAAATGATTTTTATATTACAGAAATGTAACTGTTCAAGAAAACTCAGTAAAGAGCATTTCTATTAAACTATTTAATTTATAATTAATAAGGACTTACATTTATTTAGTCCACATTTATTTAATCCCAACTTCTATGACTCAGTCAATCATTTTCTTCAAAATTTTCATATACCATCCGGCTGCTTAGCCTTAGGAATTCATTTTCCCCAAAGGACATAATTCTTAACTTTGTTAATCCTGGATAGCTCAAAATATTCACATATTCTTACTAGCTACGAAAAATAGGAAATGTTTTCTTAAAGCTGTAGCATGAAGTTGGAGCCTATCTATATTCTAGTTAACGGTCAGGAAATATCGCAACTCTTTGTATGTTTTTTACTAATTTTTATAAAAGTTGCTTTTTTTTAATGACTATATTTGAATACTTGAAGTTCATGAGAGTGTTCTTTTTAAGCTAAAGTAAAGCAGCCTGTATCTTCTATTTGAACTGATAATTTCAACTGAGAAATTTAGACTTTATTATTGTTACCTTCTTTAGGTTTTAGGCGGTGGTTTAAAGTTTAAAGGAACCAGCATCGCTTTGCGTTTCTGTGCTAGGAAGCTGAGCTCACTACACCTCTCTCTTGGGTTACAGGGTATACTTACTCCTGTACAAGAAGCCACTGTGAGACTGCACAGTCAGCCACTGCTGAAACAGGAGGTGGTGTTAATTTTGAAAATGATCCATGCCATAATGTCATGAACCAGGAAGCTGGAATCCTTCACCAGCTCTTCATGCAAATATTTGGCTGCAGCTTGAGTTAAAGGACTTGGAAGGAGCGAGTTTTAAAAACTCTGCTTCATTGTAGAGCTCTCATTAACCCCATCCCTGCCCCCACCTCCAATGGTCTGTTTGTCTGCCTCCCCGCCTTATCTCCCTCGGGTATGTTTACAATGTCCTACTTGATATTATCTTTCTAGTCACGGGTTCACTTTCTACTTTGCTCCAAGAATACAAAGAAAGGCACTTCTCTCTTAGATTTCAAACAGCACAAAAATTCACAATCTACAATTAAAAAAACACATCAAGGCTGTTAAAAAATAAATGATTAAAAAAAGGCGAATTATATCTTTTGATAAGTACTAACTCAAGTTTCCCTTTATCCTGAAGGTAAAATAATTATGTGTATATATGCCTCTCTCTCTCTGTCTCTCCGTCTGTCTCTCTGTCTCTCTGTCTCTCTGTTCTCTCTCTGTCTGTGTGTGTGTGTGTGTGTGTGTGTGTGTGTGTGTGTGGTAAGTGCTGCTGCTGCTAGAAATTGATCTGGCCTGGCCGAAATCAGTTTTTACTTTTTAATTAAATTTACAAATCTTGCATGCACACATTTCTTCTGGCATTGTTAGACTGTGATATTTGTCTCCATCTGTGACTTCCATTCACAACCGCCTTTTTAAAATTTCAAATTGTGGATACTACTCTGACTTTCTAACAAATTAAGATAAATTTCTTCCTGCTTTGTATATTTAATAAAATTAATTCTCTCCTTGCCTTAAATTTACCTAGAGGTATCCTTCAACCATTGAACAAGTCAGAGATTATCTCTGTTAAACCAGAAGATTCTACACCAAGAAGCAGGCATCCATTATCCCCTGGTACCTGCCATCCTTGCCTACTGAGCATACCTTCACAGCTTTCCTGGAATCCCAGATCCTTCTGATGGTGCCCAGGGAGAGATTTTACATCTGGCTCTTGTAATTAAATCATCTCTGTGTTACTCCTCCTGCCTGCGAGGGCATGGGCGGATATAATATTCAAGGAAGCGGAGTGGAGAGCAGGCTTTGCCCGGCAAAGCACTGGTTCAGAAGTTCTGCTTTATTATTTCTCGGGGGCGGGGGATTCAGAAAAACTTAGATAAGTCAGATCTCTCCAGGGAAGAGATACTGGTCAGATATGCAGGTGAAATATTTAACCCTTGCCTTCCTTTCTGCAGCTAGCTAACAGGGGAACAGTGGCCAAACCAACCTGTAAGAGGCCAACAGCAATAAAATCGCCATGCCCAAAGAGACTTCTCCAGGCTCAGCTGAAGCAGAACACTACCATGTACCAAAGCTCCATAATGAAAGATTACATTTTGTTATGAATATCTTGATCCTGGTTTTATTAACTTTATCATTATCTCTGAATCGAAGGGGTTGATGGTTGAGGCTACCAGACTCCTGCTCAGCACAGCTGGGTCTGCAGAAAGATGAATTTAGGGAGCCAATAGGCGAAAAGTTTTTTGTATTAAGAATAAGAATTTGGTTCTCTTTTGAGCTCTACCATCAGTAACTGCAAGACTTTGAACTTCAGTTGTTAATAGAGGCACACAGATCCCTGTTCTACTTACATCCCCTAGTTATTTATAAGAACTAAATGAGATAATGAGTGCACAAAAATGCTTTAAAAGAACCACCGTAAAATCCTCAACAAGTGGAAGGAAGTTTTATTGTGTTAGCTAGAATTCTGCATATGGAGGTACTAACTTCTCCAGCAAATGTAAAATTTGTGCTGTATGTGCCATATCACATAGCAAGCTCACACCTGAATTCTAACCTCTTAGCAAAGGGTGCAGATGAACATTACAGAATGCTAGCTTTCAAGCTTTGGTTGTAATTTTATTGTAGTTGTTTTTCACAAATAATGACAGCTAACATTAATTGAGCACTTACTACGTGGAAAGCATTCTTCTAAGTGCTTTATAGGCAATGACTCATTTAACCCTCACAAAATCGTATTATCTCCAGTTTAAAGATGAGAAAATAGAGGCAAGGGAGATGGAGTAACTTGCAGGGAGAGGAGCAGCCAGCAGGTAAGTTGGGAGATTTTCTTTGCGTATGTGAGGGAACATACACTTCCTAACAGAATAACAACCAACTTACCTGCTGGCTGCTCCTCTCCCTGCACAGGACCAAAAAGCCCTTCATACTCAGGATCAGTGAGGGATGGGCTCCCCCAAATCCTGAGCCCCACAACACGTCACAACTATTCTTTGTGGCTTCCTGTGGTGGACAGGGATGAAGCTGGACTCTGAAGTTATAATAACACTTGAGGAAGGCCAGATCTGGGGGTGGTGACTGGGGCCTAGGGTGGCCTCTACACCTTCTCAGATGAAGGGTTAAGTGAGGCCGAATAGGAGTTGGGAGTAAGTGAAAGGTTTATGCTTACAGTTCCCCCTGAGGCTGCTTGGTGAGCCCTTCTCTGCTGCAGCAACTCCTTCACTGTGATCTTCACCCGGACACCTTGATACACCTTTGGTTTTTCTGGGGAAAGGCAACCAAGTCAGTAGTCAAGTGTGAGGTCTGGGTGTCATGCTGGGGTGTGGGGGTCCTCTTTATAGACCATGGCATCTGAGGCCAGGTTTCTAGGTTTAGAGAACACAAAGAGAATGCTAAAAGACAAGTGGAAAGGAAACTCAAATTTCTCAAACTTGAAGGGGTGCAGAGAGGCTGGGCAGGTTGCAGGGCCTCAGTGGGAATCAGAACGTATGGAAATTTATGGGGCCATCCACCCCAGCTGGGTCCTACTCCCAGAGCAATAGCATATAGATTTTTCTGCCCAGGAATGTGCACACCAGTCCAGAGAAGCTCACTACCTTGGCTAATTAAGTTAAGGGAACCTGGGTCCAGCCGGCTGGCCCGGGAGAGGGTATTATGGACCTGGGAGGGGCCGGGGGCTGGCACAGGAGCGCTCCAGCTGACCTAGCCCACCCTTCTGCGATGCTCCCACTGGTGTGCAAGCCCTGAGTCCTTTCTCCACCATGCCAGGTGTGGCTTCTGAGGAGGCTCCGACCTCTATGTGCCCTTGGTCTAGAAGCCAGCCCTGGGGCAAGCTGTGGAGTTCGGCGAGCCTTGGCCTTGGGCCGGCGAAGGACCTGCCAGACTGACCCCAGTAAAGGGCCCAGACCCGGGGAACTCATTCCCTCCCTCCCGTCGATCTTTTTCTTCTGCTTTTCCTCTCTCGTCCCCTTCCTCCGCCTTTCTGGTTCTCCACTCCATCTTTTCCTCCTCCCTCCTCAGGTCCCGCTCCTGTTCTCCCCTTCCTCCCGTCTCTCCCCACCCCCTCCCTTTCTGGTGCAGGCATTTCTCGGCGGTGCACGGAGGCTCCGAGTCGAGTCCGCGCAGCGCGAGTTCCGGGAAAGCCGTGCTGGGCTCCGGAGGATCGCGCTCTCGGCTGGGAGGCCGCGCTCCGGAAGCGGCCGCCCTCGGGGCCCGCGGGGCCGGCGGGGCCGGGCCGGACAGACCCGGCTGGCTGGGCCAGCCGAGCGCGCGCCCGAGGGTCGGCGGGGAGGGAGTCTCAGCGAGCCAGGAGCGGGGCAGCCGCGGTCCGAGGGCTCCTCTGAGCCGCAGTGAGTAGGTCGGGCCGGGCTGTTAGGTCACGCCGGGCCGGGCCGGGCGAGCTTTCGCGGTCGGGGGTGGCCGCAGGAGCCCAGTGCGACTCCGACTCTGACCTCGACCTTGGTGTGAGCGCTGGGGGAATCACGGGGAGGGGCCGGGCCCCGCGCCTTGGGGCGGACGCGCAACTAGCCGGGGCGCCTGGTGACAGTGCCAGGCCGCCAGCGCCTCGCCTGGCCGCTGTGGAGACGGCAGCTAGACAGCAGGGAGCCCCCTAGGCCGGGTGCCGAGAGCTAGGGGTCTCCCCGGGAAAGAAGGTTGCGCTATTTGTTGCCCAGACCCAGGAAATCCCGTGCCCGGCCTGCAGGGCTTTGGCGCCGCGCCCTCTCCGCAGTCCATTCGATCCCCTCGATTTCCTCGCGGGGTTCGCGGCTCCGCGGGCTGCGGGCGCGGCTCGGGGTCCGCACACGCACTGGCACAGATCAGCTCTGTGCGCCCCGCGCGCTATGCTTGCGTCCCGGGCTCAGCGTGAGTCTCTAGCTCCCCCCGCCGCCGCTTCTAGGCGCGCAGAATCTGCGCTGCGAAGTCCCAGGGTCACAATTGTGGTAAAGTGGGAGGGCGGATGAGGGGCCGGGGTCGCCGACATCCGCAGCGGCTGACTCGGCCTCTGGACCTCTGCTCTCTCGAGCAGGCGCCGCCGAGTGGGAGCGGCCACAGCGTGGCCCGTGCCCTCTCGGGATCCCCAGCACGCCCTTGCATGCTCTGACTTTGCCTTTCTGTTCTATGCAGGAAAAACTGTGGAAATACACCCAGATCCAAACGCCCCTGGCCCGCAGTCACCCTACCCCAGGAGAAGCAGCTGAGTTACCCGACATGGTGGTCAGCAAAAGCTGGGTCCGTGACTGGATGCTGCAGCTGCAGGGACTCAGCGCCTAGGAGGGCTCCTGTGCAAGGAGAGAAGCAGAGATGCAACATTTTTAAAGTTTCACAAAGCATCCAGCTGCACCCAGGTTCCTGGAGCAGGAGACAAACAGAATTAATGTTTTATACCTTCGGGTATAGGTTTGAGTTTTTTCCCCCTTATGCCAAGTATTTAAAACCTCTAGAAACCCATGATTTGACAATCAATGATTGCGCGGTACTTTCAATTTGAATATTCAAAGGCTTAACAAAATGGACTATCTTCTGCAGAAATCCTGCACACAGGCACCCCACAGAGAGTCCAGAGAAACAGGGAGTGAGACCCCTTTGGGTCCTGACCCTTGCTTTTATTCGATTTTGAGCTTTTTGCCCTCCTTCCCACAGACAGAGCAGGAGTGCTCAAAGATGCTCTGTATTTCTGCCTCAGAGGCAGCTGCAGGAGTCCTGAGTGACTGAGGCTGCCCTTCATGACCACCTAGGCCAGGCTGACCAGCAAGATTGATTCCCACATCCCCAATCTCTATTTTAAGGGGAAAATCTCAAGTTTGGGGGAGTGAACATGGCAGCCAGTAGGCACAGCGTAGCAAGGACTCACTCTGGGTCCACGTTGCAGCTGGAGGCCCAGCAGAGGCCTTAGCTCTGCACCTCATCTCCTTCTGGCCTCACCTGGCCACGTGCAGGCTTCCCTCCCCTTTCGTCCCTCTCTGTCTGGGCCCCAAACACTGGGGTTGCAACACAGACTGCCTGCCCATTAAAACCTTTTACTCCTCCCCAAGGAGCTGGGGATGCTCGTGGGGCCTCACAGTCTGGAGATTTTCTTAGGCTGATGGTTTCTTCACTGTGAAGTTCCCTCTTTTCTATTTTTTCTCCCTAGAGCCATCCTGCAGGTTTGCTGCAGGAGCTTGTGTTGAGAAATGATACTGAGCATGGCTCCTGCTCATTTTAGCTGAAAGGACACGGATGTGTTTAAGCCTTCACACTTTGGGGTGAGAGGTGGGAGGGATTTGTGAGCCCCTCACAAATGACTGTGTACTGTGTTAGGTCATCTTCTCCAAGCACTTGCTGTGCCTCTTCTGTGTGATTTGGAAACTTGAGAAGACGGGAGCTGTCCAGAGAGGGAGAGAGTACCAGGCCAAACCCTGTCCTAGTACCCAGAAGGAAGAAGGCAGCACTAGAAGGTAGAGGCAGGCTGAGATTCCCTTTACAAATAAGCCAGGACATTCCCATGAAGCAAGGGCAGGCGATAGTTATAGGCCTCATCTCCTGTTCCTTGAGTTCTCTGAAATGCATAAGTGAAGTTGAGCCCAATAGGCCACAGAAAATTATCTGAATGCCCTCAAATGTGTCCAATGCAGGGTGGAGCACATGGTGATGGGGGAACGGGGCTCTCTGAGAGTGACAAGACACCAGAGTCTGTGATGGGTAGGAGTTGCTTGGCAGCTGAAGCCTTGTCTCTGGGAGAGGGGATCAGAGCCAGTAACACCTGAGCTGGCACCTGCCAATGGTGTGTACTTGTCTCCAGCCCAACTGGAATCTGTCAGTTCCTGGAACCTCTCTCTCCAAAAGCTCCTGACCCTGTGTCCTGAGTTTCCCTGATGGAAGTCAGGCTAAGGACCTGACTCATGAGAAGGGGAAGGACACTGGAATTCAGAGGGCCCCTATTTTCTTTCTCCCTGCCCTGCCCGTCAGTGCTCTTTCTGAAGGAACAGTAAACAAAATAGTGTGGAATTAGGGATGGTCTCTCATCCTCATAGCTTTTTCCATTACTTCTTTTCTCTTTTGTCCTCCTTTTGTTTTACACTTAGTTTTTCGTTTGCTTTTTAAAATCTTCCTCTTTGTCCTTTGGAATTTTGTGTTTATTATTTTTTTCCCCCCAAGTTTCTTTTTCTTTGTTTCTCCTCCTGTCACTGCTTTCTCCCATTGCTTACTTGCATTGCCGTTTTTCTCCCTGCCTCCCTGCGTGTGTTTGCTTTCCCCTGTTCTGGGTGGATGCTGTCTCACTTTTACAGACTCAGTCTCCTTCCTAAACTTGCCTTTCACATGGAGATGGACAGGGATGGCAGGAGGCCCTAGAGTTCTGTTGGCAATGGCACTTGGCAATGAAGTTGATGCTGATGATTGGCTGCCCTGTAAAGAAGGCAGGAGAAGCTAGGAGAATTGAACTCCTTTGAAGTCCCTGGGGTCTATAGGGACAGTAAAGAATTCTTTGCTCCTTCCTCCAGAATCCTCTGCTTGAACCATGGCAGTAGTTCTGGGGGCTTGCGTGTTGGGCCATGCCGCTGGGATGGATGTTCCAGAGCTGTTGCTGGCCAGCAACTTTAGACAACTGGGTTTTCCTCAGTTCCTGTTTTGAGGAAAAAGTCCCCCATTTTTTAGCCCAGCATTGAAAAGTTTGGGTTTCTGCTGTTTCTGTAACTGTAAGACCCCAGCACAGGTATTCAGGAACTGAACACTGTGATCGTGGGAGTAAGGGAGAATCCTTTCTTAAATGCATCTTGGGAATCCTCTTTACTGATCTGCATGTGTCATGAGGCCTGGAACAGCCTGGTCTGCCTTGAGACCCCACAGAGTTTGATGTTCCTCACAGGAGACTTTTTAAAGCTGTCATTTATTGACTGTTGATTGGATGCCAGGTACAGGCACTGTACTGTATAGCCTCCCCATTGCACAGATGAGAGAACAAGCCCACAGGGTCAAGCAGCACACTTCAAGATTACTGAATGTATAAATGGCAGGATTGGGAATCAAACTAAGTCTGATGCAAAAGCCCTTACTCTTAACTATTGTTATTGTTTTCCTGATTATTTATAGCAGAACCTTTCAAACTTTTTCAACTTCAACCCACGATAATTCATTTTACACGTTCACATACTGTAACAACATCTACATCTTTATAAGACAAACTTTTCGTGAAACAGTATACATTTATGTATGTGAGGCACTGAAATTTTCTATCCTATTCCATGTTTTCCATTTCATTCTATTTATGAAAAATCTATGTTGGTTGGGAATCATTAAGATAATTTAATGGCTCATGAATACATTGTTACTAATTGGAAAAATACTGTCTATAAGACATGCAAACACGTGTGTCTGCTGTGCACATGGAACTGTTTTGGTGTGCTGTTTCACTGTCAGAGTGTGCGAGGAGACTAAGGCATGGCTAATACTGACGTGACAGTATTTTGTAAACACTGGGCACACCAGAACCGCAGAAGAAAAAGCTGGCTAGAAGAGAGGATGAACTGTTAATTGTGCTGATTAATTTGTGCTTCTCAGACTGGGAACTCTTCTCTCCTGCTGGGGGTGTGGTCACCTCTAGGGTATCTCGATAATCATTTCGAGGTCTTAATACAAGGCTGAAAAATGTTGTGGCATTTCAACAGGCTTTAATAGGCCGACTTGCTTAATAATATAGGGTCCTGATGTTTGGATGTTGGCAGGGATCTATGAGGTGCTGAGAGAGACTTAGTCTTTTTCTAACTTTCCTGTCGATGGTCTTCTAGCCTCAGGCTCCCTCCCTTGCTCCTCTGGGCCTATAGGTGATGTGTGTTGAGGAAATGGGAGCTCACTATGCATCAGGCAGCCTGTTCCACTATTGGACTAATTTAAATATAATGATCATTGATTGAGCCAAAAGCCAATTAGGTATTAATTGAGCAACAACTAGGTACCAGGTAGGGGATCAAGTATTAGAAATACAAAGATAAATAAGTCTTGCTTTCTGTCATCAACTGCTCTGTGAGAAACATGAAGAACTATTTCTCACTTTCATAGCACGACTTCTCCACATGGGTTCATTCATTTGTTCGCTCATTCGTTTGTTCATTCATTCATTTGTTCATTCATTCAACAAGCATATGCTGATTGTCTACTCTGTCTAGGCCCAGTGCTAACTCTGAAGAAGTTATTGTGCCCATGTCCCATGTCCCAAGCCTTTTCTTTTTGAGGCCCCCCCCATTCATAATTTCTCTAGTTCTTCATATATTATAGTTTTTCAAGTCTCTGAGCCACTGAGTTCAGAAACCCTTTAGTTTGTCATTGACCTTCTTAAAGTCACTCAGCACCCAGAAAATAGGAATAGAATACATTTCTTTTTAAAGTTTTAAATTGAATATTTTACTTTTTTTACACAAATTTTAATTTATTATTAGTTTCAAGTATACGGTACATTGGTTAGACATTTATATAGTTTATAAAATGATCCTCTTAATTGCTCTTTCTCTCCACTGGCTCTACACTTAGCCATTACATTATTAAACTGAATATTTTAAATGAATTTTTGGAGCAGGCTTTTGTATGAAAACGACACTGTATAGTGTTACATTTTGCCCCTAAAGTAGAAGATTTTATTGAACTTAGACATATGGACATGAAAAGACTTTCAGCAGAAGGAAAAGGGGTATTTTTTCTTCCAAATTTGACTATAGCTCTAAACTCTATTAATGCAAAATTCTTTTGTCACTTCGACTTTAGGACACTGTTACCAAACCTTGTGGGAAATATCAAGTTCCAAAAACATGGAGGAAACAAGTAGTTACTGGGCCCAGAGTGAATGTATGGTTCATATAAAAATGACCAGGAAGACTATTAGGTGTAGGTTATTAATGATTTGTGGTAAGTCATTCTCTTCCCATAAATCACATTCAGAGTTTTAACTTTTCCTTAGGAAGCGTCCACGGGGAATGAACATTTGGTAATTTATCATTTAAAGAAGATAAATACCACCAGACACTGCTCGAAATGTTTATTTTTTACTTAAAACATTTTTATTATGTAATATATGTCGTACAAAAACACATCTGAAGATTACCATGCTAAAAGCCTGTGAATATCCTACCAAAGTTAAGAAATTACACAGTTGAATGATCTTTTCATTTTTGACCGAATCAATTTATTAAGCATTACACTTTTGGATTATTCTACTTAAGATATTTAGTTAAGGAGAAGGTTAGTAGGGACTATTATCAATTTTCCTAATGCAAAAATGCTAATTCTTAGATATTATTCGTTTCGTTTATATATTTTTTCCTTTTGGAACTTGTAAAATTTTTTACTGTTCTCTCTCTTGGCTTGTAATGTATTGTCAATGATATTGCAAAAAAAATCCACACATCTTATTTATCCACAGTTATGATTAGAGGACACTTTTATATAAAAGATGAAAGAAAACATGGTGTCATCATTTGCAGATAATTATAGAAGATTTTCTCACTATTTAGCCTGATCTTTGGGGATTCTAGTTCCTGATCTATTTTTCATATTTGTTTTGATCACAATGGAGATAATATCAAACATTGAATAAATTTTATTTATAAGACTTCTTAACATTATAGTATGTATAGATACTAAATGAATATATAAACATTTTTGGTGCTACTTCAAAGGTTCAGTAATTTTCCTTCTTAGAGACATTTAAAAATACTAAATTAATCATTTAAAATATTACCACCAAAGCCTAATATCCACTACTGTCAGCTTTTGCAGAGCGTATGGCTAATGTTAAATACTAAATATGATGAAAGTTTTCTTATATCTCGGTCTCAGAGAGTTGTCACCCACAGAATCGGGGTCCGGTTATTCATCTTTGTGGCATAATTTTAGTTCAATTTAACAAAGATTTTGCTGAGCACTCACAACATGCCAGATGCAGGAGATACATTGCTGAGCCATTCACGAGTCCTCCCTTTGATGAGTCTAGTTAGAGAGTCACTCTTTATCTAGAGTGTATGATTTTGCACTTAAGCTCTCTAGAGTCAATAATCATTGAATATGGTGTATAAGAGGAACAGTGTCTTGTTGTTTTGATTAGAGAGGATGCTTGAGACAGAACCCAATGATTGAACCTAAAGAAAGAATATAATTTTGGTGTATGATTGGTAGAATCACTGTAATGTAAAGTGCCTTAAACCTTGGACATTAATTGTTATTGCAGTTCTTTTTTTAAATTTATTTTTTAATTAAAGTATAGTTGGCATGCCATATTAGTGTCAGGTGTGCACTATATATCTTAAGACGTTATCACCACAATAAGTTTAGTAACCATCTGTCACCATGCAAAGTTATTATAATATTAATAGTTGTTTTCGCTAGGCTATACGTCACATCCTGGTGGCTTATTTGTTTTATAACTGGAACTTTGTACCTATTATTCTTTTTAATCTTTTTCTTTCATCTCCCCACCTACCTCCCCTCTGGCAACCATTAGTTTGTTGCCCGTATCTGTGAGTCTGTTTCTATTTTATTTCAATTCTTTAAATATAACTGGTGCTTTGCTTTTTATAAATGTATTATTTAGATTTACATTTTGAATAGTGAATCACAAAGATACTAGTAATACTTTTGTATATATGAATGTATGTATATATGTATGTAAATATATATTTTATTCTTGGGGTTAGTAAATCTTTTCCTTTTTGTGGAATTTCTTATAGTGTACTGTAGCACTAGAATACTTCTTCCCTTACCACAATAGTACCACCATATTATATTATTAACTGAGCTGTGGCAAGTCATAATGCTCACTTAGGAGCATTTATTAAATAAATGAGGTAAAGATGTGGTTTTCTCCTCACATTTTTAGAATTTGTATAATAACATTGTAAGAGACACCCAAATACTTTCAACTGCTGCTGTGATGTCTGTTTCCAGTGACTTATGGAAGAACTATCTATATTGCAGCTTTTGCATGGGAAAATTTTGCTTTCAACTTCTTTTTGACATCATCATCTAGTCAGCCTTCTTAAATAGCTAGCACTTGACATCAGCATCTCTGCTTACTTTAAACCTTAAAGGACTTGAAAGAGATGACATTTTGAACCCAAGCTTTCTAATTTTCTCTGGCTTCCCCAGGAAAGCTGTGAGTCAGAGCACAGCAGGTTGAATGAAGGAGAAAAGATGTGTTTAGTACCCCCGCATGAAGTTAGAAATAGTACTCGAATGGGAAATGGGATAGCTTGGTTTCACTTTTTAGCAAAGTCTTATAAATTCCCTGAACAATAAACCAGAACCAAATGGAAATATATGTAAGATAGAAACACATTGTCAAGCCAAATAGAATTCTTAAAAATCATTTACCGTGTGGAATTATTAGCACCATTCCCCACTCTATCTCCCTTAGACCAGATAACTTAAAAGGATTCTAGACACTGTATGGGCTTGTGTATGTCTCTCTCTCTCTCTCTTTTTTTTTTTCCATAAATTAATTCTGTCAAACACTGTGGAAGGGTTTGGATGCTTTAAGAATAATGTAGACACCACAGATTGCTGAGCTGTATTTATCTGAGAGCCAATGCATCCTCAGGTTGTAAAGATTTGAACATAATCTGTGAGAATGTAACAGTGTACTAGGAGAAATGAGCATGACTAACATTCGGCGCTACAATCAAACGAAAGTTAAAGTGATGGGAACATATGTTTTACACAGCCATTATTGTGTGTGTGTTGCTTAGTAACAAGTAGTAAGCAGTAGATTGTAATTATTATAAATTTCATACAATCAATCTAGAAAAATGGCTTTGACACATTCGTGAAGATCCCTAAATTTATAGAGAGGGCCAGACCTCTTCTTTCTGATGCAGAGGACTGCTGTCCAGGGATGAGTGACACTAGATGACAGATGGCTTTGCCAAGGATACTGGGAACCAGGACCGAGGTCTCAGGCTTCAGTGGATTTAAGAAAGAGCAGTATCTTTTGGACAGTAGAAGTTGCCCCCAATCTATTGAAGAGCAAATATTGAACAAAGTAAAGATCAGGCTGTGAAAAGGAGTGGCAGGAGGGAAGGAGTAGGGCAGGGGACCCAGGAGAGTGCTGCCCAGCCACTGAGGACCACCAGTGCTCCTAGATCTGCACTTAGAGGGATGCTCTCCCAGGAGGGAGCCGAGAAGCGTGAGGTCAAGGAAGGTGCCCTGTCCCAGCGTTTCTTTGAGCGCTCCACCTATTAGGAGTGTGTTTGCTTAATCAGGAAATACCCTTAAGGGCCTAGAGAAGGAGGAATATCAATTATTCACTTCTAAGCGTAAATTAATGTCTTTATTTGATTTTATTTGATTTTCTGGACTCCTACCTAGCTGAGGTAGAGCATGGAACACTGTCACAGAGGATATGATGGCAACTCTTTAGGTGCTTTGGGCAACCAGGTAGAAAATGAAAGCATCGGGCCCCCACGAGATAGAGGGAAGAGGCATTGTATCGGGAGGAGTCTGAGGGGTCAGAAAAAGGTGTTAAGAGAATAAAAAATAGTGGCAGGAAGATAAGAGGAAGAGTGTGGATATAACCTGTGGGCCTTGACTCATGTATTGCAATTGTGTGCAAGGCATTTCGATGGCCTTGGCCTGCAGACACACACACTGCTTGGTGGGAATTACTCTTGGAACTTAATTGGCAAGGAAATCCACATCAATCAAACTTACATGAGACAGATGAATGTTTCAGATGTCAGTTTCTTCATTTATACATAGCAAGGGCTGCACGATTCTTCATTTATACATAGCAAGGGCTGTACGATTCTGACCACCAAAAGGTCTTCCTTTAAATGGAGATGTATGTAATGCTACTTGCCTACACCTGACGATATGTCTTTCTTCAAAGTTTCTTTGCTCCTTGGTGTTTTGTGGTCCGTTGTTTCTTGCCAACAGCTCAGTCCTGCTCTCTGTATTTTCTTTACAACGCTTTCATTCTTATTTCATCACAAATGCCTATTTTACTAACCACTCTGATAACTGGAGGTTTATTCCATCAGAGAGACAATGTCTAGCTTAATTGAGGCCACCACTGATCAAAGTAAGTGTTGGCCTTTATTGTTTTTTTGGATTAGATAATTTTTGGACATCTTGGACTTTAGGGCAGAGTCAAAACCGTATCTATGAAGCCATAGTCTCCTGACCTCATCCTATTTTAATAATAATAAAGCATTTACATATGGTGACATATTTGTTGCTGGGCCTTTACAAGCCACTTTAAGGAAAGAAATGTATATAATGCTTCATACTTTAAAGTCACATGGTATAAAATGAGGTTCGTTTTATATGCCCTAATCTATATTATACCCTATGCATTCTCTTTATTAAAGAACACACGTAGTTCATAACTAAGAAAAATTGAACAGAAAAATTAGTATGTTTTATGATCAGCAAAAACTTTTCAATGAGATTTAAGAAAAAGTATCAGAGCTAAAAATGTTACTTCAAAGATAACAGAAGATTCAGAATATAACGGGTTACTAAAGTTCCTAAAAGACCTAATTGTCAGGTTGTCTCGTTAAAATACGGTGCCTGATAAATGGAATTAAGTTTGCATTGTCTTTCATGGGGTTATGGTTGGGAGGATTACAAATAAATGCCATCATCCATTAACAAAGGGTGGCATGATGGCTTATCTTGAAAATCCAGTTCTGAGTGAGCTGCTACACCAAAAAACAATCTGTGGAATACAGAACTCAAGTTAAAGAAAAGCAAAGAAGTTCTTTGGTACACTCCTCAGTAAGCTCTGCGGAACTCGTATGACCCCCATGCCATGCTCCCATCTTCTTTGGTCCACAGAGAAGGGTCTTGAAGGGTAGAGGTGTCTGCCCCCTCATCTGGGGAAAGGGGCACCACCTTGGGGAGTGGGTCGTTGGACATTGTTGTGAAAGGGGTGAAGGGGTAAGGGGGAGGGGTGGGGTACCCTGGTGTGTGGTACAGATCTTCCAGTGCATGTAGCGAGTAGGACTGGGCCCCAGCTAAGGGAGCCCCCCAGCTCGAGCTCCTGTGCTGGGGGGTGCTCCCCACCTCCAGCTGGGAGAGGCAACTTGTGCTGGGTGGCAAGTTCTGCAAGGCATCAGTGGGCACGGGGTCCAGCTGGCTGAGAGCATCTGGCACTGTTTGCTCCCATGAGTCCCTCTGAGGAGAATGAAAAGGTCACCGGGGTTAGTCTGATGTGGACAGATTTCCTCCCCACCCTGAGGTGCCGCTGGACCATGGCCTCCGAGGAGGACTTGGTGTCCACGCTCTGCTATCTGAAGCCTCCTCACCAGGCAGCTTTTCCCTCTGGTGACTGACACCAGCAGTGAAAGTTTTAGTTCTCTTCTTACTCTAGAATTAAATTCCCTGTATGTATTAAGATTCCTTTCCCCAGGAAACAACATTAAATGAGCGAAATGTGAGAATAATAAAATGAACACTTATACAGCATTTTGACATTTGCAATGCGCTATTGTCTTGCATTCTTGTCAGTGTCCTAGAATGCCCTTTCCACAGTGGGGAAATCAGGCGGGCTGCTCCTGGAAGGAGTGGATCTCTAAGCCACCTAGTGGGCTTTTGGGTGGGCTGGGAAGGCCACGGTGCCCTCAGTCAGCAAAGAGGTAGGAACCTCTTTGGAGCGGGAAATATTCTGGATTTAACTCAAGGCTGTGCCACTGTCTACCTTCCTGAGCACCTCACTTTGTTTATCCGTAAAATGGAGCTTTAATAACTAGATCCTGAGATGTTGCAAGTATTAAATGGACAAAGGCACATAAAAGTTTCTGGTTGGAGAAGGCACTCAATAATGTCAACCCTCGCCTCACCTCCTTGTCTAAAATCCCAGTTTTAGAGATTCATTCTTTTGCGATTGAAGGCTTTACGGTTTGGTATAAGAAGGGAGTTAGTGTTCTTCAGGTTTTTAAGGACTCATTTCTTTAGAAGGAGTGAGAGAGAACAAGTTCTACAGAGTGAAAATGCTGTGGAGAGGGGATGCAGGGGACTGGGAGGAAAGAGCAGCCCGGAGGTTCCCTCCCGGGACATTTTGGCCTAGCCTTGTCCCTTCCCTTATGCGCTGTAGGAATGATGGGGAACATCTGGCATAACCAGTTGAGTATTAACAAAATGGGGATATAAGTTCTGCCATATCCCTAGATAGACTCTCTTGCCGTCGTGGGTGGCACTGATCTTTGAGGAAAACTCCTTAGGAGTGTATCCTGGCAAATCGGTCTGTCCTAGCATCTCTGAGGACAGCTGCAGAGCAGCCTCACCGGTCTCCAGGGCATGCCAGATTTGGCTTCAGCCTGATTGTCAAGCCCATGGGCTGACCTTACTCCCTAACCGTGAAACATCTGCATACTCACCAGCACGAAGTGAGTGGGATCGCTGGAGAAGGGCGGCGGCAGGAGCGGCGGCAGGGGCGAGGCGCTAAACAGAGAGCCTGTGTTGGGGGTCAGGGCTGGGGAGCGGTGGTCCCCATAGGGCTCCGGGAAGTAGGAGTCCAGGAGGGCCGGGTGGCTCTGCACTGCGGAGGACTCACAGGGAAAGGGCTTCGACACGCTGGAGGTGCAGGTGTCGTTTGCAAATTTAGTGTTGTGGAAGTCGGAGTCAGATAGGAAGGATCTTCGGACACCATAGTAACCTGACATGACAGGTGAACCTGTTGCCAAATGAAAACAAACGGGCAAATTTTCCTCTTGGGAAAGTCAGGACATCTCTATTGAAATTGAGTCTCTCCACTGTGAAATGGTGTTAGTAACATATACCTGACACCAAGGGTAACATTTAAATAGATAAATGTCTTGAAAGTGTTAAATATTGCTGGATTACCTCTTTCAACCCGTCCAATGCAAAGAACTCATATGTTTAAAGTTCACTCTGCCTTTGGAGATGAGTTCACTTTAGATGATGCAATAACTTTTCCATCATTCACTCACTCAGCAT
>NW_024349800.1:62000843-62001361 GCF_902729225.1 Pteropus medius | reverse complement strand
CTGCCCTCTTGTGGCCATACTGTGTCCCTCACTTAGCTCACCAGGACCCTGCAAGTTTGGGAAGAGAATTCCTGACACAGAAAGTTTCCCTTTGTGAAAACCCGGGAAGAAGCTGAAATTTAGAAGAGTCTTACTTAAGGTAATGCCAGCGACATGAGCGCAGAAGGAAAGAGACGAGTTTGCTAAAGACTTTCTGACAAAATCTGACGTTGTAGCTCAGTTGTAGCAGGAAACATGTTATCATTTAGAGCATATACAGAGGCATCAACTCAAGGTCTGTAAAACTGATTGTTTCCAGCTGGTGGTCAGTGTGGTCTAATTAGCTAAGACCTACACACCAAGGCCACAACAGGGCTGAGCTGGGAGGAAGATGCACATGCTTGACTTTCTGACCTTCCCCCAACCACAGTAGATCACATCTAAGCTTTGTCCCCACCCACCCTGCCCACTCTCTTCTGCGGGAAGAGAAGTCAGACTCATCAAGACTCTTGTCTCTTGTTATGACTCAGTTATACGTT
>NW_024349800.1:61956519-62000832 GCF_902729225.1 Pteropus medius | reverse complement strand
CTGCCCACTCTCTTCTGCGGGAAGAGAAGTCAGACTCATCAAGACTCTTGTCTCTTGTTATGACTCAGTTATACGTTACTCTATACACACAACACTTTGGCACTTCTTATTATATTCAGTATTCTCTCACCTGACTTGCAACCCTCTTTCCAATTGACCTGCAAGCTCCACGGGGGCAGAGCTTATGTCTTAAACATGTTCTGTAAACCCAGTATTTTAATACGGTGTTCAACAATTACGTGTAAATTTATTCATTCATTCAGAAGAAATCAAAACCCCTCATAGAAACTTACAGCACAATTCTACTCACTCCACTTTCATCTTAAATTTTTTAGCCCCAAACATCTAATCTGCTTATGAATTTGAAAGCTTCAGTTAGTGGTTTCATCATAAGTGTACTTCCCTAGGGAAAAAATTGGAGCAAATGAAAATTAATCTCAATAAATAAGGTTCCGTTTCACACCATTTATTTATATCCACAGGAGTGGTTAAGGCTGAGAACAGAATAGAGTATGTAAACAAGTCTTTTAGGGCTTATGTCTATATTTCCAATTTCTGAATAAGAACAATCACAAAGAAAAAACCTCTCTGCTCTCTTAAGTATATATTTTTCTCCTTAAGAAGAGGAAGAATAATTATAGATGGTAAGAGAAGCTCCAGAAATTTTCTTCTATAAAAGGGAGCAGATTCCAGTGACAGTAAATGTGATTGGGAAACAATGTAGAGACATTAAAAAATGTGGGATCTTCTACTTCTCTCATTCCTTTCCCTTATCCATCTCTGAAGGTTACTAAAATTATTGAGAGAGCCTATGCCCCTTCTGAGTTTGGGATCTGCAAATTGTGCGTGTATGTATGTGTGTGTGTGTGCATATGCGCGAGTGCCCAATACTATTATCAAGAATGCCCCCTTTTTTAATCCTCCCAGGGGTATTGAATGAAACATATATATTGAAATGAATACAGGTACATAATCCATTACATCATGGTGCCAGCATTTTAGACACTTTAAACCCATATCAAGGGCCTACATGCTGTTACTTTGGCCCAATAAGCTTCTGCTAGGCAAGAGGTCAAAAAGCTGCCTTTATGACAGAATGAATTCTAAATTTAGGAATGAATGAATTAGGTCTGTCTTCACTGATTTTATATTTTAAAAACAACTATTTTAAAGAAGCGAAAATTTGAAAGTGCTGTAAGAAAGTTATAAAATAATGGAAGCCCAAATGCCTGATATAAACTCAAAAGGGAATAAATGAATTGTTCATTGAACTGAAAGACTCACCTGGCATCTGGACAAATGGAGCCGGAGGGGAACTGACACTTCCCTGGAAGCAAAGAGAGCAGGTGTTTCTTCTTTAGTTAAAGTTTGAATTTGAAAAAAAGATTAGGAATATACTTTAAGAGCTTTATTTGCTGACACTAAGAAATGTTATTTGGGGGGATTGGGTTGGGGAAGTCAATTGAGAGTAAGGATGCAAGTTCCAGAGAACAAAATTTTACAAGGGACAGGGAACAGCCAAAGTTTTAGATTCTGGTAAACACGCCAAAAAGCATTGGCTAGATAGGTGAAATGGAATAATTTATCCTTTGTTTTTTACTGTTTGCATTAACGTCCTCCATCAAATATATATTACGTGACTATGTATGTATCTACGTAGAAATGTCAGTGATACAACCTCAAGCTAAAGAACACAAAGGATTGTCAGCAACCACCAGAAGCTAGGAAAAGACAAAGAAGTGTGCTCCCCTAGGGCCTTCTGAGGGAGCCTAGCCCTGCTGACACCTTGATTTTGGATTTTCTAGTCTCCAGAACTGTGAGACAATAGATTTCTATTGTTTTAAGTTATCCCCTTTGTAGTAATTTGTTATCACAGCCCTAGGAAATTAATTCAGGGAGCGACTGATGATGAAATAGACAATTCACTATGGTGTAAAGTGTCATGGTCAAGACAAGATGTGGGGAGGAGGGCACCTAAGCTGGTATTAGGGATGGGATGGGGAACACTTTCTGGAGGAGATGATATACTGACCTGAAAAAAGAGTATCCAGGTGTGTAAAGTCTTAAAATACACAAAATCAAGATACCCAGGAGCAAAGTTAAATGGAAAATGTAGCTGTCATAAAGGTTAAACATCCTCAATATCCAGTTCTGTGGATCTGAGCCCTTAGCCCCAACCCTCACAGTCCTATAGACTCTCAAGCATGGAGAGATTCACAGAATCTCATCCAACTTCCCACTCACCCAATGCTGAGATCCTCTCCATTATCAACACTGGGTGTGATGAAGAAATCAGCACCCCCTGAGAAAGCCCATTTCTTCTCTAGGATCCTCTGACTGTTACAAAGTAGGCTGAAGAGTCACTTTTAAAATTCTAATCTCTTTAATTCATACAGAAGAAGTTTAACCCTTCTTCCATTATGGTTCTAAAAATATTTGAAGACAAGCCATCATTTCCAATTGTCATACTCAGGCTGCTATAAGAAATGCCACAGACTGGGCGGCTTAACATTTCTCAATGACGACATTTCTGGAGGCTACAAGTTTGAGATCAGGGTGTCAGCATAATTGGGGTCTTGGTGAGGTTTACAGATGACTGGCTTCCTGCTGTGTCTTCATGTGATGGAAAGAGAGATCATCTTTCTCATGATCTTTTCTTATGAGCCCACTAATCTTATCATGAGGTCTCCACCCATATGACCTAATCACTTCCCCAAAGACCCACCTCCTAATACCATCACAATGGGGATTAGAGTTTTATCATATAAATTCCGGGGGGGGGGGACACCAATGTTCAGTTCATAGCTCTAACCTGAAATTCTATCTTCTCCAGGCAAGACAGGCTTTGACCACTTCGAAGTAGCATAAAATTTAAGAGTGAAGGCTCTGGAACCAAAGTGTTTGAATCTCAACTCTCCTCTTTTTAGCTGTGTGATCTTGGGCACATGAAGATTAAATGAGATCATATATGTCAAGCATTTAGAATAGTGTCTGGCATAGTGTAAGCAGGATATACATGTTAGCTATTATCACTCAGATGTATTTTTATGTCCCTTCAAGTCTGTGATATAGTCCTCTAAATATATTATGATTTGTGTGTTTTCCTGTTTAATAATTTAATGCTTTTTAGAAGCAGAGGGAACTCTTGGGCATGTGAGGCCAGAGGTGGGTGTAGATTAGGTGCCTTGTATGGCAAGGAGAGGAGGCAGTAATTAACTATAGAAGTATTTGTGTCTGGGCACATTTCCCCATGTTGCTAGGGCCCGTGTTATCCAGTGTCTCCTTCCAATTCCCAGCTTTGTCTGGCTAGGTCTTTTGTTGAAGTCCCGTTCCAAGGCCCATACATCCTCTGGCTTCTTCTGATTCAGCTTCCTTCTGTGTGTAGCAGGGTGTGGCGGGGCGGTAGCTGTCCTGGGTGCTGCCTGGGGAGACGTCTCATGACTATTTCATCTCCTTGCTCTGCCTGATCTACTTAAGCTGCTCTAGCTAAGGTTGGGGCCAGGAAGAAGCCTTCTGTGAGACACAGTGCACATGCCCAATTTGATAGACATAAGTATCAGCACTCTATTCTTCCCTCAGCATCTGTCAGCCATTCTTTCATCAGCTGGCATGGCTCTGCCTCTAGCCTCTACCCAAGGCATGGAGAAAGCTCAGTGTCTGCCGACACTACTCCTTCAACTTTTGACTTTTCTACTGTAAAAGCGTTCCTATCTTTCTCTTCCACCACCAACAATCCCTAGGATCTTCTTATGTTCCTCCTTTTTCTTCTTCCCAGGTTTAATTATTACTGTGGAATTCCTGGCACCATACCCTTCGCAATCCAATTTTAAGGCCTAAAGACTCTACAAGGCTGCACATTTATGAGTGTAGTTGATTTTATTTATTATATGATGAAAAGAAGCCTCTTGTGTTCATTGTTCCTACATAATTTTACCCTCTACCTGCTGTGAAAATTAAACACTCTCTTTCCATTCTTTATGGTTACCCACAAAATATTACCTTGCATATTTAACAAAGAGTAAAATGATACCTTAAACCTCCCACTGAAAGACAAGATCCTTAGAATATTATCTCTTAGGACCCCTCTCCTAATTTATGTGTATGTGATTTTCTTCCATTTTAGCTTTTTTCTTTTTATTAAACATACACAAAAATGATCATAATTATCATCATTCTATTAAGTAAATCTGCATTAGATTTACTTACATATTTACCAAGTTTTTTGCTTACCCTTCTTCCAGTCTTTTTTCCTAGATTCATTTTTTCCTTCTTCTAAAGTAATGCTTTAGAGAATTTCTTTTGTGTAGGTTGGAGTATTGGTGGTAAACCATTTCAGTTTTATCTGAAAACATCTTTTCTTTTGCCCTTGTATTTGAAAGATAATATTGCTGGGTTCGCAATTGTAATTTTATAGTTATTCTTCTCTCAGCACTTTCAAGATATCACTCCACAATTGGCTTCCGTGATTGCTATTGAGAAGTTTGCTGTCAACCTTAGAGTTATTCTTTGTGACAATCTTTCCTTTCTGACTGCTTTTTAATATACTCCCTTTGTCTTTAAGTTTCTTCGAGTTCACCTCATTTTATCTAGAGGTAGATTTTAAAATGTTACCTCACTTGGTGTAGGATGTGCTTCATGCGTCTGAGGATTTATGTCTTTCGTAAGTTCTGGAAAACTCACCCATCTTCTCCTTAAAGATTGCCTTGTGGGTATTATCCCTATGTTCTCCTTTTGGGACTTTGTTTAGATGTATGTTAAGCCTTTTATTTTGATCCTCTATACCCCTTAACCTCTCCTTATTTTCTCTATATCCATGATTCTCTGTTCCATATTTTGGTAGCAATTGGTACAGATTTCTTCAAATCTATATCCTGTTTACTTATGCTTTCTTCAACTGTAGTTAATTTCTTGTTTAGCTCATACATTGAGTTTTTTACATTATTAATGATTACATATTTTTTTATTTCCATAAATTCCATTTAATTTTCAAAAAATATATCTGGCAATTTTTGATCGTCTTGTTGAGTGTTCATTATTTATTGTTATTATATATTTTGTATGATAATTCTAATATCAGAAAATTCTAAATGTAAATGTATTGTTGATAGTTTATGCTGACTCTCATTCATAGTGGTTTGTTTCCTTATGCATTTGGTGATCTTTCAAATTTATATCTGTGAAAATCAAGGATCCTAAATTGAGGTGTCTTTTCTTCCGAAGATTTACGTATGCATTTCATGAAAGCCAGCTCCCTTCCGTGTTCCCCAGCTCAATCCTGGGGTCCCAGTTTCAGCTCCTCAACTTTGGGAACAGCAGTTCAAGGACCAGTCTTCACATCCAAAACTAATCTGGACCCCCGGCCTCAGGAACAGGTGTCCTTTGTCCTTCAATGGATATTCTGGTTTCTTTTTCTTATTGAAGTATACTTGACATATAATAAAATTCACAAATTTTAAGTGTTAAATTTGATGAATTTTGACAATGGTTACAAATTTGGCCTTTTTGGTGTGATTGCCTTCTTGTCATACAGTGTTTTAATTTTTGCTCAAACCTTTCCTCAACCTCTCATGTCAACCCTACCCAACTCCACACCCAGCTTCGGAGATTTCCCTTACTTCTTGCCAGCTCAACAATTCAGGAAAATATGTTTTATGCAGGATCCAGTTTTATTGTGGTCTTCCCATCCCCAAACCATCTAGTCTGCCTGAAACAGAATCAAATCCCTAAATATTAAAATGAGATGCAGATAATTTCCTGGTTTTTACATAGTACAAAAGCTTTTATTTTTCCATGATTTTCAACATTTCCCATCAGAGATTTAAATTATAATAGAAGTAATTCATAAATACTTGTAGTAGTTTTATAAACATACTGTTAGGCACATGGCCAAATGTGTTATATGCATTATTTCATTTAATTATCACAACAACCCCAGAAGAAACGTAATATTATTCTCATCTTAATGATGAAGAAACTAAAGCACAGAGAAAATAACTCAAGTTCCCCTATAGGTGGGTTGGTGGTGTGATGGTGGTGGGTGGGATTAAATAAGGACCTATCACCTTCTAAGCATTCTAATAACTCAAAAATAAAAATGTGAAAGCGTCATAGTTAAAAAAAAATTTAGTACAAAGGAGACTTAGAGACATCTAGAAGCATCATATAATTATATAAAAACTCACTAAGATGATCGAGTGGGATTTATACTTTTCATCTGGTTATCTATCTATCTATCTATCTATCTATCTATCTATCTATCTACCAATTATCTGTCTATCTATCTATCATCTATCTATCTATCTATCATCTATCTACCTATCTGTCAGTCTATTTCCTTAGCTTTTCAATGGATATTCTATTTTAGGGGGTCATTTTTATTGAAGTATAATTTAAATATAAATTCACTAATATTAAGTGTATAATTTAATGCATGACAAATTTGACAAATTCCTGTGACCTACCATCAAAAATCATGATATAAAACATTTCCATAAAATTAATTATTTGTAACTATAATTAATGCTATACAATAGCATTCTCTGTGGTGGCCTGGAAAATACTTAGATGGATAAATATAAAAAGCAATGGTAATACATCACTTCAGTGAGATCTTACAGAATATAGAAGAGTTCTAAAGGGCCTGTGTTGGGATTGGGAAGGATTTTACTGGACAGATTTTAGAGCTGGTATTTACTCCCCCATCTCATTCCCAGATTTTATGGGTTGAGAAAGAATAGACTAAAACATGAGCCTTCAGCAGAAGCACTAGTTGTCATTGCTCATGTGACGAGAAAACTCACATTCCTTTCTTTCTTGTTCAAGATATTATACTCACACAATTGCCTCTTACCATATGAATCCTCCAGAAATAATATTTAAATTAATATTGAAGAGCCCATAACTTTTGACCAAGTGAGATGGTATATAATTTTTATTTTGCATACTGCAAACAACAGGATCCTGCAATGCCAGGTAGACAAATTTAGAGGTTTATATTTGAATGAAATTTGCCAGTCTGCAACTTCCTGTAGCTAACACAACAGCTTCACAGCTGCCCCAAAAGCCCCTTCATGAAAATGAGTTAATTTGAACTAATAGGTCACCAAGGTTGTAAAGTGATAAGAGTTTCCCTGAGTACATTTCTAGTCATTTTTATGACCTAATAACATCTTTAAGTGTCAAGCTGGTTGAAGGAACATATTGAAATGTACTAAGAAAGAGATCTCTGACTAGCATACGATTTTTCACACTGCTATATAATATATTTTTAAAATTCTGATTGTATAGTTTACAAAGCGTCTCTTTAAACTTAAAGATATTGCTATTAATGCTTAAGTAATAATAATCATAACCACTTGTGAATAGCTGGGGTCCCTTTTCAAGGAATTCATAGTATTTTATGTATTTAATTTCTCATTTTCATTATATCTATGGTTGGGAGAGAAGTGGAAGTGATAATATTATACTGAACATTCTAAAAATCATGATTTAATATCTGAATTTAGACCTACCATGGGTCATATGATTTTCCTCCAACTCTGAAATGAACGCAAAGTTAATGCTGGATGTAACACAGTTAGCCTTTACATGTACCCATGTGAGGTTGAAATAATGTGTTCTTTAAGAAGAAAATGGGCAAAAGGAATTAGATGTCTTAGTTAATGTGACAAGTACGTAGTAGAACCAGGGGCATTCTGACTAGAGTGAAATCATATATAGTAACTAAACTATACCAAGCCGTTCTAATAAATCTTACTAGTTTTGCAAAGTTCGAAACAAGTTTTGATTTTTGGACCACTTATCTGAGTTACATAGTAATTTAATCATAATTAGGAAAATCTCCCATAATGAATAGGAACTACAGTTATAATATCTACCATGTGCCAAGCGTTTTATATAATATTATCTTGTTATAAAGTAGTTATTATCATCTCAGGTGTACAAAAGAGGAAAGCACAGAGAAGTTAAATAATGTGTCCTAAATCACCCATCTAGTAAATTACAAAACTAGGATTTAAACCCAATCTCTATCACTCCCAAATTTATGCTCCCTCAACCTCTCAATGACATAACAAACAGGTTCTCTGTAGTATTCTTTACATCAATCCACAGATATTTACTGGGCACCTCCGATGTGCAAGGCACAGTGCTGAATGCTGCAGGTGCTAGAAAGAATGCAACCAAACAGCTTAGGTTAGGATCTATTTAGGGACACAAGCCATTTATGGTAGATTAAATATGACTACAATTTCTTTGCAGCTCCTCCCATCAAGAAGTGGAGTTTAT
Source organism: Pteropus medius (assembly GCF_902729225.1). Classification (NCBI taxonomy): domain Eukaryota; kingdom Metazoa; phylum Chordata; class Mammalia; order Chiroptera; family Pteropodidae; genus Pteropus; species Pteropus medius. The sequence continues at coordinate 61,992,546 of NW_024349800.1, read as the reverse complement.
ACCTCTATCCCTTGAATCTGAGATTGTTTTGTGACCTGCTTTGATTAATAGAATGTGGCAGAAATGATGCTAGTTAAGTTTCAGAGTCTAGGCTTCAAGAGGATTTGCAGCTTCTACCTTTGCTTGTGTTAAATGCTGCCTTACAATGTCTTCTTAAGAAAGCCAGTATAGCCTCGTGGAGGATGAAGGAACATGTGAAAGTGAATCCAGGCACTCTTGATGACAGCTAGCACCAACTGTCAGACATGTGAAGGAGCTTTCTTAGACTTTCCTGCATGGCTGAATCTCCAGCTAAATGCAACTACATAAGTGAGCTCTAGGGAAACCAGCAGAGAAATTCCCAGCCAACCCACAGACTTGTGAGAAATCCTAAATCATTATTACCAATTGCTAAGGTTTGGGTGGGTTCTTATGCAAGTAGCTCATGGTACAGAACAGCATGTGCCTAGTTTTCAGGTGCATGATCTGTGCTCTGCATACTCTAGAAGCCAGAAAAAGGGGAAATCACTGTGCTGAGGATTTGGACATGAAGGATAAGAGGATGCAGAGAGGAGAAAGGAAGCCCCAGATGCAAGGAATTTTGTGAACCAAGCACGGAGGTGGGAAAGCACATTTACTACTTATTCTTCAAGGAATAATAAACAAATTGGTTGTTCAGGAGCAAAAGTTTCATTTAATTGATTAAATAAAACTGTATTTAATCATTTTATTAAACTAGCTAATAAAAGTTTTAAGAGAATTCAGGGGTTTTAGGAGGCTAGCAGGTGACATTTATTTGTGTGCCTACTATTTATCAGGATTGTGGGAATTTCCAGAAATATAAAGAAGAGTAAGGCATGGGTTTTGTTCTTAGGAAGCACATGGTTTCATAAGGAACACAGTTGCATGCATATATATATAATGTAATTGGTGCAATGATAAAGATAAGGGTTGAGAGGAATAGCATTTCATGAATACTTACTTCATGCCAGACTCTGTGTCGGGCACTTTACATATATTAGTGTGTGTTTCATAATTTTTAAGCAACAATTACCATTTATGTGCTTTATGTGCTTTGCACTGTGCTAAATAATTTACATGTATTATCTCATTAAATCTTTACCATGAGCCACTGACAAAGATTGTTTTAAGCTATTATTGCTAGATTATAGATTGGGAAACTAATAGACAGTATAAAGGACTTGTCCAATGTCATCAGGCTAGTAAGTGACATAGGCTGGATTCCAATCTAAATCTACTGTAACCATGATTTAGTGTATGTAGGGGTAAGGATGAGAGTAGACGTGGAGGTGAGTTGCTGTCTTGAAGGAAGGTGACTAAACACATCATACCGTAGGCAATATCTGAGTCCAGTTTTGAAGAATGAGAGGAAATCAATAAGCAGATAGGCTAAAGGGTATTGTAGTTGGGTAGCAAAGCAAGGCTTGAATGTGTGGACAGCATGTCACAGACATGGAATGTGTGCCGGAATTGTGCAAACAGAAAAACTAGAGAAGCTGGAGGAAGGTGTGGGAGCCAGGTTATAATAAAACTTTTTGAGCCATGCTAAGGAGCTTGGTCTTCGTCCAGGCCATGATCCTTTAGAAGTTTCTTAGCAGTGTACACATGGTGAAAGTGGCATTCTAGGTAATTTAATCCAATGCTGAAAATGGTGGATCAGGAATGGTTGGTAGGTCAGTGTCTGGGCTATTGTAGTTGTACAGAGATTCAGTGATGGGGGTGTGATGAGCTCTCGGTTGGGGTGGGGTTTTAGGCGGCTAGCAGATGACATATATATTCACCTCTTTTTGGCTTTGTTTCAGAGCCTGGCATGGGCTGTTACTTGCCCTGTGGGTGCTGATGGCTATTAGCCACCTGTCCCACTTGTACCAATTCTCAGAGCTCTTTCTCTCTTTTCTTCTTTATTGCCAACTGCCCCCCCTGATATCTGTGTAAAGAGGAGGCTAGCGGGTCTTCCTCATACTTCCCCGTTTACAAAGAAAAAACCAGCATTCTTAAATAATTTAATAGTACATTGTATAGGTCCAATCCTAAGGCCAATAAGAATTTATGAGGAAGGAATATTGAAACATATATTCTTGAAAACTTTTATTTATTTTGTGTTTATAAAGCCTTAATTATAGGGTATTTGTATCACAAAGAAAGAGCTCATCTGGTTTCCTGCCCCTTGTTTTCATTATCACTGGCCTCGGGCAGCAGGAGGTACTATGGAGAGTAAAAAAGATTAAGTGATTTGCTTAAGGCCTTCACATGTATAGGGGTAAAATAAACACTAAAAGACTTGTTTAAGTTCTTTCTTGGGAGAGGGAATTTACCATGAAAACATTAATTTATGCATTTGTAATAGTGCATAAAAATAGATTTTGATGTTTATTAACTTGTTGGTGCAACAACTTAATTTCACTCTAATTTAAAGTTATAGTAAAATTCTGGAAAATTGTACACTACCCTCAGTGTGGCGACCTCTGGGAAGTAGAGGGAGATGGGTGAGAGCAGGGGAGGTTAGTAGACTTCCATTTTTGCTTTATGCTCTTTCATTCTGTTTGAAATTTTGTGATTAAAACAACTAGCTAATAAAAATTAAAAAAAAAAATAGAATTTAGGTCTTAAATCTATATTGTAAATCTCAACTTAAAGAAAAACACTATAATTCCAAATGTCTTAAATTTCTGTTATATGAACTATTTTATGTCCTTTGGAAAACTAACATGGTTGTGGAATTCCAACTTTCTAACAGTTTTTTGAAATTTTACTGTTAAAACTCTCCTGCTTGGCATAAAATTATGCCCATGCTGTCTCTGTGAGGAAGTGATTTCTGTTGCCTAAGTTACAAAATGAAACATTTTTTTTTAACTTCTGGATCTTGGTGTGCTTTTTAAATGCTTTTTGTATTTATGTAGCTAAGTTAGAACAACAGGAACCACTGGGTACAGGTTGATAAGTGTACACTTTGGCTAGAACAGAATCTGCAGAATTTCAGCCCTGTCAGGTGGACTTCCTGTGGCTGTTGTGCTGCAAAACTTGATTATTTTTGCAAGATGTGTGAAAGAATTTACAATCAGGAAATATTTTAAATTTCATGACATTTTAAAAAACGACAGAACCAATAGAACAGCTGAAAAAATAAGCTGTTTGCACAAGGTTCACCTTTATTATTATTTTTTTAAAAAAATTCTGCAATTGTGAAGGAGCAGGTGGTTGGGTGGAGAACATAGAAAGCCTTGGAAATGTGGTTCAGTTCTCTAAACAGGGCAGGACAGTGGTCTAATTAAAGTCAGACAATGGGCCATTTTGAAAGCCTTAGATAAAACATTCATTCAAATGAATGCGAAGGATATAATGTGTACCTCTGTATTCAAACGCTGGCATTCTGAGTTTACAAGGCATTGCCTGCTCAGAAAATGTTTTTTCTTTTTTAATTCTTTCTGGGCTCATGAAGCGGGTTAGTTGGCAACATTAACAAGCAATATGCAAAGCACTGTGCTATGAGAGTGAGCAAAAATGTGTACCAGGGTAGTTACTGATTCCCTTTATCAATAACCTTGCAAACATTACAAATAAGTGGATCCTTCTGCTGGCAATTCAGAAAAAGCAGGAAGGACAAATGAGATGTACTTATTAAAGAAAAAATTATCATTTTCCTAAGAGATTTAATAATCAAACACAAAGATAACAGGTGCTCTAAAAATAAGAAAAATTAAAAATAGTATAAGAGAATTAAACACTATCAAAGCAGGGAGAAATATACTGGGCCATCTGATGACCATTTGCTATGCCCAGGCAAATGTGAAAATCTTAATAAAGCTGGAACACATTGTAGGATGGGTTCATTTTATGGGTATTGAAGAGATGAAAAATAGTTTTTATGGTAAGTCTTAAAAAATCAGAGGAGAGTATGAATATTTCTCATGATAGCAGTGGTACAGACTTTTTTATACTCGTATGTCTTCAGAGATGGCTCTGCCCAAAGCTGACCCTTCTAACCATGGATTCAATATATCATATAAGTACTCTGTTTTCAGATTTGATAATACAATGATGGCTGAAACAGTTGTGATTTTGTTCTTGAATTTATGTATGGATAACTCCCTAAATTTAAGACATAGATAATCAGTTTGTCGTCTTATTTACATTCTGCTTCTTTCTTCTTTTGACCTTTTTTACTGTTTAGCGCCACCATTAGAATACCAAAGAGAAATAGCACAACATATAAATTGTCCAAGTTTTAGCAGAGTTTGGAGGGTGTAGCTTGGTTAAAGTTAAATTTCATTATTAGTAAATTCTTCCAAAAGTCTTTTATATGAAATACTAAAAATTGGCTTAGTACTTAAATATGAAATACTAAAAATTGAAGTCATTGGTGGTCCTCCTTGTCCCATCTTTTCTCATACTTTCATAAGAAGGTAAGAGCATGAGAAACTTACCCTCCCTTTTGCTTAGTGGCCATTATATTTATTAAGAATATACATACTATTCTTTACTGTGTAAACTATGAGAGAATGCCGGACACCATAGAGGTTGGGAGAGCATCTAAGAGGTAGATCACCAGAGATAGTGGGTTGACAGAGTTGGTCAGCTCAATGTTTTATTGGGCTCAGTGATGTAATGGTTTCCGCCTTCTGAAATGGGAGAAGTGGCCTTCTACATCCAGTCCCAGGAGTGAGCCATGGGATACCAGCCTTACAATATATTTCATCAAAAGGCATAGCAGGCGAGTGAGGTTCAGGCAAGAAGAAAAGTTCAGCCTGGAATGGGTTGGGTGAGATGGGCCCGAGAGAGCTCTGGAAAAGCAGCAAAAAGGCTTTTTGCAAGGTCTGTATGGTACATTTTCCTCTTTTACAGAGAAGGCCAGGTGCCATGGAGAGCCTGAGAGACCAGGGGGTCCAGGATTGGTGGGGAATGACAGAGAGGAACTATATTCTGGAAGTAGTTTTGGGACAAAACTAGAGGAAGGTTCTAGAAGGGAATTAAGAACTTCTTGCGTCCAGATCTCTGATCTCTGGTTTCATAGAAAAGAAAGGTTTTGGTTTTGATTTGAGCTGTGCGTGGCATCATCGGAGCAGTCTACAGAATCATTGCAAGGAGACAGACATGAATTGGAGAGGAGCAAAAGTCATGCTTGGGGCCCAACATCATGTATGGAGTATGAAGGGTAGGATGAGCACTGAGCAGAGGACCTGAACAAAGTGGTTGTTCCAAAACCAGTCCTTACTTAGACCAGAAATATAGATTTAAGAAGGTACCACATTGGGTAAAATAAAGACCTTGGAGTCCAAAAAATCTGGGTCCAAATCTAAGCTTCACTGCTTTCTATCTGAGTCTTAGTTTCTGCATCTGAAAAATAGATGAGTACCACCCTCTTAAGGTGGTTGAGCTTCTTGTCGATAAATGAAATGTATTTAAAGTGAATAAATAACATATTTGTAAAGTCCCTACTTAGGAGCCTAGCAGTAAATGACAGCTATTATTATTAAAAATTCTTATTTGTCTCAGAGATTGAGCTGATGGAAGGAGACCCAGGCCTACAAGTCACTTCAACTGTCCCACCCATGCCAATCTTTGACTAGATATTAAATGTAGTGTCACAACATTTGCACGCCATATAATTGTTTTTGTGCTTTATGTGATTTTTCCCTATTTCTCTTGCAAATTCCACCTCAAAACTCTAGTTGAACTAGAGGAGAAGGAATTTATATTTCTAGAAGAAAGAGGGGTTTAGCTTGGCCTTGGAGGTTGGGGATAGGGATGCCAGTGGACGGCACATATTCTGAGTTCGGGTAAAGGTTATCAAATCAGGAAGAGTAAAAGCTGTACCCACTGGGGAGAGAGGGACACATTAAAAGCACTGTGAGTACCAGTCCCCTCCCATCTGCACTCATAAGATTATGCGAACCTTTGTAATTGAGGAAATGTGGGTTTCAAAAAGTAACATTATCTTTTAAGTCAGTAAATTGGTAGCAAATCCTAATCAAAATGTTAAGACTTTTATTTCCCTCTTCCTGACATTTGAAGTTGGAATTTTCATAAAACAGTAGCCCATGATGGGTGAATATAGTACTCCATTTGTTATCTAAGATTGGTTAAGTCTTTGGATGTTTATAACTGCAGAATGAGAGCAGCAGAATTTATCTTAATGAAATGAACCAAGCTGAAGTTCAGCTCTAGCCTTCTTGTCTTACAGAATGGAGGAGGGTCACATCGCTGAGTCAGAATAAAAATAAGATTCCTGTTTGTTTTATTGTTTCCTTCCTCAGAGTGAATCAATTTTTCACATCTACAAAAGTCACCCACGGCCTTTCTAGTGGTTTGACTTATTTATATTATGTTAGAATCTATAGTAATGAAAACAGGAGTATCTAACCTCCAAGGGTGATATTAAGAGCAGGCCACAATCTTGTGGGTATCTACCTTTGTGCAGCATACTTTCACTGTAACGTTTATCAAGTGCTACCATGTTTCAAGTACCATAAAAACCATAAAAGCTGCCATTTGCTGAGCACTTACAACATGCCATGTAACAGCTGTACCAGGGGCTTTATATACATTATCTCATTTCATCTTCATGACAACTCTATGGTTGTATCACTATCCCTCCGTTTACATAAAAGGAAACTTAGGCCCAGAGAAGTGAGACCACTTTCACATGTTAAGTCAGATCCTCAGTCTGTCTAACTCCTAAATATGAGTTTTAACCCTTCTATCATACTGCTACTCTTCCTGGGATGGAGACTCCAAAAGGAATAAATGGAAACAGAAAGACATTAACTAGTTGGGAGAGAGATTAAACAAACAAACAAAACAAAACAAAACAAAATAAAACAAAACAAAAATATGCTAGAGGCTCTGGGAGTAGAGGGGAGTGTCTGGGAGACCTTAGCAGGCAAGATGAACTGAATTTTGGAGGGTCATGTACAAGGCTAGACCTTTCAACCTTCTCTTTCACTTTACCCTGCAGACCAAATTAGACCACCCACTGTATATCACAGAGAGTGCCAGCTCTCCTTCTAGACCACTCCATGTATTCTGTTCAGACTCTATTCCTCCTCACTGCTCACCTGAGTTATTTCCTTCCTTCAAAGCTTAGCTCATAGCTCATCCTCCAAGAAGTCTCCTTCCACCTACCCTCATCCTCTATTGAACTTCCACAGTGTTCACTGATGGCCACTATCACATGTTTGGCACTTGGAGCAAAGCCATCTTTTATTTTTAATGACTTGTTTCCTGTATAATTCCTTCTCCCACAGCTGAACTGTACATTTCTTCAGGTCAGAGAATTTCTTACATCACTTTGAATTCTAATGTTCCTTGCACACAGTCAATATTTAATAGCAATAGCATTGATTGAACATATACCATGTGCCAAGCACTTGACAAATATTAAATTTAACCCTTATGGTTAACTTGCAAGGCAGATATTATTATCTTCCTTTGACAGTAAGCTTAAGTCATTGTATAGTTGGCAAATGGCAGAGCTGGGATTTGAATTCAGGTCATCTGGATCCAGAGCCCAAACTCTTCACTGTGCTATGCTGCCTGTGTCTTAGATGATGAACTGAAGTGTTGTAAGTTCCCAGATGACAGAGTGATTGGAAACATCAGCTCAAAGATGATTCCACTTGAGTATGAGTGAGTTCTCAGAGATTCAGATCTATTTTAAGTCCTAAACAGTGAAATGGGAACACTGAATAAACGAATAACAATAATTAAGAAGATAAAAGAATGGGATAAACTTTTTAAAGTTTGAGTATTAAAACTGAATACTGGAACGGGAGGGACCTAACTCTCTACTTTTGTTGATAAGGATACTGAAGCCCAGAGAGAAGAAAAGAATTGCCTGAAACCACTGATGGCCAGAAGGAGGGGCTCAAACAGATTGAGGAAGTAATTTCTCTTTTGGTGTAGAAGAGCTATCTTGGATACATTTTCCAAAGCTTCAGGGAAATTAAAGAAACGTTGAGTTGCTATAACGTACAGTTTCTAACTGTGTATTCTTTTCTTTTTATATTTCACAAGAAATCCAAATGCAAATCACAGATATGGACATCACAATGTTTACGCTTGGTGGTAATTGAAGTGTGCTTATGATTGGAGCCACAAAACAGCAGCTGGATATATAACTAAACAAACCTCTAACTAGCACTCCTGATAGAAAAGGAGACAGTTATTAGGGATGGAGCTAGGCAATGCACATCTGCTCCACAGTTTGTGTTTACCCACCTCTCAACAAAGATCAAACACTCTTAATTACTCTATGCCATAAAAGCGCTATGTGGCACCCATTTTCATGTTTGTGCCTCCAAAATTTCCCGTCAGTAAGTACTATTGTCATACTTCTTTCTGTGCTTACAATACTTTGCTTCTAAAAATAATTAGGAAACGCTTTAACCAAGATTCCCAGCTGACAATATGGCCTTATCTTATGTGTCCTTGATGTGGAGATTTGAGCAGCTAATTTATAGATGGGGATTTAGGAAAATATGGAAAAAGAAAATAATTGTAAGTAATTGTGATCTGAAAAGCAAACACTTGATGTTGGTATAAAAGAATCATGCCAAGTGGAAATAGTTAAATAATTCAAGAGTAATATAATCCAAATAATTTTCCCACTTGGGATATATCTCCTCAACATTTTCATCAGTTCAGATCTTTCAAAACAACCAGAAATCTTCACCAATTTTTCCTCATGTTTATGAACAATATTAACTCAAAATAACTTTCATAGCTACTTTCTTATTGTTCCTCGCTATAGCTTTTTGATGAATGAGCAGATCAAGATAGCTATCAGCATGTCCATAAACAAAAAAAATAGGTTGCACTAGACCTCTATTTCCAGGCTAATTCTAAATCTCCCCAAACTGCATTGTACCACTCCTCCCCTATTCCACTATGCAATTTTAATGCCAAAATGATTTTCATTTCCTACTCAGCAAGTTTAAAAACTTTTTCCTCTCATGCCAGCTACTGTATATTCAATGATTATAAGTGAATCTTAATGATAGCTTAAGAGAAACTTGATTAGAAAACTCAGTAGCCTGAAAATCGTTCATTGAATTTCAAAGCAAAATGGAAAACTGGTTATTGAAAGCAATAAGTTATTAGGCTTATTGCTTCTTCTTGTAATTCTCATTTTTCCTTTACTATAGATAATTAAGAGTTCATTCAATTTTATGACGTTATTAAAATTTCTCAATGATTAGCTTTTTTGGGGAACTCAATTGAAGTAGTGTAATTGAAAAAAAAGGCAACATAAATCTACATCAAAAGACCAATTATATATTTTTTGGTACTAGAGATTGGAGAATAGCTCATATTTAAATATTCTGGCAGAAAATCTTGTAGCACAGTAAAGAATAATAGAAAAATGTGAGAAAGAAAGAGAAAAGCCATTATTTAAAAACAGATATCCACCATAATAGTGTGAAACCACAGGATTATGACTACAATGTACAGAAGTAGGTTTAAGTTGTCTTTGGTGAAAGTCTTTTTTGATGTGAGGGATTTTTCTCCCTTTGATTCCTACTGCAAAGATGTGAAAAACATTTCATGGCATCAAAAACAGATGTTCTTGTGGTAAAGATGGATCAACACGGCCTGTGCAAACTTATCACACTGTTGCCACAAAAAGCAGAGCAGCAATTTGGACACCAAATAGGCGCTTCCTAAAGGATACTTATTCAGGGAGATTTAGTTTTTATAATATATGTTTTTATGACCTACGGCTGCTTTAACAAATTACCGAAAACTGGGTGACTTAAAAAAACCAAAACTTATTCTTTCATAGTTCTGGATGCCAGAAGATCACATCAGAGTGTTGACAAGGCTGCGCTCCCTATGGGACTCCAAGGGAGAACCCATTCTTTGCCTTTTCCAGATTTTGGTGTCTGCTTGCATTCCCCGACTTGTGGCTGCATGACTCCAACCTCTACTGTAATTACATTGCCTCTTCTGCTTTTGTGTGTTTCCTTCTGTGTGTGTATGTCTCTCTCAAACTCTCTCTTACAAGGATACAGTGATTGCATTTAGGGTCCACTCAGATAATCCAAGATAAGTATGTCCTTTCAAGATCCTTAACTTAATCACATATTTTGCCACATAAGGCAATATTCACAGGGTCCATGGATTTGACATGGGATATTTGGGGGTCTATTTTTTGGCCTAGCACAATATATATGGTAGAATTGCATGGTAGGGTCTCCAGTCTTCTCAAGTCAGCCTTTGACTGGTTATTCTCTATGTTGTCAGTAGCAAATTTTGAATATGCCTAAGGATGGATTGCCTATCTGAAATGATCTAAGATATCCAAGTCACTGTCACTTAGTATATTGGAAAGAAAAATAGGTAGCTTCAGTATCACCCATGCAATTAGAGCCCCCAAATGCCTGCCAGTAATGTGACTTTTCATGATTCTTGTTCACTGGGTTGCATTTGCAACAGGAACAGTAATAGGTCATAGAAAATGGATGGTTAGTGAATACAATATCTTTCTTGGGATATACGGATATTCTAGAATAGTGGTTGAGAAGATGAAACATGAGCGGGTAGACAGTAAAGTCAATTCATAGAAATACCTAATGTTCAAATAACCACACTTCAAGTTTATATGCATTTAATTACCCGAATTTAAAAGGTCATTGAAGTGAGGATGAGAGTAAGACACCAGTGTTGAGATGTTCCTACAGCCTATGCACTTGATGCCTGAGAATAAATGCCATAGTTAGAGCTGGTTTGCACCTTTCTAGTCCTAGGAGTTCTTTCTACATAATATATTTTCTGTTTTGATTTTCTTTGTTTGCATGTGCTATGGTCTGAATGTTTGTGTTCTCCCCAAATTTATATGCTGAAATTCTAATGCCTAATAAGATGGTATTAGGAGGTGGGGCCTTTGGGAGGTGATTAGGTCATGAAGGCAGAGCCTTCATAAGTAAGATTAGTGCCTTAATAAAAGAGATGCCAGAGAGCTCCCTGGGCCCTTTCACCATGTGAGGATACAGCGAGAAATCTGCAACCCGGATGGGGACCTTTGCCAGAGTGCGACCATGCTGGCACCCTGGTCTCAGACTTCCAGCCTCCAGGACCGTGAAAAACGTTTGCTGTTTATAAGCTACCCGGTTTGTGGTATTTTGTAATAGCAGCTCAAAGGGATGAAGAGAGGATGAATGAGAGATTTTTCTACTCTCTTCCATATTTATCTCCCCCTTTAAAAGGAATATGGAATTAGAAGTCAGAAAATCTGCCACTTGCTAACGGCGCAGCTTGAAAACAATTGCTTCTGTTGTCAACTTTTTAATCGGTAGAATGAGAAACCATGTAAATATCGATCTCACAGGATTAGTGTGTCTATCAAATGAAATAACACACAAGGAATTGTACTTTAAACTGTCCTTATGTAGATAGTATTACAATCTTTAAATAACATGGCCATGTTGCGTGGTTTTTTGTCTTTAGCATTCAGTATAGTGCTTGGCTATATAGTCTTGTGTTTTTTAAATGTGTATTTTTTCTTTCTACCAGGTAATTTGGCATAGACTATGTACTACACATTTCTTGTAGTCACTTACATGATAATACTTTCACTGTCACTGGGCCAATGGCAATAGTTCGACAAATTCTTATCTGGGCAGAGATAGGAACCTTGGCTGTGGTGTGAGAGACTTGGATGCTTGCTCTTTGCTCGATGGTAAAGTTCTCAAACTATAAGGTGTAAAGAGTCACCCAAAGGAGCTTGTTAACAATGCCCATTTCTTGGCTCCAGCCCAATAACTTTGTTAGTAGACAAGACAGGGACCAGGAATCTGCATTTAAAAATTAAATCAAATAATATGGCTTGTTATTATGTTTATATTGTTATATCTCAAAAAAAGAAAAAAGAAAATGCACTATCAAAAAAGAAAAAAGAAAATGCACTATTTGGCAGTCACAGATCTTGAACAAGAAGTCATGTTAGGTAATTTTTTAAAGAAAAATATGTTCATATCCACCATTTGGATATATGCCTTCTTGTCTTTTTATGTAACTCTGTCAGGTATAGGGCCTTATCGTTCATTTATTGGCATTGATCACAATGCCAAGGAGAGAGTTATAACCTTACTCACACAGGGCAGATACAATGTCCGCTCCTTGACTACGCTGGTATCCTCATTGTCACTCTTGTCTTCCCAGCTGCTAATTTGTCTGGAATTTTCATCAAGTTTCACAAGTTTAGCTGCAGTTGTGGCTAAGCAATCCACATTGCTTCCATGAAGCTGTGGTTCATTTAGAGTAGACTCTGAACTCTCTCTCCACCCCCACCCCCTGATTGGTATGGATATTTTTAATACACACAAATGGTTCTGAGCAAGCGCTATGAGAAACACTGCGCTAGGAGCAGACAAAGAGCCCATTATTTAGATTTCTCTTTATCAACTAAGCTCCATTTGTAGAACTAGAAGAGAGGAGATGGCTTAAAAGAAAGGGAGGCATAAAATGTGCAGCAAAAGGTATTCTTGGATGGGAGGAAATCTAATCTTGGATCGATCCCTTAAAACATGTCCCAGAAGTTTGATTTTGGAGCAGTGTTGAATGAACATGGTGCCAACATTCTGGGCAGACACACTGGAAGAACCAGTATCTGCTGTGCACCAGCCCTGTGCTAGGTGCTGTACATGGTTGCTTCATATACTCCTGGTCACCTGCTCTCATGCACTCAGCCCCAGCCATGCCTGACAGATGCCAGACATTCCTGTTGTTATAGTTTACCTAATAGAATAAGGATTATATACCCATGTTGATAGCCAACTGCTATTTCCATTCTAGGATCATTTTTTGAAGAACTGGGTACAGCAACGTAAACATTTTAAGCACAGAGTGGTGTTATTTATTCATGAAGACACAATGGCAGATAGAAATTTTAGACTTAAGATGTCTACTAGGATTTTAAAATCTGACTTTGTGTTTTACAGAGAGGATTTTTCTAAGTTATCTTATAAGGTTTAAAATAACATGTGGACGAAAATCAGCATTATTTTCACCAGCTTAGCTTTTGTTAATTTATGACTGAGGGAAATGAAAAAGTCAGGACACGTTTTTCTTTCATTGCTACCAGCCGAAATAGCCAATAAGTTCATAGAGCTGTTGGAATGCTTGCTCACAGTTTGACAGATGTGCCATAGTGTTAATAGTAATTATATTGTTTGTGCCAGTCGAAGGAGGGCTTTGCAATTGAGAATATCAGACTCAGGATGAGAGTTTGATGTGTAAAGGGAAAAGAGAGATAACTAATCTTAACAGAGGACTTAAACCCCCAAACACTTCAGAATGTATTAAATTGAGACTTACATTAAATCTTGAGTTACTTGTCTGCCTGGATCGTTTTTCTGCCAGTAGATCTTTAACTGTGTGCTTCACTCTCACGCCTTGATACACCCGTTTGCTGTAGTCTCCTGGGACTTAAGCAAATGGAATAGTAACAATCAAATGTGGATGGAGTAATTAGGTTAACCTCTGGAAGGATATATTCAGGGCCGATAATTGTAATGCTATTTTTTTGTTAGAACGAGAGACTCAAATTTGAAATGGCTTCAATAGAGATCATTTAGTCCTATCTCCTGGGCCTTGATAGAAACTCATCCAAGCTCTGCATAGGTGAAACACTATTCCACCTTCTACAAAACAAAATTTCAAAGTGTCCTCTTTTTTGTACTCTGGTTTGCCAAGGTTTATTCTAGTTATTTTTAAAATTTATGCTTTAATTGCAAGAGCAGGGATTGGGTACAATTGGAAATAATGCTTCCTACTACATGGTGGAAAAGTTAGATTTGCATGAATCAGGTTACAGAGTGACACTATTCCTGCTACATCATATTTCTACTGGATGTAGGTGGGCAGGTCACTGGACTGTTTTAAAAACATTATGTTCCTAAGAAGAAAGTCACTTGTCTCTGTTTACTGTACCAATTTATATATTTCTTATTTTTGAAAACACAGTGATTCAACATGAGGAGCTGCTGCTTTGAAACTAGGCCAAGGATAAGGGAAGAGTCATTTATTCATTTAACAAATACTTATTAAGCACTTACCATTTGTACTTATTGAACATATAATAGTATAAGTTATAGTACAAATACTTATTAAGCACTTACCATTTGTACTTATTGAACATATAATAGTACAAGTTATGTGTATTATCTTATTTGATCCGTTTTACAGATGAAGAAACTGATGTCTGGGGCTACGTTATTTGCCAAGGTCTCAAAGCAGACTTAATAGCTGGAATGCCGACTTGGGTCAAATTATAGCCCTAACGACCAGAAAAAAACTTGCTCTTTTTATCTTGAGGAAATTACAGAGAGAGAACAGACTACAGAGAAAAATATTCCCCTAAAGTTCTGAAATTGGCGACATTGCTTCTTGGGTAATGACTTCCTTGTCATTGGGGCTGGTCAAAGACAGGAGAACCTTCTGTTTAGATTATTATAGAAAGGATTAAGCACTGAATTAGTAGTTGAACTAGAGGAAGTATAAGGTACTTTCTAACTCTGAAATTGTCGTTCTGTAGAAGGGTGGATGGTTTCAATTCATTGAGGTGTTGCTGGCTTACCAGCATTTTCAGCTGGCACAGCATTCAGCATCAGTGTGTATGGCAGAACATACTAGTGTATGTGTATTAGGTATATAACCAAAAATATTCTCTAATCTGGTTGAATTTGTAGATGGTCTAAGATATATTTGATTTATGAGTCAAATCTCATTACAAACAGAATGAAAAAAAAATAAAGGAAGAAACCAAACCCAAACCACAGAGTGGTGCAGTGGATACAAAAGGCTGCTGGGCTAGGAGTCGGTACTATACAATGCATATTAGTCACTGATTTGGGAAAACCACCATCTCTCAGCTCCATGTTCTTCATCTGTAAAATGGGTATAATAACCACTCCATAGTTGACTTCAGAGTTTTATAAGATATGTATATGAAAATGCTTTGGAAACTACCAAGTTTTATACAAAAGGCCTGTACTAAATGAAGGAGAACAAATCTAGGTTCCAAGACAACATATTATTTAATTCAAATAAAGCCACACACAGCCTGATTTCAGCAAAATAAAGTTATTTGAGTGGTCCGTTAGGTCTAATTTTGATAGGACGTGGTCTATTTATCTTTTAATTAAAGAGCCTTGAAGTACTTCTTTCCAATCAACCTTAAATTTAAAGCTTAATGATATTATATTATTTCAAAGGATTCTAAGTGTTGCTCCTAGAATTGTGTGTAACGTCTTATCTTTTAGAAAAGCCTAAGTCAATATTTATTCATCGGTTATTTATTGAGTGCTTTCTGTATTAGGCATTGTGTCAGAACTACGATACAGAAAAACATGCTACCAGGTGAAGAGAAATACTTAAAAAATAATTATAATGCAAATGTGCTACGTATAAGAGAAATATGCCTAGATATTCAGAAAAACACAGAATGTGTCAATTCCTTGTTGGGGGAGAGGGAGTTAAGGAAGGCAAGGTGACACTGAGGTAAGGGGTGTGTGGTATAGGCAAAATGGGCAGGAATGTTCAGGCATAGAGGACAGCATGGGCAAGGGCCTGGAGGCAAGAACAGAAAGAAGTGTGTGAGGGAAGATGTGGCAGGAAGTGAGCCTGGGGAAGTGAAATGAGTAGGGCTCAGTCATGAAGTTTCTTGGGTGCAAAGGAGTTTGGACTTCATCCTATCTGCACTGAGCCGTTGCAGGCTTTTAAGCATGGGAGTGATGTAGTTAAATTTGAGTTTTAGGTAGAATTTTCTGGCAGCTGTGTGAAAGGTGGCCTTAAAAACCACAGGGAGATCAGGCAGGAAAATTCTATAATAATTCAGGCAAGAGGTAATGGGTCTGAGTAGTGGTGCATAGGAGGGCAAGGAGCAGACAGATTTGGAAATTATTTAGATGTGGGAGGGAAAGGAGAGGGAAGATTCAAGGGTGATTTTCGATTTTCCACCATGGAGTGGGTTTGGGACAGCAGGTCCAGAGCCATCATGTGGATGGTAATGAAATCTCTTGGGGAGTGTTTGAAAGATAGAGTCACATGATGGCACACAGAAACAATATGTGTCTGGCACAGGCTACTCCCAAGGGCTGAGAGGATCAATATCTTGGGAACTCTTACAACGCTGATTCCTGACACACTAGTTGGGAAGCTCTGGACTAAATGGTTAAGATGGAAGCCTGGAGAACATCCTCATTTGAAGGGTTGTCAGAGGAGCAGAGAACTCCCTATAAAGAAGAAATGATTGGAGAAGAACCAGGAAGAACCAGGGGAATAAGACATCACAGAATAAAGAGGTAGAGATTTCAAGAAAGGAAAATATGAGATGCAGCAGAATGATCCAGGGAGATAAAGACGGCAAAGCATCCATTACTTTCAATTCAGTGGTTGGAGTGTTGGGCCTTAGCAATGGCAATTTGGGAAGGGTGGGGTAGCTAGAAGCTTGTTTCATGGTTCCTCTGATCTCATTTCCTAATACTCTCTCCCTTACAGATAATAAAGTTAAGGGAAGAGGTGGAGACAGGGAGAGAAACTACTTCTTGAAGTTTGAATGAGAAAGGGAAGCAAGAAATTGGATGATAATTGGAGAGAATGACAAGATCAAGGAGAGGTTTGCTTATGTTTTTATATCTATATATTTATGGGTAGAAGAGATTTAAGGATATTTAAACAGGACAGAGAAATGGACTAAAGATTTAGGACTGAAGGAGAAAATGATGGAAAGATGTCTTGAAACGGAAGCAAGAAATTAGGGTCAAAGGCACAAGTTTGCTCTCCACCTCTGAGACTAGATTAAAGAAGTGCGGGGGAGGGGTGGCCCCGGCAGGTATACTCAGTGACTAAGACACTTTCAGGGCCCCTAGAAACAGTGTGGTTTAGGAGAACACCTCAAGTGCGTAATGTCAGAACAAGGCAGGGTTCAAAGCCACACAGATAAGTCAGAGTGAGAGTATACACCAGTGATCCTCTGGACCAGCAGTAACTATCAGCTAGAAACTTCTACATGCAGATTCTCAGGCCCTACTCCAGATGTACTGACTCAGAAACTTTAGGAGTGGGCGCCCAGCAATCCATGTTTTAATAAGCCCTCTGGGTGATATTGATGTTCTCTGAAGTTTGAGAACCACAGGTATTCGTAAGAGTAAGGACTTTATAAGGTTCCTGTGGAGGTGGGGGCCAACTCTACCCAGGCATCCGTGGCTAAGCAAAGAGGGGAGCATCTGATTGATTGATGGCAGATGTGGACTTAGGTATGACAATGAGTTGAAGAGGTCCAGGCTGGATCCTTTGTGTGTTGGCAGACAGTCTTGGCTTCACTTTTTTCCGAAGGGCTTTTTAATTGATGGTTTCAATCTGAATATCTATTTATGCTTTATGTGTATGTCAAAAAGCCTAGAGGAAATACACCTATTCAAAATAAGTTTAACAAATAACTACATTGTAATAAATAGAGAGATAAAGTTTATGAGATGGCAGATAACCAGATCAACACTTCTGAAGTTTTGTCATAAAACAATCAGTCTATGTACTAATTGGCACCGACTTAGTGCAAAGTATAGGGCTATATGCCACACGGGATGCAAAATAAGTTTAGAACATCTAACAGATGTCCTCAAAGAGATTTTATTTATTGAGAAAAAGAAGACATTCATATGTGAAAAGGGATGAGAAGGAAAGCATACCCTTTGGATTGTTGATGAACATTTTGTGGGAAAGGATGAGACTTAGGTTGGACTTAGAAAGATATGGATGGGTTGAGAGGAGGGAGAAAGGCATGGTGTGAGCAAAAGCAGAGGCAGGAAGGAGCAAGGCAAGTATAGAAAGGGTAAGGAACTAGTGTAATTGTGGTGGCTTAATCAAATAAAATATTCTATGACTAGGACAGGATCTTTGACCAGTTAGAAGTGTACATTTAAGAAATATCTTTAAAACTATGGTAATTAAAGCTATGAAAATAAAGTTCTCCAAGGAATACTTTATAGTAAAAGACTAGAAATCTCAGCACCGAGACTCAGGGAAAGGCTACAGTTCTGATGATCAGGGGAGGCTGGGTGGGGAGGGTGGGAGGGGAGGTTAGAAATGCAGGTATGTGATGTACCAGGGTGGCAGCATCAGGGCGATGAAGGAAAGAGGGGGTATAGAGAAAGAGGAATAACCAGTAGTGCCAAGTATCTGGCACCTAGTAGGTGCTCATTAAATATTTGTGGAGCAAATAAATGCCTTAGAGAAATTGAGAAAAATGAAGACCCAGAAAGACCATAGGGTTTGGAAAGGTGAAGACCTTTTTCAGAACATAGGAGAGCAGTTTCATAACAGTGGAGATGAAATCTTTTCTCTGGGGGTGAGTAAACAGGGGCAGTGAGGATAAAGCATGCTCTGAAGCAGTGATACAAGAAAGCAAATACCAACATTTTACATGGCATCTAATGTGAATTAAAATAAATTTTAACTAAGCAGTGGAAACTAGTACAAATTCTTTAATCTTCTGGAATATTCGTGTTTTTGAGAATTCTGAAAGTGCCTTTACCTACTCTGCCTTTCTTTTTTGGAGAGAGGACTGATATTTAGAGTTTTAAAACGTTACAAGTATTCCTACTCCCCAACATTGTTTTCCATGTGCATTGTGTCTATTTAAAGACTCCACACCTGCATAAACCAGGAGCCGCTTAAGAGTTTTTATTCAAATACTCTCGATACAAACTTGCATTCAGATCAGTTGTTGAGAAAACAAAGACTTGTGTTTCCTGAGAGAAAGCGCAAGCAAATTTATTAGTAAGAATCAATTTGTCCTTCAGAATTTTGGGGTAAAATGTCCTGTAGTATTGAGGTTATGTATATACAACAAACTGTCCCAGTTTGTCTTCTCCTTATTCCTATTTGCTTTGCTGAAGAATTTGGCCCATAGTAAACTTAATGGTGCTGTTGTTTTACTATCGTTTTTGAAAATTAACATTTTCTGTATCAAATCAAACTCTATATTCTGAAACTGAATACTCAAAATGTAAGTGATTCCTAAACTGTTTTTAGTTGTTAAATATCAAATACACTTACTATTTTTGATGATATTCTCTGGAATACAATTTTTGCTTTTAAATTCTGTAGAGTCTCTAAGCAGGTTCTTGTAACATAGGTAAAGGAATAAAGAGATAGTTCAAAACAAACAAAGGATAAAAAAACCAATTCATATTTTGAATTACATCATTAGATAATGGCAGAATTAAGATAATAGATGATGTATCTCTGAATTGTAGACCCTGAAGGTACAGAATATAGGCACACTATCACTCAAGACTGGGCAGAATAAAAATCCTGAATGATGGC
Organism: Pteropus medius; assembly: GCF_902729225.1. Classification (NCBI taxonomy): domain Eukaryota; kingdom Metazoa; phylum Chordata; class Mammalia; order Chiroptera; family Pteropodidae; genus Pteropus; species Pteropus medius. The sequence continues at coordinate 61,973,220 of NW_024349800.1, read as the reverse complement.
GTCCTGGTGGACAGCGTTCACATTGATTCTATTTCTCTGCCTGTCAGGGAAGTACCAAGAATGAGGTCTGGACAGTCCAATGGCAATAGAGTGTGTTGGTGCACCATCTGGCTTAGTTACCGGCCTGGTACTGTGGGTGCCCTTCTCCTCAAGCCACTAACCCAGCTCAGCCTGCCTTGCCGAGGATCAGAGACCCGTCACCGCGGAAGGCAGATACTCACTGAGGAATAAATAGCGCTAGGTCTACACTCACTAGAGACTCAGCATTTGTGGCTTCACTTCTGATCTGGGGAAAGGACAGCATTTTAGTTTTATTTTGGGAAACCTCCAAAGGAATACAAGGAAAGGCACGTTCAGCAACTAATCTTGAAATGTGCAAAATATTAATTATTAATTAATTATTACGAAAGCTTAAACTGTAATAAAGACTGAAACTTTTAAAGAAGCGAAGCCAAATTAGTTAACCTGTTGGGATTTTGTAGAAGTGTGGTTTGCTTACACAGCAGGTATCCACAAGCCCCTCCCAATAGCCACCCCTCTCTCCCACCTTTTAAGCCTTATAGCAGGATCCAAAAACTTAGAATTTCTGTCAATAACCAATTCGATGCTGCAGAACACAGATGCTTTTATGGCTCTTGCTGGTTTCTTAATTTTTGAGATCAGACTTTGAGGAGCTGGGGTGTTTTAAAAAATATTAATTTTTCTTTCTAGGTACTTTACAACTCATTTTTGAAACATTTCTTGTCATTATTTATTAACATTTTAAATGCCAACTTTTAAATCTCAAATTTGTTCCTAAACAAATTCTATGTTGACACTAACATATGTACCTTCAGAGTGAACAAACTGAGAAAGATCTATATATAGTTTGAATTCATGAAGTAATGGCCCAGGCTCTTCTTTACCTTGTGTATGTGGAAAGTCCTTCATCTTTAGCCTAAGAGCCTAAAGCAGGATGCATAAATATAAGATATTCAGGTTGTATGTAAATGTGAATTCTTCTCCTGCACTTTTCTTATAATTGCAGGTTAACCGACAGTTGTTACATTTAACATCAAATTTCACTATACTGGAAAAGAACATTTTAATATTCAGGTCCTCATTTGGGTTGATCTTTCAGAATAAATATCTACATAAACACTGTGCAGCAAAGCAAATCTAACAATTAGTAATTAAATGTGACTAGAATTATAAAAATGTTACCAAGAGTTCTAAAGTGTTGGTTTCTGGTCAATGTTGTTATATTTTCATATGTTCTAGTCAGAGTTAAGGATATGTCTTCTTGTCCTTTGCTTCATGTTATGACTTTATGATGTCAAAAAAAATATTATGATTATTAAAGGGTTTTTTTTTTTAAATTTTAATAATTGACATTGACTCACCACTTTCCATTCTGAAGGGTTCTGGTGAATTTCCTTCTTAATAGTGAATGGCGTATCCTCCTTGATAAGGGATCCTGGTCTCCTGGAAAGGTCAGCCTGATGCCGATGGGAAGTCTTCTGTACATGGTAGTGATGCTTCTAAAATGACTTGCTTTAGATTTGATTAAATGCAAATCCTTCAGTGTCCGTTTCTCTACAATTTGCATCCCTGATGTAGATTATATATGAAGCTACTTTTTCCTCCCCAAGAAGATTTTTATTCAGTAACAATGAGTTTCCATTAGGAACAAACTCTTAAAAGTTTATTATGGAAACAAAGAATCCATTATCGGTTTATGAATAACAGGGGCATTTTCTGTTCCTTTAATGTAGAGGTAGGTTTTAAAAAATAGTACATATGAAAAAGTCTGTATTTCCCACTAGGAAATATAGGTGCTATGCCTGTAATACTTAGATTATGGGTACGTGATTTTTAACAACTAAGCATCTTTCAGATATAGATAGAACTCTAGGATGATATTTTTATTTAGGAATAAAAATCAAAATTAGTGTCATTTTAATACAATTGGATAGACTTTTTATTATATATTATATATAATAAAAATATATATTATAATATATTATATATAATAAATATGTATTTATATAATATTTATTATATATAATGTATACTTATTTATATATAATATATCATATATTATATAATATGTAATAAATATATATTATATATAAATAAATTATATAATAAATTGTATATTATATAATATATAATAAATATATAATATAATATAATAAATATATTATATATATATATTAGAGGAAGTTCTTAAACATCAGAATCACCAGTGGAGCTGATTAAAGATATCGTCGCCCAGCCCCTATTCCCATTCTAATTCAAAATCTTTTGAAGTAGGGCCTGATATTTGTATTTTAAAATGAGCTTTATGACTTTTTTAAAAGGTGTCTTTTTTGGTGCACAGTCAGTGTCATGAACCAAGAAACCAAATTTTAGGTACTTTTTGACATTTCCCTCATTCATCTTTACCCATAATTGCTATTTAACCTAATTTTGGTTCTGTCTTGATTCTGGACAGAGTTACTTCCTGGACACCTTCCTAGTCAGTCTGGATTTGTATAATACTTGATATTTTAGGGCTTCGAATGGATATTATCTATCAGTCCTTCAACCTGGCTCTGCATCACATGTCCTAGTCAACATTTCAGACCAATGGAATGTACAGAACAGTGGTTCTCAAAGTATGTTGTGGAGAGTCCCAGAAAGAGGTCCTGGAGATTGGTTCAGGAAACCTGCAAAGTCCAAACTAATTTTGCAATAAAACAAATAAATTATTTGCCTTTTACTCTCTCATTTACAGAGGAGTTTTCCAGAGGCTACATGATGTGTGATTTAGTAAGAGACTGAACAAAGAAATGGATTTGAGAATGCAGTCTTTTTCTATGAAGGCAGACATTCAAGAGATTTGGAAAATTGTAAAACAGTGTCACCCCTCCCAATAAAGAGTTTTGATTAGGAAAGCATAATTATTTTTTATTAAAAGGTAATTTATATTAACATGTAATGGTTTATTATTATTATTTGAAATGAATATTGAATATTTTTAAGTTCTTAGTTTGAATATCTAAGTAATAAATATATGTGGATGTAAGTCATTTCTTAAAAAAAGCTCTTTGAGTTCCTCAATAATTTATAAGAAAGGGGTTCTGAGACCAAAAGGTTGAGACCTGCTGATCTGGAAGGACATCTGTATTTTAAATGAGTTTCTAGGGTATTCTAATACACAGCCAAATTTGAGACATTCGTGTCTTTGCTTCTTTTACTGATAGAATATACTTCTTATGGTCGCTACATTTCTAAAAGAAATCCAATAAGACAAAATTTATTTGATTTCTTAGTTTCCAGCACCTATTTCCTTTACTCTTTTAAGCAAAAGAGAAGGAAGAAGATCATAACCGTACTGATCTTATAGCCCTCGTGATTTGTATCTTTTTTTAAAAAAGCAAGAGTGCCCTAGCAGTCATTCCAATTCATTCTTGCTTACTCTTCCAACCATATTAAAATAAAATGTAAAATTATTAAAAAACTTAATAATTACTATTTCTACAGTATATGCTTCAAGCATGTAGAATGTTTTAAACACTGTACTTTTAAAAGAGGTTGGAACCTTTTCAACCTTTCAAGCAGGATGGAACCATTTAAAAGCACAGATATGACACTCCACTGTTGATAGAATAAAGTCCAACCTCCTTAGCATGGCTTTCGAAGCTTTCTGTGATCTGGGCTCATCCTATCTTTCCTCTTGTCTATCGTTTCTTCCCTCCACACAGCCTTTGTGCTAGTGCATGATGTGGCCCTGGACCACCTGCCTCAGAATCACCTGCAATGCTTAAACAATGCAATCTATCCTAGATTTACTGAATCAGAATATCTGGTGATCATGCCAGATAACCTGCATTTTAAACAAGCTCCCTCCCTGCTTGCCATGTGATTCTTAATAAATATGAAAGCACCTGCTCTAGCTGTAATTGATAACTCAGTGGTTTTCAAGATTCAATACAAATGCCACCTTCTCTCCATAGTTTGCTTGCTTATTCACCAAGATGGAGTCAGTGGCCCGTTTCATAGTGCTTCTTGCTTGAATCTCTGTAATAACACTGATTTCATGCTGCTTTCCATTTTGGCCTGTGGTTTGCATATCCATCCCCCATCCCCAACCAGATTGTCTATCTCTTCTCTATGTTCCCACAGCCCTTAACTGTGTTTATAGTGCTGTGCACATAGTAGGTCCTCAGTGACACCAGCCATGCTGAACCCTGCCATAGAATCCACCAGAGATTATGGTTTCTGGATATGAGGCAGCAGTATGTAAAAGATAAAGCATAGCATAATTTTTCATGGTAAAGAAACATAACACATCTAACTCCTTTCTCATCCATGAAAAGAACACAACACTGAAGAGTTTGTAACCATTGCCCTGTAGGCTGGTCCTGTAGCCAATACTCAAAGTTGTGATGATTTTCTAGAAGTTTGGTGCAGAAATGTCCAGAAGCCTGCAGAAGCATTGCAGATGTTAGATGTCATCAGAAGAGCTGAAATGCATTGAAGCTGAGAAATTGATTTGCAATAGATACGTGCTTCTGCTTTAAAACACCCTCTAGTGCACTTGCTGCATTTGCATAGAGCTCCAGAGTTGTTTACATAGAATTACGTACACTTTAAAAAACTCCAGAAAAGTTTGTTTTCTTATACCAAGGAGATGAGTCTTTGGCAGATTTGAGTGGATGGTTGTTGCTAGATGTGGGTTGGTGATGGGTATTGTCTGCTTAGCTTCAGTTGCTGTTGAATTCGGAAACACTGGACATGGCCAGTCAGGTGAGTTGTTGGGTGACAGGAAGGTCTGATGATGGTCTGGGCAGCTTGTTAAGAAGGAGGGGGAAAACCAAGAGTAGGTTTGAGTAGAGTAAATACAAATCCACAGAGCAGAGGCATGATTAGTATTTATCTCCTTTAGCTAATATCAGGAACACCCCTCCCAACCACAATGTTTCTGTATCAGCTTCCTTATTCATTCCAGGGTAGGGCACCTGCTGTGTGGGTTGGGTAGCTCCTGACAATTTGCAGACATATGGCACTAAGGGTGTGGAGGGCAGGTGTGAGCACCCCAGGAGCAGGCACCTCTGTTTCCCCCACCCACAACTCTGCCTTTGTTTCAGGGCTTTCTGCTTCTGAAGCTTATCTGTGAGGGAGAGTTGAAGGGAACAATTCAGGCTGCTAAGCGGTTTCGGGCAATGTCATGCTCCACTTGCACAGTGCATAGGAGCCCAGAAACACCCGTACTACAGGGTACAGAAGAAGGAGGGAGATGATTCTATTAGGAGGTAGAGGAGAAATGTGCCAATAACACACGAGATGCCTCTTAAATGAGGAAAAGATAGGGAATGCAGTCAGCAGTAGTGTAATGGCTATGTGTAGAGCCAGAGGGAAGATAGAGTAATCAGGGGGATCGTTTCATAACTATATAAATGTCTAACCAATGTACTGTATACTTGAAATTAATAACAAAATGAAAGAATGGACATTGTGTAGGGTTGACTCAGAACATAGCTCCTCCACATACTCAGAAGACTGATAGCTGCCCAACTGGCGGCCAATGAAGGCAATACACAAAAATCTTTCGGCAGTGCCTACTCCCAAGGACGTTTTCTGCCGCTCCCATGGACGTTATCTGCTCCTGTAACCAAGCAGCATATCTTGCTCCCATCAGTCTGAGAAGGCAGCTGCCTCTCAGTGAAATAACCCTTCCTTCTGCTTGTGTGCATAAAAAACTCTGCTTGCTCTTGGTCAGCGGCTTTATTCCTGCAGCTTCAACCAGCTGTTGCTAAAACTTCCCTACCTTATCCTACCTTGTGAGTAATAGATGGCATTTCTCACCCCTCTGGTCCTCCTGGTGGTTTTTTTCAGAATTCCCAAACCCAGGTGCTCCTGTGTTACACATTGTGACAAAATAAATATGTATTTGGTTTTTATCCTTGATTCTTGACACAGAGCTGCTCAAACTCTTGTAATTTCCTGAGTGCTAAGGGTGCTGGAGCATCTTTTTTTTTTTTTAATTTATTTTTTTAAATTTTGTCTTTGACTCCAATTCCTGACACAGGACTCCTAAATTCCTTGGAATTTCCTAGATTATAGGAGTGTCTTTGTTCTAATGAGGCAACACTTGGTAGCTCCTGGATAGCTTCAGGATGGGAGCCAGTCACCAGAAAGATAAAGTCATGATTAGAAGCTTGGAACCTTCTGCCTTACCACCCATCCTTCAGGAAGGGAAAAGGGGCTGGAGAGTGAGTTAATAATTAATCACACTTATATAATGAAGCTTCAGTAAAAATCCCTAAATTACCTGGTCCAAAAGCTTAAAGGTTGGTGAACACATTGAGGTACTGAAAAGATGATACCCTAGGAGAGGGCATGGAAGCTCTACCTCCTTGCTTTGTGCATGTCTTCCATTTGGCTATTCTTGAGTTGTATGCTTTATAAGAAATGAATTAATAGTAAGTTAACTCTTTCTCTGGGTTTTGTGAGCAGTTCTAGCAAATTATTGAACCTAAAAAGAGGGTCACTGAAACTCCTAATTTATAGCCAGGTGGTTAGAAGTACCTGTGACAACCTGGGACTTGTGATTGGTATCTAAAGTGGGGAAGAAATCTTATGGGACCGAGACCTTAATCTGTGGGGTCTGCACTTACTCTGGGTAGTTAGTGTCAGAATTGAGTTTCATTGTAGGACACCTAGTCAGCGTCCCCTGAGAACTAGAGAATTGCTTGGTGGGTGAAAACCTACACATTTGGTGTCAGAAGTGTTGTGAGTAGAGAACTTTTTTTTTTTTCTTGCAGTCCTGAGCAAGCACATGTCCAGTGGGCCTAGTGGAATTCTCACATGCGGACAGAAATTTCTTTCCTCCCTACACTTGGATCAGAGTGGCTCAGGCACCCCTGAGGAATGGCTACATCTGCCCTTGTGGCAAGTTTCTGAGTCTGCTCCATCAGCTTTTAGCTTCTTTGTGGGAAAGGAGCATGACCATCCTGATGAAGACTGAGCAGAGAGGAGGGGCTTGACTATCAGAGTTTGCCATGTAAGGGTGAATATGGCTTGAGAATAGAGCTAATGACTGGCCTGAGATATAGTGAAGGGCAGGGAAGATGCCAGATGTGGCCACTCTAAGCCAGCTGAGCTCTCATTTGGAGGGACCTGCCCGGCATTCGCAGCAGAGTGACCTGGCCACTTATCATCAAATTCTTCAACATGCAGCTAGTTTCATGGCAACAAGCTTTCGCTCAAATCTGAAAACAGCTTTTTTTTGCAAATGCTCTGGCATGTGGGCATGTGGAAGCTCAGTTGCATACTAAAATGTGGATAATAGACTGTTTCCATTGGGAAGGACATTGGAAATCAGGCAGCCTACATTCCTCAACATGCATGGGAAAAAACGCTGCTCTAGATTTAATCACCCCAGAAAAAGTGATTAAATCCATTCGGGCATCTTGTTTGGTATTGCAGGCACATTGGTGTTACATATAAGAGGGGCCTGGAGGTTCTCCCCAGGGGGCTGCTTTGGTGGCAGGGTATGCTTCAGGGGGAGGCTGACACCTAGCTCTGGGAGAGGATGAATAAGATGGCCTAAGGAAAGTTTTGAGAATATAGTTGTTTTATTTCTCAAACTTTCCTTATTCTGTGACACCCCCACAGGCCCATCCAGGAAGCAACAAGATTGCTCAAAGTATCTCTTTGGGGTAGAGAAGATGGTTTTATTTGCTGAACAATGCGTAGAGCCTGAGGAGGGTCTTGGACCCTTTATACTTAAACACACCGGTCAATTCCTTGAGCTCATTCCCAGAATCCATTAGATAGGGAATTTTAGGCATTTGGGAGAAAGCTGAGTGAGCTGGTACGATGATGCAGAGGTTGATGCCTGCCCATCCTTACCCTGTACTCTCATTACTTTTTTCTTTGGTGAAAGAGTCCCTTAACTATGGTGCAGTGAGGGGAAGAAGCAGTAGTAGAATGTATGAAAATAATCCCTCTTCCTAACCATGATCTTTGATTAGCAAAAACATCAGGATTTTAGAACCATAAGGTTCCTATGTATTTAGGTAGCTTGAACGTGGCACTTGAAGTGGAGAGCTTGATTATATATGTCAACAAGTAGATTGAATAGATTTTCTTTGAATAGGGATTTAATTCCACATTTATTGGGTACAAGAGGTAGGTAAGCCCACTCTGAGATTCTTGTTTTCTGGCAGGAGGTAGGTCTGAAGCTTGGTCTGAACACATCTCCAGGAGGAGCTTAGAGGACTTGATAAGCTGCCCTGACAAATAGCTTTTAGTCAGGTACAGCCTGGTCTGTTGATGATAAGGAAGATTTTTGCATTTATCTGAAAGAAATTTGCATTTATCATTTATTATATTTCTTTGAAGCTAAGCTGCCATTAATTGTAAGACACAATGTTTTTGTGTATCACTGAGAAAGGAAAGAAAAACTGCCATTTAAACTATCACTGACTATAGTCTTGATATAAGAATTGGTTACAGAGATTCTCCTTGCTTTGAAATTTCTTTCATCAGTTTTGCGGGATGTGAGGATTTTTCCTGCCTTTAGCTGCATTGTTTGGTATATAAACGTATTTACTAAAAATATGTTTTTGCAATATACTTCCCACCTAAAAGTGTAACACACCTCTGTGGACTTAAAGTATCTACTTAGTTTTTGCTTTGTACCAAAACATGGAATTGTGGTCATTTCTCCAAAAAATAGATATTTGTTTTAATAATATCGAATTTATGTCCCACGGCTGTTTCTGTGTTTTTTGTGGACATGACATTTTTCAATTTAAAGCTTATCACAGTGTACTTTATTTGAAGACATTTTGAATGACATTTAAATCCCACATATGTGGTACTGACAAGCTGCAAAACCAGGGTAACCTTCTGTCCACGTTTGCGTGGGAAAGTCCCCATTTACTCTTGTCATGGCATCCTATTTGGGGTGGGTTTGGTAGATAAAATTCTGTGGTCACCTATGCCACCTAAAATTCTGTGGCATACCTCAATTGTGGTGGCAGCGTGAACTGTAGTGACCAAGCTGCTGTGACACAGGCAGTGACGCCTAGCCACGATTGCTGCTTGGATGGCAGGGATTGCGAGGCGCCACTGAGTTTCAGAGATGCTGAAACGTGAATGTGTCTTAGAATCCTCAAAATAAGAAAGAACTTATGGGATTTGTGTGCCTGAGTGTTCCTTTTTCCAAGCTGCCAACCTTTACCTCTAGTAAGAAATACAAATTCATTCTCATTCAGTCCTTCAAATGGATCAGTTACTATGTGCAAGGACACTACAAAATCTATTATCTTAAGGGACTCATGGTTTAGTGAGGAAGACAGATAAATGAATGCTTAACAAGCAGTGCTGTAAGTGCAATTTGGAGGTTATTATCCCTAAGTGTTTATAGTGCAGGGCACTCTTTCTCGGCCATTTAAAAATTCATGTTTCTTTTTGTTAAATGTTAAAATCTCCTCCTCCTAAAGATTCAGAAAATGGCACCTTCTTCCCCATTTTTCCTCTTTCCTCCTTCCCCTTCTCCTTCCTCCTTGCGCTCTTCTTTCATCTTCTCAGAACAAATAATTCTGCTTAAAGTAAGGTAGTTTAAAGAAGAACATAGATTCTTTAGTATTGTCCTAAATGTCTAATATTGACACAAAATGTCTACAAATGTCCTAGAGGTGTTCAGAAGGCAGGAAGGGCTCTCAGAGAGGGAGGCTTTTGATCTGAGTTTTGAAAGTGTGTGTGTGTGTGTGTGTGTGTGTGTGTGTGTGTGTTGGTATGCAATTAAAAGTTTCCTATCAATCCAACCTTATAGATGATTATTATTATTTGTTTCTTGTGTATTTTTTCTGGAGTTCCTTTATGTATTCACTAGTAAATACAAATATAAATTCTTATTTAGCTCCCATCTTCTGTTGTAGAAATGTTGCAAAAATCAGACCGGGGAGAAACCAAGCACCACTCGGAGAGTTGGGGAACTCAGGTTTATTACGTTGGTGGTCCCGGAGGAGCTAGCACCTTTGTGATTACACTGGGCCCATCTAGATAATCCAGAAAAAACTCTGTCTTAAGGTTTGCTGATTAGCGACCTTAATTCCTCTTTGCCATGTTACCTAACATATTCAGAGGTTCTAGGGATTATGACCTGGACATCTTTGTGGGGAACAGCATGATCCTCCCTATCACACCCACTACCAGTGAAATAGTAAAAAACAGGCACTCCACCATTACTGGAAAATTACTGCAAGGACTATGTAGAGTAATTTAGAAATAGCTCTCAAGATTTAAAATGCATATAAATCTTCACAATATATACATATATCAAATCATTATGTTGTACACTTTAAACTTATACAGTGCTAAATGTCAATCCTATCTCATTAAAACTGGGGGAATTTTAATAAAATTTTTTAAAATGAATAAACACATGCACATAACCTTTAATCCAGCATTTTCACTTTGAGATCTATTCTACAGATTTACTTGCATATAGATGAAATGATGGATGTCCATGACTTATTGTCACAATGTTTTTGTAACAGAAGATTGGAAATAACTCAAATGTTTATTAGTAGGAAACTGATTGACTTAATGATGGTACATTTATATAAAAGATACTATGCAGAAACTTAAAAAGATAATCTTCAAGACGATTAAGTTAGGAAGCAAAAAATGGAGGGTGGAAGAATAAAGTGTATAACATACTAACTTTTTTGTAGACTTTCTATTTGTTCCATTAGTTTATTTATGTACCCAAACACCATTTGAATTACTGAGAGTTTATGTTTTAATGGATAGGGATAGTCACTCCTCTTTGTTCCTTCTTTCCCCAGAGTTTTCCTAGCTATTCTAATTTTTTTCTCATATGAACTTTAGAATTAGATTGTTTAGTCAAAAAAAGAAAATCATGTTACTTTTACAAATTAATGCTTTTTTATTTGTTCAATAAAATATAGCTTCTTTGGTATATTCCTTGTAGTGTTAAAATTTTATTTATATGTTTTGTCCATTTTATTAAGTTTATTTCACTTACTTTATCTATTTTGCTGATATTGAAAATGGAGTCTTTCCTTCCATTATACTCTAACTTATAATTGTATATATGAAAGCTATTGATTTTTATATATTAATTTGGCACCTCTTTATGTTACCAATTTCTTATTGTTTCTAGTAGTTTTACAGTCATTTTTATTGTGTTTTTAAAATATACCATTGCAGAATAATCAGACTGTTGCAGAATACTGTTGCAGAATAATCAGACTGGCAAGAATCCAAGCCCCACTTGGAGAGTTGGAGAACTCAGGTTTATTATGCCGGCGATCCCTGAAGATCTGGGACCCAAGCTAAGGGGTAACTTTGTTTTTATAGGGCTTATCCATGCAGTTACAGATGGCTGGGCCAATTGGTTAATTTGTCCTCAGGCGGTTATGGAACATGGGAGTTGCTATGGGTTACAGAGAGCGAGAGTTGCTATGGGTTACGGAGTGTGGGAGTTGCTATGGGTTACAGAGCTGGAGATTTTCAGATAGGAACTTAGGTAACACCTCTGTTATCTAGACAGAACAAGTAAAGAGGAGGATGAGTCTTTAGTTAATCTGGAGCTCACCCTGCCCTTCGGCCTGTTTGGCAAACATGTCTACAGACACAGAACAAAGAGCTGATTTATAAGGTTAGCCATTTAAGTGAAAAATTCCTCTTCACTATCATCTGGGAATGTTTTAGGTAAATTACACATCCATAAAAAAATTACTCCTTTAATCCGGATTTTCAAATTTATTTGTGTAGAGTTGAGCAAAATAGACTATTATGATTCTTTTAATTTTTCATTATGTGTGGTGGTTTCTCGCCTTTTAATTTTTATGTATATTAGTGCTTTACCTTTTGCTTAACTAGGATAGCTAGTAGTTTGTTTTTGTAAAGATATACCTTTTGCATTATTTATTAGTTCTATTTTTCTAACTCATTAATTTCTAATTTATTAATTCTTTTCTTCAACTTGCCTTTGGTTTATTTTGTTGTTCCTCTCCTGACTCTCTTATATTCTTTTCCTAACTTCCCTAACTTGCTAATTAATTCCTTTGTTTTTATCCTTCCCAGTTTACTCAAATACTCTCCTGACTTACACACTAAGTATCAAATTCAATGGCTTCTCTTCCATCTGCATCATCCTGGAGATCTCTTGGTTTCTGACATCGTTGGCCTTTGTTGAGAACTGTTCTTTTCTCTCCCAGGACACAGCACACTTCTGATTTTTCAACTTTTCAGATAAGTCTTCCTTTTCCTGAAGATTCTTCCTTGTACAATTACTGTGAGTGGGTTTTCTAAAGTCCCACCAACCCCCTTGTTTTAAGCCCTCTGTCTCTGCAATCTTGTATTCTCTTATCCTTCTGGTCTCTTTCTCTACAGATAACTCTACAGTGTAACTATATCTTACACTAGAAATAACTTTATCGTCTCAGCTTCAGATTTATGCTTTGAACTGTTTTTAGAAACCTCTGAGTCAACTAAGAATAAAAACTTAACATTTGAAACTGAACCGTTCCCCTTTCATTCTCTTCCAATCTCACTCACACCTTGACTTCCATATCTCAGCAGCATCACCATTTTTTGACTAGCTAAACCTTGACCACTCTGAGTTATATTTTATTTCTCCTTTTTCACTTCCAATATTCAATCTTGTCAGTCCTGTCTCCTTTGTGGGTTCCCTTTAGGCTCCTTTCTCTCTACTAATAACTTGATTCCGGCCAGTGTGGTAGTTTTCTATTAGTTTCTAGTGTTGTGGTTTTCTATTAGTTTCTATTAGTTTTCTATCTCAAACTTCCCCCTTCAGTCAACCTATCTCAAATAACTTCAGAGCTCTGACCATTCCCTCCTCCCCTTGAAATCCCAAAAGATATGGGATTTTGAAATCATTCAAAAGCGAAGACTTGGTTCCTCATCTCCCCTCCCCTCCGAGCCTTTTTCTGCACATACACTATATGCTTATGCACATTGCTTTCTAGATTTTGTACATTTTATTATCTTCAAGCTTTTGCTCATACTGTATCTTTCATGGGTAACTTTTATTCTCTTCTTCTTTATCTACTAAAATTTTATTTATTCTTCAAATTCCATCTTATGTACGACTTCCTCTGTGAAAGCTTTCCTGTTGCCCCTGAATTGAAGGTGGCTCTTCCTTCACTTCATCCCTACTGGACTCTCTATTGTAACTTTTCTAAACTGCAACATGAGAGAGGAAAAAAACTTTATTTTTAAGCCACCGTAATTTGAAGTCTCTTTGTTACAGCAGTTTAGCCTTTCAAATACAAGGTGGAACACACATAGTGGGGAGGGAATGCCATTAACATCTATAGAGGGAGGTTCATTCATTGATCTCAGGGGATGCTAATCAGCTCCATGTGCCAAACTGATGAAGACCTAGGGGTGATACCTTCATCCTGAATTAGTTTAGGTTGCGCTTTGGTGGTCTGAGCCTTTGCTGTGGGGAGAGATAGAGGCTGAATGGCTATGGCAGGGGTCCAACTCAGAGTGCAGAAGCTCCTGACTTGATGGCCACATGACCGCTAGTGAGACTAAGCCCTGAGCTCAGCTTAGAACAATAGGCAAAGAAGCCACACTTCACCCAAGGATAGAACCAACCTTGAAAAACGAAATTTAAGGTGAGAAAAGATAGACAAGACGAGATCAGGGGAGCCTGGAGCTTTATGGACTTGAACATAGATACTAATAGGATGGTGAAGGAGTGGACTGCAATGCTAGTCCAGATGCACCTGAGGCAAGAATTCTTGAGGGTGAAATAAGAGAAATACCATCCTTTGCCTGGGGGTTTGAGGGGGATAGGGTGCCTATACAGCAGATGTAATGAAGCCTAAGGACAGAGAGAAACATCTGGAAGTTCAGTCTTAGAAAATATACCAGAATCCTGGTTCCTTCAGGGTCAGGGGTCTATCACACCTAGCATAATGCTACCCTGAACTGATTTGGGACCAAGTCTGTGTAGACTGACCAATATTCAACCTGGCATTGGTTGACACTGCATTTGGCTGCTTCTCGAATCTACTTTTGTCTGTTTAGACCTTTTCTGTCCGATCCTTTGAATGCTTGGAATTTCTCCTTCTACCCAGGGTTTTTGAGGGGGGTTGGGGTGGGAGGAGCCTGGTCAGCTGCCTGGTTTCCTGGGTCTGGGCCCTACCACAAACCATTCTCATCAACCACCCTGAATTGACGTCACCAGTTAATGGCCTCATGTGCACCTGACACCAGAGCATGACCATTATTCAGACTTCTAGAAGCTGCATTTATATCCCGTTTCCTCAGAATGCACTTCCTAACTGTCTACCTTTTCTATAATTCTTCATTGTCACATGCCAATCTAGACCAGAGTTGTTAAGATTGTCGACCTGATCTGCAGGCTTGTCTCCTGTAGAAGTGTGTGACACTTTTGCCTCAGGTGAATTGCCTTGCTCTTGCTTGGTTAGGTCCCCTCTGCCTGCTCCTTAATATGTGCTGAGTAAGGGACAAGGGATAAACATTCACTAACAACTCCTGATACCACAGGGAAGAAAGGGTACACCTTCTCATCGTGCATTCTGCAGCCCTTCCCTTTGTTGGTATGAAGTTTTTGCATGTGCTCAGTGGAAACTGTTCTTCGAGAAGGAAGAAACTTCCATTTCCCCTTTATCCTCCTGCTCCTTCATTGCCACCAACCTCTCCGGTGAGTGTCCCTTAGATCTTGAGTAAGGCGCACAGTTCTGGAGAGAGATTTAGGAGATACAATATCTCAGTCTGCTGGAGAGTAAGCCACTGGGGCCTGGGGTTTAGGTCTCCTAGATTGTATCTCTTGCTTTGTTCTTGATAAACTGGGTAAACCCCTAGATTGGCTGGCATAAAAAAGGACACATTTTAATGATGTGTAGCTATAAGCTACTGGAGAATGCAGAAAGGCTTTGAGTGTGCGTCATTTCAGTCATTTCAACTTTCGGTTTTCTTTTCCTGCCTTTGACAGATGGCTTGCCTCTTGAGTCTCCAGGGACGTCCTTTGGGAGTATTTTCAGTTTAAGCCACTAGGTGGTGCCTCAACTCTATCAGTCTCTCACCAAAGGGCTCATTCTGACAGCTGGGTTAAGAGCAAGGCTTTTTTAGGGAACTGCAGTGACATGGAAGGAATGTACTCTTTTCTTTCTGAAAATCCTGGAAGTCAATCGATCTAAATGTTCTTTCTATGGCTGCTTGCGGAGAAAGAGGTCATTTCCCCAACTTCTATTCTTCTGACTCTTTCCTCTGCCCTTTGCTGCTAATTAGAGTAGGTAATGGCACTGCCTAAGAAGGAGCCTCTTTCTTTGGGGGATCCTGTGGTGGAAACTCCAATCTCTTCATGGAAGACAGCCAAGCCAAGTGGTTAAAAGCAAAGGCTCTAGATCTATTGGGTCAGATTTGAACCTGGCTACACTAATAAATTATATAAACATGGGCAGTCACATGACTTCTCTATGCCTCGGTTTCCTCATCTATAAAATGGGGATAAGGAAAGTGACCTGCTTCAGGATTGTTACATTGTGGTAGCACAGCTATTATTTATTAGGCCTGTCCAGGTTAGATACTAGATCATACCAAGCAAAGTTTAGTCCTTGGTAGGATCAATCTGCCATCTCGATGGCCTTAGTGAGAGAATTTAGTCTATATCTTTTTTAGTTTTTTCTCCAAGAAGGGACCTTGGTGTGCCTCCTGTTCTCAGGACTGGGAAAACTCTACTTCTGACTGCAAAGCTGGTAGAAGACTGGTAACCTGCTCTTCTGGTCTTGAACTTTTTCCAGTTGACCATATCCTTGGAGGCAGAGCCTCCGGACCGTACGCCAGAGTTCCATCTCGAGGCTTGCTGCCTCCTCTGTTCCTCTGCCCCTCCTCCATCAGCCTGTTCATGACACTTCTTCCCTTTGTAACCATCGTGTATCTAACTTGGCATTTTTTCTTTCCATTTCTAGGTCCTCTGCTAGATATTAAACTTTTGAAATCGGTTGGTTTAAAACATTTGTTCAGTTGCTCTTATGGCCAGAGGCTGTGTCAGCATGTTTTGTATCTGCTGGGGTATTGTTACTGGAGTGTGTATTTTTACTTCCAGCAGCCTAGGGGTAGGGACCAGCTCTGTTGTCCCAGCTAACAGTAGGGACTACAAAGTCATCAACTGATTGGGTGACTATGGGGGGATGCAGAGCTGTGAAAGGAGAGAACTGAGTCCCTTGGATGCACTAGCACTCTATTCTCCATATCAAGTTGTGAAATAAAATTCACCTCTCCTTGGGAGTCTATTCTGAAAATCTCAGAAGGAATAACATATACACTATTGATAACAACTCTCTTTACCTCTTAGATTTCTCTGAATTGTCTGTGCTTTATGTACTTCAGATTTGTCCATCAATTAGTGACTGACTTTTGGTGTTAATTAGAGACTAGAGAATGAGGGGAAATCGAATCCCCTATGGGTTCAGGTGTCAGAGGAGGCACAGAAGGGTCCTGAAGCTGTGAGGGTCTGTTTCCTGTCACTAAGCAGTTGTTTGGTTTCCTCAGCTGGGGAAACAGTCCTTCCTTCCTGACTGGCTCACAAGAGAGATGAACTCTTTGGATAGGAAAAAAAGACACACAGTCTCATTCATCCCTGACAAGAAGATTTGTGCCTTGAATTCTGGGGTGAAAATATTGCCTTTTTTT
>NW_024349800.1:61931753-61956461 GCF_902729225.1 Pteropus medius | reverse complement strand
TTAAGCTTGTGCATTTTTCTATTGAAGCCTGCTAAAGAATGCTGAGTAATCTTTCTCCTGATATCTTAGGGCCCACAGCTGGAAACAACAGGCAGAAACTACCTGCCATTGTGTAGACAGCCACCAACTCATGGAGGGCCCTGGAAGTCACCTTCTTAAGGCTTATTAGGAAGTAATAAAGAGTCCCTCTACCACCAGCCACTTGCCACCCTTCCCCGACTCCAAGTCTATACAAGAGAACTAAAGATGGAGTGAAGAAGGAGGAGTGAGGAGAAAAAGAGTCATGGGTGTACAGTATTTGTGTTGAGACATTATTTCTTTCCATCTCCTGAGTGAGGAGTGAGTTATATATGATCCCTTCCCTACCTCAAAGCCAAGTATGGGGGTGCTTTAAGATAATTGTAGAAATTGGAGGAGAGGGGATAGGCATTTGGTCTCCAGTTGTATGACTTGCTGATCTGCCCAGGGCAGATCACATCTGATCCCATTTGAGCTGGAGAAACGGGACTGGGAGATGGTGAGGTTGAGAGAGATGTGGTCATGGTGAGGATACGTGTGTCTCCCATGGGCCCAGAGGACACAGTCAAAGGTAGTTGGGCTTGTATCACTTAAGAAAGCTTCCCACTGAGAGGGCACCCAGGTGTTAGTTGCCATAATGTATGGCACAGTCCTCTGAGGGTGTAAGTTGTGGGGAGAGGAAGTAGAAGAGCTAGATCTCCTGAGTCAGGGAAATGTGCTGGGCTGTGGCCCAGCAGCCCCAACAGGAACTCTCATATGGGCTCTTTGAAGGTCAGCTATTTGAACACCAATCACTGTGGGTGACTATAGGTAATTAATATTATCCTGAGAAGCAGATGGTCAAGGGGGAGAGGAACTTCAGAGGCCAGTTAAATAAAAAACACTTCTCTCTGCCTCCATCCTGCCAATATACAGGAGAGACTAGGCTTTGAAGGGAGAGTAGGGGGAGGAAGCCCAGAGCTTCCCGTGTCCTCTTCCTCTCTCAACTCCAAGGATTTCAGGTAAAAACTGTACTAATGGGAGAAGACGTGATATAAAAATCAAGTTTGAGATTGAAGTTCAAATTGGACTGAGTTTAATAATTGAAAATAACAAGAAGAGTTTGTGTAAGGTGTCACTCAGGAATGCCAAAGGCAGATTTGACTGAGCTTGGTTTAAGGCAGTAATTAGAGAAAAACAAAACTACATCATATTTATACACCACTGAGTTGAGACAGAGAAATATACTTGTTACTAGCCTTTTAAAAATAATTCATCCCAAAAGGGTCACATACATCTCTAAAAGAAGTATTTATAGTATAATTTGGAGATACTTTTTTAATAGAAATTTACAAAAATTTCTGGTAAACACAAAATCTTTCCTAACACCAATATCTTAATCAAAAACAAATTATAAAAAGCCATTTGGTGTTAGCTCTTAATAGATTTCCATGTACTTTGAGGTGAGAGTGGGGGACTAAGATTAAGGATTATTGACCTAAATGTTTCTTGCTAGCTTTCTTAGAGTAGATTTGAAATCCACCAAGAATTAAAAAGAAATCACATTTATTAAAAATTTCTCAGAGCAGGTTTACATACGGGAACATCTTTGGAGCTATTCTAGAAGCCACATCTGTCTTGACTGATTGAGTTTAATTACATAGACTCCAGGAGCTCCAATTAATTCTCTTACGACTAATGGAGCTTAGTAACCACTCCCTGCCCCGCCCAACCCCAAGCCAGGAAAAATGTACCTACCTGGTGTGGATCACTAGTCATGGCTTCTCTCAACCGATATTACTTTCCTTGCCTAGTCATTGCCATCAGTTGTGACCTTAACTCTGTCTGACTAAGAGTTCCTTCTCATTGTCCCTGACCATGACCTCAGCTTAGTCTAAATTATTAAATTCTCTCGTTGGGCCAAGACCTTTGCTCTGCCAAAAAAACTAAAAAATCAAAAAAAAAAAAACCTCTTCTGTCTATCTTGGTTAAACATTTTTCAAGTCATTTTTTCTCAACCATTTTATTTAAGAACACAATAAGGAGGTGAATAAAATAGTGAAAAAAGTTTTTTTTTTTTTTTTTGCAAAAAGAAAGAGTGTTGCTACATTTATGGTAAGGCTATATCTCATAGTATTAACTGTGCGTTTTCTGACATAAGTTCTGTATATCTTTCCCCTTCTGCTCTTTCATTGGTGCCCTGGGGGCTGTTTCCCCCTCTTTAGCCCACACGGAAGCAGAAACAATGGCTGAAAGGAGACCCTGGCCTAACCCAGGAAGAGAAGACTCTGATGCATACTTATATTTAGCTAGTTTTCCATCTCAAATGCCAGGTAAGCCTGGAGCTAGAGGATATGGAAGAGAAAATGGAGGGACGAAGCAGACTTGCGTGTTTGAAGAGAGGAAGGGAAAAAACCCATGCTTGGTGAGGATTAGAGATGGAGTGAGTGGTTGCTCCTTGGCATCTACTAATCCATCCACTGCTTGTGCATACCTTGTTTACAGTCCTGGATCCCTGAAAGCCCCTCAGTAGAGGGTGAGGAATTTGGAACATCTCGTGTGAGGAAGGGGTTATGAAAGTAAAACTTCAAAACTTCATTCCTGCTCAAAGAGGAACTGTTCAGAATCAGTCGGATTTCCATTTGACCCAAGAAAACCCAAGGCATGTTTCCACTGTTACATTTTTCATAATGAGCTGAGCTGGTTTGTTAGCTTGTCAGTAAAAATGATGCATTTCACCTGAATTTTCAGTTCTGTGTCTGCTAATTCTAGAGGGTCTAAACTTCAATAGAAAATACTGTTAATTATTCAGATTCAAACCAATTATAATGTACAAAATAATATTTTACTTGAGTGATGTATTATGATAGTAATTTGAATGTTCAATTTGCTCTGGATGCAACACTGTTCATTCCATTGATCTTCAGGGTTGACTGTCTAATGTGGTCTTTCTTTGTCTGACTGTAGTTGTACTAACTAATGACAGCTTTGCAAGTGGCCAACTACTGATTTAGCTGAAAAGTCAGCAGTCCAAGTTCTGGCTCTAAATTATGTGTTCCAAGTTCAAATTCAGGTTTGACTGCTTTTGTAGAATTAAGTATATACAGATAAATTCTCAAGTCAGCCACCAGTATTTATTGAGTCAATTTTGGGATGGAAATTATGTTTCTATGTGCGTGCATGTGTATATATATATGTGCACATTACAAAGAAGTAGAAGATATGATTATAGCACTTGAGGAACTTATAATCTACTTAGAGAAATAACATAAAATCTATGTTTATATTTAGAATTGTGTCTTATGGCTAAATATTTTTTAGCCCCTGAATATGTGCTTATATACATCAAAAAACAGGATATTTAGATTGAAATCTCAAGTGGGGCATTAAGATATAAAAATGCTGTTTACTAAAATGAGATGAGAGAAAAAATATAATTAGAATCATACAGTATGTAGCCTTTTCAAACTGGCTTCTTTCACTTAGCAATATTCATTTAAGATTCGCCCATGTCTTTTTGTGTTTTGATAGCTCAATTCTTTTTATTATTGAATTATATACTAGTATTATGGATGTTTCAAAATTTCTTTATCCATTCACCCATCAAAGGACATCTTTGTTGCTTCCAGTTTTTGGCAGTTATTAAAAAAGCTGCTATAAACATTTGTGTACAGATTTTTTTGTGTAGGTATCCAAGTTTTCAAGTCAGTTGGGTAAATACCTAAGAGTGTATGATGAAACTGTATTTAGCTATGAAACTGCCAAACTGTCTTCTAATGTGATTGTATGGTTTTGTATTGCCATCAACAATGAATGAGAGTTTTTACTCTTATGCATCCTTGGCAGCAATTGATATCGTCATTTTTTTTTTTTTTAGACTTTAGCCATGCTAGAAGGTATATGGTAATATCTCAGTATTTTAAACAGCAGTTTTCTAGTGACAAATGATGTTGAACATCTTTTCATACACTTACCTGTTTTCCATGTATCTTCTTTGGTGAGCTATTTGTTCAGACATTTTGCCCATTTTTAAATTTGGGTTGCTTGTTTTCTTATTGTTGTTTTATGAGCCTCCCCCACCCCACCTATTTTGGATAAAATTTCTTTATTAGATAAGTGTTTTGCAAAAATTGTGTTTTCATTCTCTTCATAGTGTCTTTCACAAAGCAAACGTTTTTAATTTTAGTAACATTTCAACTTATCATCAATTTTTTCCATCATAGATTTTGCTTTGGTTATTATATTTAAAAATTTGTTGCCAAACCCAATGTCACCTAAATTTTCAACTCTATTTTATTCTAGAAATTCTATGTTTTGCATTTATGTCTATTTAAATTTATGCCTATTCTTGAGTTAGTTTTTGTAAAAGGTGTAAGGTCTATGTCTAGATTGATTGATTGATTTTTTGCTTATGGACATCTAATTTGTTAAAAGACTATTCTTTTCGCATGGAATTGCTGCTCTTATTTTCAAAGATCAGTTGACTATATTTGTTTGGGTCTAATTCTGGGCACTCTATTCTGTTTAGATCAGCTCCAAAAATGTTTCTAGTTTTTCAACAATACCATGCTGTTTTGATTATTGTAGCTTTTCAGTTTTTTTTAAAGTTAAATACACAGAATAGTACTTCCCCTTATTAAGGATTATATAAATGTAAGGTATTATTATCTCACACTCATGTGTAGGATTGAGTGGAAATTGATGTGTGGATTAAAGTCCTGAACTGCACTCTTAATTTTTGAAATGAGACTATTTTGTTACTTGACGATGGCAGTGTCTACCTTAAAATAAATAGAAAACTCATGAGAACTACTAAGTTTTTATCTATTGCAGGGACAAAGCTTCATTCATTAAATAGTTTCAAAGGGCGTTGAGAAGCCAAAAACAGAGTTGAGTTTTAATGAAATCTCACTCAGTGGGCCAATTCGACCTACGTATTCAATATAATTATGTTAGAAATCACATAGCATTTAATAGTTATTTCACAGATTTGGGTTAACATGAGCAAATCATGTGCCTTCAAACATTATAACTATAGTCAGCAAGCAAGTACTTGAAATGTATCACAAAATATGAGTTATAAGTTAAATTATAAGTATTAATTCTACTTTCTGGTACCACAATTTGGAAGGCATTATATTGTATTTTCTCTTCCTAATTTTATATTGCTACAACCCAGACAAAATGTAAGAAGGTCCAAATAATGTTTGTTTTGTTTTCTTAAAAAGTATAAATGTTAGGTTGCCTTAATAACATTACAGTCTATTAATTATCAGTTCTCAATGTTTGTAATTTTTACATACTGTGGGTCTCACACTGCATTAATTGTGCCTTACATTATATAGCACAATTATTACCTAAGGCATTTTCTATTCCTTATAGTTTTATGTCTGAGACTAAATTATAATGTACACTCTCCTATGCCCTTTTGCTGAATTTAGAGGATGTAATCATTGGTATTCTTGTGAGGTGCTTGTGTAAACTCCACTGTTGCCTGTAGCTGCCTATGTTCACTGGGAACAATGTCAACCATTAAGAATTGACCAATAATATTAAAGTAGTTCGGAAACTATTAAGCATTTGCCTAGTAATTTGTCTGATTATTTTGTATTTTTTCATATTTGTATTTCAAAAAAGAAAGATATTGTTGGAATTCACCTCTTTGTGGAAATAAACGTTTTTTAGGTGAGAGTGACTAGTTAGCTTAGATCAAGGGTAGACTAACTTTTTCAATAGATCTTTTAGGCTTTCTGGGTCATGGAGTCTCTGTCTCAATCACTTAGCTCTGCCTCATAGCATGAAAACAATCATGGCTTATGTGTAAATTAATGAGCTGAGTTCTAATAAAACTTTACTTATAAAAACTGCTAGCGTTTGGCCTGCATGCTATAATGTGCTGACCACTGGTTTAGAGAATAGAATGTCCATTTTAAACTTTTTCTTTGTTTGAAAGTAAGTAGAATTAAATAAATGCTAGTAGGCAACTTATAAAATTCAGCATGGAGTAGTAATGACAGTGGATGCTTTTGCTATTCGCTTGTCAGGAGTCCTTCAAGAAAACTTTCGAAATCCCAGAATTTTATCTGAAAATTTTCAAGAATAAGAAAGAACTAATATCATATGTCATCTTGTCTGAACAAAGGAGGAATCAAAAGAGAAAATTCTATAATGGTGCAAAAGAGTCACTGGAATCAATTCACCTCTGACTTGGAGACTTGCAGACATGCTTGGCAATTGCTCACCATTTCAAGGGAGCCTCTAGTGACTCAGTTATCTGCGGCAAGAAATAGACACACATGCAAAGCTTGAAAAAAAAATGATTCATGTACCCAAGCTTACACACTTTTCTCACATGAAAGGCTCTAGCTTCTCACTAACAGCATATTTATTCTTACTTTAGAATAAATCACCCAATTTCCTAGTCCTGGATGGATCATAATTAGCAAATTAGTATGGGAGAATAAGAAGGTTGCTGCTGTGGGCTGATAACCTCAGAGTAAAGGAAGATATAGGCTTAACGCAGACACACAATTCAAAATTCTCATCCTTGTGGTCATTTACTGCTGGAATAAACAATGCTTATGCACTGATTACTGCTATTGATTTTGGTGAAGATAATATGAAACATGGACCAGATTAATCAGAAACATTGTGGTAACAAAGTGAGTATTGGCATACGTGTGTTTACGAAGAGAAGTTACTAAAGCTCAGTGAAATTGACTGAAGTAATGGGTTAAATGGATATGAAAAAAAGCAATTTTCTGGAGAAATATTCACAAATTATTTAGCGGCCCCAAATATATAAGGAACTACTACTACTATATATACTTCCATAAGACAAACATGAACAAGGGTCCTTTGGAATTATAAGACAGAATGAGATAAGGAGCCCAACTGATCTTGACCTCAGGTCAATATGAAAACCTTAATCATAGTCTGTGTAAAGTCTTAAAAAAGGGGAGAAAACATCCAAATGTGTAATAGCTTTCCAAAAGTAATTCCCATCCAAGTGGTTAAAATTATTAACAAAAAAATTTTGGCACTTAAAGGCATACAATTATTTGAAACACTTCATTTCACAGTGATGTTGAATAAATAAATCATTAATCTCCTTAAATAAGGCCAGGTGTAGAAACAAATTACTTTTTTGTTGTTGAACATTTTGGAGATTTGTACTTGCGTAAGATTGTTCCCATATAGTACAAAATGAAGTGTGGATTTGACTATTATTTGGTAATTATGATCAATTTTAAATAATACTCAAGAATAATTTATTCCTCACATGAATTAATTTCATGCAAATTTTAAGCTTAGATGTCTAATACTGATACAATTAACTGAATAGCTGCCAAACGTTTCTTTTTTTTCCTATGTAAACATTTATGTTGCTAAGAGATTACTTGAAATTTTTGAGTGATCTAAGGTTTCTAATCTTAATTGCCAAGAAGAACTGACTGAACATATTTTTCTATTTTTAAAAATTTAGAAGGTGGAAAAAAAATGGAATAGATGATAGAGATTCTGTTCATTCCTTTGGCAACCAAATCCAAGTTGTGACAGAAACAAGGAGCAAACAACAAGGAAGAATTGCCTGAGATCTAGATGAACAAACCATACAATCTAAGAAATCACCCTGCAATGGCAGAAGGTAGGACGGGGCGAGGATGCGAGGCTGCCCAGTCCCCTTTAAGAAGCTGCTGGCTGCCGTGCTGCTGCTGAGTGGGACAGCAGCAGCACGGCAGCCAGCAGCTTCTTAAAGGGGCCGTGTCTGCCGAGTAGACTTTTGTGGTGACGAACCTACTCGCTCTGAGCACTGTGCTGGTTCAGCAGTGTAGGAGGCCCCAGAGACTTACAGGGGGACACTGAGTTGTCAGAGTGATGGCTGAGGCTCTGTACAGAAGTGCTGGTGGTATCTATTGTTCCTCTGTTGAGCCCTCCCCGCTCCCAGTACACAGATTCAGCACCCCATAGCGGAGACGTCATCAAACTGGATAACAAGTCACTTTGCCTCCCTCAACTCATGGCCCCACCCAAACCACATCCAGGTTTTTTCTCCACGAGTTAGGTGCCCTTTGCTGAGCAAAGCCTGGACGCACATTGGAGGCAGCTGGCCTTGGTTTCTGGTGTGGCCTTTTGAGGCAACTATAAGCACAGCACTTGTGGATTGCTTGCTGACTCTTAACAGGTGGCCCCAGAGGGGCCCACACTGGGGCTAAATTTAGCCTACAGCTCAACCCCTCTCGGGACTGTGCCACTGGGCACCTACTGTACAAAGCTATACTAATAACACTGGGAGACTTAGGAGCTTTGATTAATACATAGAAACAGAAACAGAAAGGCAGCCAAATGGGAAGAAAAAGAAGCGGAAACCATATGACAGAACAGAACAGAGCTCAGATATAATGGAGTCAAGTAATCTAACATACAGAGTTCTAAACACTGGTTATAAAGATGCTCAATGAACTTATAGGAGTGTAGATGAATTCAGTGAGAACTTCAACAAAGAGATAAAAAACATAAAAATGGAAATGGAAATTATAAAAGGGAACCAGTCAGAAATGAAGACGAGCTTCCTGGGGTTTTATGTCTATTTCTTTCGGAGATGAGCAAAGTATATTAAATGGAAAAAACAAAGTGAATAAAGAAGAGGATCAGATGATATAGAGGATGGGAAAGCCAAGGATACTCAATCAGAATGTCAAGAAAAAAAAGCCAAGACTATAATAATAATTTAAGGAGTCTATGGGACACTATTAAAGATAAAGAGTATCCACGTCATAGGGGTACCTGAAGGAAAACAAGATGTTGAACAGTTATTTGAAGAAGTAATGATGGAAAACTTCCCTAACCTGATGAAGGAAATAGACATAAAATCCCAGGAAGCTCAGAGAATCCCTGAAACTGGGAACTCAAAGAGGCCCACATCAAGACACATCATAATTAAAATGCCAAAGGTTAAATACAAAGAGAGAATCTTAAAAGCAGCAAGAGAAAAGCAGTTAGTTACCTAAAAGGGAGCACCCATAAGATTGGTAGCTGATTTCTGAAGAGAAACTATGTAGGACAGAAAGGCTTGGCACAAAATATTCGATGTGATGAAGACCCAGGATCTTCAACCAAGAGTACTTTGACCAGCTATCATTTAGAGCTGAAGGACAGATAAAGAGTTTCCCAGAAAAAAAATAAGCTAAAGGAATTTATTATCACCAAGCCAGAATTACATGAAATGTTGGAGGGACTTCTTTAAGAAGAAAAAAACATGTATCGAAAATAGGAATAAAGAATGGTAACAACTACATTCCTATCAATAAGTATCTCAGATGGAGAAGAATTAAGTGCTCCAACCAAAAGATAGAGTGGCTGAATGGATAAGAAAACAAGACCCCTACATATGCTGCCTACAAGAGACTCACTTCAGATTAAAAGACACACACAGACTAAAAGAAAGGGGATGGAAAAGATATTGCTTTGATGGACCTAGAGGATATTGCGCTGAACGAAATGGGTTGGATAGAGAAAGACAAATATTGCATGATTTCATGTATATGTGGAATCTAAAGAACAAAATCAACAACAAGAACAATAAAAGTAGAAATAAACTCATAGACACAGAGAATATTTAGAGGGATACTAGATGGGAGGAGGGTTGGGAGGACAAAAAAGGCAAAGGGATTAAGAGCTACAAATAAATAGTTGCAGAATAGGCGTGGAAATGTAGAGTGTAGCATGGGGAAGATAGTTAATAATGTAATAAATATGTAAGGGGGAAGAGGGGTACTAGATTTAGTGGGGTGATGGTGATCACTTTGTGAGTTATGCGGATCTCTAATCACTATGCTATAAGACTGAAACTTGTATATTATTGTACGCCAACTATAAGTGAAAAAAAAAACTCATTGAATTGTACAATGTAAATACAAGCAACTAATTGTCTATTATATTTCAATAAAGACAAAAAATGGACATGTGAGTAATATTTATAATATTAGATGTTAAGGAACGTACAAATTTTTATACCCTAAGAAAATTTTACTAAGCTGTTCAGTCTATGGTAGACTCCTTTTATTCACTAATTTTTTTAAAAAAACATCTTTTTTCTTTCTATGAACAAATATATATTCCCATAAAAATAAACAAAGGTTTTTTTTTTTTAACCCACCATCTGTCGTAGGCTTATTATTATTAAAACTGACTTGTTTTAATTGGAAAAAATAATTTACCCATTACTCAGCTTTAACTCTTTTGCCTTGTTTCATGTTTCTCTCTCCTTTTTAATGTAATAAAACATAATAGATACAGATGAAGATCCATTTGTAACCAACCCCATACCCACTACCCTCTTTCTTACCCCAGAGATAACCTTTGTCCAAATTCATGTTTTTATTTTTTGTATATGTATTTTAATTGCTATGTAATATTCTAGTGTATGAATAAGCCACAATCAATTCTCCAGTCATCTGTTAATGGACATTTTAGTTGTTATATTGGTATAAATAATAAAGAAATCAACTTTGTAATGTTTGTTTCCGTGTACACGTACCTGGAAGTAGCATTTCTGGGTATGTTTATCTCCAACTTGGCTTTTATTGCAAAAGTGCTATCTGCTGTGGCTTTACCAATGTACAGTCCCATTGGTGTGTGAGAAGTCTCATGTATCCAGATCTTTGACAAACTCAATGTCATCAGGCTTATAATTTAAAAAATTTGCCAATTTGATTGTACTGAAATCGATGCGTTTTGTTTTGTCTTTGTTTAACTACTAGTCACATTGAACATCTTCCCATATATTTTTTCTTCCTTCACATTTGTTAAAGACTATATGAGATGACAGAGAATTATAACAGGTTGGATGCCAACTTTTTCCATGGATGGGGTCAAACTCTTCAATAAATGAGAGTGGCGATTACAAGTTGAGGAGATATCAGCTGCGAGGAGAGGGAGAAGGTGTTAATAACCTCTCAGGATCAAGAGCATGTGAATGGTGATTTGTGAGTGGCACTGGGGACCCAGAAAACCCATATCAGAAGAACGCGAAGCTGCTTCCAGAGGGCTCAGACAGCAGGTGGCCAGGGAGTCTCCTCAGGAGAGAGCCAGGTGTTAACTTAAGGCACGAGAAGTAGAAGATACAGGAGAATTTGCTAATTACAGATTGGGAGGTCCAAAGACCCAGTTGATGGATTTGTGAAGGAAAGAATAGGTCAGAATTAGGCATAAAGGAAGCAGTGTGGAGATGAGAGTTTCGGGATAATGAATGTGACGCATGATGGGATTGGCCCTGACATTCTTTCAGAGGAGGGTAGAAACCTGTGCAGTGGGATAGGCCTCCCTTGAGTACCTCCACTGACAGCTCCCAGGGAAAGTGGCTGGGCTTTTTGGTCTTACTCATTTGTGGGTTCCAAGAACCTAATGTGGTGCCTTTGTCTGAGTCAATAGTTTCCTATGCTTCCTGTCCTTTAAAAGGCCCAGCTATCTGCAACCAGAATCTAGAATCAGAAGCATTTGTCCACATTTTGGTCATACGTTATTCTGGGTGTCTCTGTGCGGTGTTTTTGGATGAGATTAACATTTAAATTTGGTGGACGTCGAGTAGAGCAGATTGCCCTTCATAGTGTGGATGGGCCTCACCTAATCAGTTGAAATCCTGCATAGAAGGAAGACTGACCTCTGACAAGAGGCAATTCTGCCTGACAGATGGCCTTCAGACTTAAAATGCAACAGCGGGTCTTCGCTGGGTCTCCGGGCTGCCAGCCCTCCCCGCAGATTTTGGACTCACCAGTCTCCTTAATCATGCGCTACACTTGTAGCAGCAGATAAATACTGCTTGTCCCAAAGGATATGAAAGGATAACACACAGACTTGAACCGAGGCTGCAGATGCTCATGGCTGACGAGGTAACAAGTCCCAGGACATCTCTGAATCCAGGGGCATACGGGTTATGCCTTCAAGCTGTGGCTGTCACACTCGATGTGGATAAAAGTCATCAGATGTACTATTCAAAGTGCATTTGCCAGCTACCTAGCTCCGGAGACCCTGACTCAGAAAGTCTGTGGCTCTCCTGTCAGTTAAACCCACCTCCATCCCTGGATGGATCCTCAGATCACACTATGAGGGTCAGTGGCAAGCAGCCTCCCACGGAGGGATTGGATCAGCCAGAACAAGGCAACCAACATACTCTAAAATACTAACAAGAGCTCTGCGTGACGGTACAGACAGACCTCGGAGATGCTGCAGGTCCAGTTCCAGACCCCACAGTAAAGCAAGTTATCATCTTTTTTCTTGCGTTCAACTTGTAAAAAGATGCCACATGTGAGAAGCACAATAAAACGGGTACACCTGTACGTCTTTATGTACCCTCAGACTAGTAGGTGGGCCATATAAAACCATATCTGACCCTCTTCGACTCATAAAAAATGGCAACTTCATATAGTTAGCCTAAAATTTCTAATTCTGCCTCAAATTTTAGATCATACTGAACCGAGGGCAGTGCTCTCTCGCAGACCCTCTAGGACACTCCCCATCTTGCCACCCCATCTGCGTCAGCAGCGGTACGGCATGGGCACACTGCGTGGGCCTTGGGCAAGTCACTTCACGTCCCAAGCTTGGACAAGCAGCAACCAAGGGACCTCGCCAGCCAACATCTAGCAAGTGCCGGGAGCTCTAGACCCAGCCGCAGGAGCTGGCATGAAGCCACGCTGCGGGGAGAAGGAGGGAGAGAAAAGGGGCCGATGACGGTGTCCCAGGAGAGAAGCCACCCCCGGGGACGAGGCCAAGGTCACCCCAGAGCCTTGCCCCAGCCCTCAACCCAGTTATATACGGAGTAATATAAGGGACTAAGAATACAACACGGTGCAGCCTCAATTACTGATTGTTAAAGTGGCAAATATTTGTAAACAGCACCCTTACAGAAGACTCCCCTTTGGTTCTGTGTAATAATTACTATTTAGAGAAAGTCACGACCACACACACACGCACACGCACACACACACACAGACACTCAAAAAAAGCAGATGCTGCATTCGAATATTGTTCCTGAAGAAATTCAAGTAGCGGGGGAAAGAGAGCTCACCAGAGACAAGAGGCAAGTTTGCAATTCCAAAAACATGGCTTAAATGCCCACAAAGCTCAAGAAAAAAAAACAGTCCTCAGAGTGGCCTCGAAGCCCGATTCCCAGCAGACAAAGAGCCCGCGTGGATTCGAGGCGGGTTCGTTGCTGCGGTCCCTCGAGTTCGGTTCATTTTACTTTCATGAAGTAGAGGCGCAGCCGGGGGCTTCGTTCACTCACAGGCTCGTTCCCTCCACCGGGAACGCAAAAGCAGATTGTGCGTGGGGACAGAACTCCGCCGACTCGAGGCCACTGTTCTTATCACTTCTGCACTTCGGGGCTTCTCTCTCCGTCAAGGACCACACAGGACTCCTCCACTTAGCACCCTGAAAGACGGGAGCCATTGTCCCCTCGGGCTGCCGGAAGACCCCCGAGTCTGGGATGGACACCTCGCAGCTGTCATAAGGCCTGGAGACCTCCAGGGCCTTGAAGCTCGGGCCAGGTACAGAGGTGACGGTCTCTGCAGCAGCTGCTGCGCACTCAGGACTGGCTTGGGGAGCAGCCGGAGACCCGCATTCACAGGCACAGAAAGCTGTTGGCAGCTCTCAGCAGTGTGTCCGGGCATCGGGACTTGCTCACCGCCAGACACTGCTCGCGGGACACCGCACGCCCACTGAGAAGCGCAGCGCCGCATGAAACGAGTCGACAAGTCAAGTGCGGGTTTCGTACCTTCAGCCCCTACAGAGGCGCGAGGCTTTTCGCAGCAGAAGGAGCGCTGGCAGCTTCCACCCTAGTCCTTGGCAGAGCCCACAGAGCAGCCAGAAACCCCGAGAGACCTTAGAACAGGTTCCGGTGAAATGACAGCCAAGGTGACCGAGCTTCGTGCTGCTTCAGTCTCCTTTGTCCCCTCCCGTGTTTTTCCTGTCTTCTTTCTACCCCGCTTTTCATGGACGCTCTCGTCATAGGTTTCTACGCCCTTATAAGCCGTCTGAAGTCCTTTTTTGAACAGGAAGGGAGGGATCCAACACAATACGTGAAACGAGATGAAATGAACAATGATCCGTCGGACGGTCACCTGACTAAGGAGAGGAATCGCACCCCCAATTCGACGTCTCTGCGTGTGTCCCCAGAGGGGCACGTGTCCTCGGCAGGGCCAGCTGAGAATGGGCAGTTCGGACAGCAGCCTCTTTGGCTCCTGCAGAAGCAGCAATCTTAGGGATTTTAAAAGGTGTTCGGCTTCAGTGGCTCCACGCCCCGGGAGAGGTGTTTCTGCTTCGTCAAGGACCAGCAGCGTCAGGATTTTCTAGGGTGCCAAAAAACACACACACAAAACTAAAGTGCACATTCGTGGGCCCCACTCAGAAAAAAATCTCCTGTGGGTGGATGGGATCTGACCTTTTACCGGTAACTCCTAGCTCAGGACATGAGCAGCCAGCCAGCCCCCCCCCCCGGGCCTGTCCTCAGCCCCCCAAGGGCGCCTGTCACAAAGGTCTCCAGACCCCACCTCTAGGCTCTGAGGCTCCCTTGCTCTGCCTGACACCCTCCTCCCATGCCCGCTCCATGCACAGGGACAGTATGGGGGCCTAATGGCCCGGCCCCCTGCCAACCCGCCAGGGCCTCTCAGCCTTACGGTCCTCGCTGAGCCTTAGGGTGCATGGCAAGTCAATGTTTGTTGAACAAACAGGTAAATCTTTATTACTGCCCGCCCGGAACTCACCTGCCCCAAACACACAGCTTGTGACAAAACAAAGCCCAGCTGGACCTACTTGGTCAAGGTGTGGAAGCGTGTGCGCCCCCACGTCGCTGGGCCTCTCTCCCTGACCAAACATGACTTGCATTTCAGCCTCAGCTTAAATGCCACTTCCTCTAGCAAGCCTTCTTTGATTTCTTCTTATTCATTCAGTGAACATGTCCTGGGTGTCCACTCTGGTTCAGGTGCTTTACGGGGCCCAGAATAAGCAGAGAATGAGCAGACGTGGTCTCTGCCTGGACCCCCGAGGGGCAGGTCGACGCCACAGTGACGCCCGCCCCCAGCCTCCCCCAGGGCCCCTGCCAGAGGCTTTTTCTCTGTCTTCTCATTTCATTCCTACATCTTTATAATCGCGTCCCACACGCACCACACCCGCTAACAGACAGCGGGGAGGGCCGAGTCCCGCTCAATCCCCCTGGACGCTTACAAGGAAAAGTTCTTCTCGAAAGGTTTGCTGAATAAACAAAACGGAAAGCAACCAGGCCCCCAGCAGGGGGATCGAGATGAGGTAAAAAATGAAAACTAACACCCATTCAAACCACAGTGAGACACCACTCAACGCTCACCCACGAGAACGGCCAAAACGCAGACACCGACACAGCGAACGCCGGTGAGAACGCCGAGCGGCGGGAACGCGCCCTCCCGGCTGGTGGGGACGCGACGGCGCAGCCACTCCGGGAGACAGCTTGGCGGGTTCTTACAAAACCAAACGCACTCTTACCAGGTGACCCGGCGATCCCGCTCCTTGGTATTTACCCAAAGGAGTTGAAAACATGTCCACACAGAGACCTGCACACAGATGTGACGTTTATAGTAGCTGAAGCTCATCGTCAACAAAACTGAGAAGCCACCGAGATGTCCTTCAGGAGATGATGGATAACTAATCTGTGGCCATCCTGACAATGGAGTGCTGTCCAGCGCTAGGAAGGAGTGAGCTCTCAAGCCATGGAAGGACGTGGAGCAACCTTAAAGGCACATGGCTAAGTGAAAGAAGCTGGTCTGGAAAGGTCACATACTGCATGATTCCAACTCGAGGACGTTCTGGGAAAGGCGAAACCATGGGGACAGTGAAAGGGTCCGCGGTTGCCGGAAGCTAAGGGAAAGTGGGAGGGATGACACAGTGGCACATAGGGGAATTTTAGGGCAGTGACAACACTGTGTGATGATGTGATGATGGACACATGTCATCACACAATCGTCCAGACCCATAGGAATGCACGGCACCAAGCACGACCCCTGATGTAAACTGTGGACTTTGGGTGACAATGATGTGTCAGTGTAGGTTCAACGGCTGGGACAAGAATCTCATCTGGTGGGGGCGGTGACCGTAGAGGAGGCTGTGCCTGTGCGGCACAGGCGGCCTATGGGGATTCTGTCTGCCTCTCAGTTTTGCCGTGAATGAAAACTGCTCTAAAAAGGTAAAGTCTTTAAAAAACATTTTTAAATAAAACACCCATAATAACAGTAGCCATTCTTTACCTTATTCCTACTGGTGACAAAATTGAGGTCCCCAGCTGTACTCGTCAGCGCTGGGAGCAGAGCAGCTATCTCTGGCTCTGAAGCCAGTGCCACCCCGCCTGCTGGGGGGACGCAGGGCCTGGAGCTGGCCTCCCCCGGGGCTGAGGAGGGCCCATTCGTATGGCACCAGGGCCTGCTGCGGTCATGCAGGCTGCGGAGACCCACGGGGGACCTCAGGACACAGGAGCTGCTGAGGGCCCTGACACGCACGGCTCAGGGAGGCACTGGCCGGCAGCCTCCTAGGGCAGTGACGTCCTGAGCAGAGCAAGAAGCGGGGACAGTACAGGCCCTGGAGGCCAATGGCCCAGGTGCAAATGCACGTTCCTTGGCTTCTTTGTGCCTCGGTTTCCCCATCAGTAAAGTGGGGATAACCTCGCTTGCGACATTATAAGACGGCCATTCCCTGAGGTGAGCCTGGCTAGCCCACCACAGAACCGGGCTACAGAAGGCTACAGTGAACGGCCACTCTGTCGCTATCGGCTGCTACTTGCCGGGCACCGCCCCAGACCCTTTGTGTCCCTCCGCTTATTCAGTCCTCACCCCCACCTCTGAGGAGTATTATCATCCTCCTGCTCGGAGGGCTCTCCCAAGGCTACCCCGGTAATGACAGAGTTCGACCGAGGACCCAGCCTCCAAAGCTACCATGTGCCTCTGCCCTTCGGGCTACGAGTCCCTTGGAAGGCCGGTCCCCCTGCGGGGAGCAGCCTGGCCTCCCTGTGGCAGTTCCCACTGTGGGCGTGGCTTGGGAACACTGACCTCCCGCTGCAGGGGGAGGGAGCGGCACAGAAAAGCCCCAGGTGATGTAAATGGAACCACTAAGCAGCCTGCACCTGGCGGTTTTGCCTTTCCCAGCACAGCCGAAGGGCTGTGTGTGACGCTCCAGCCCCAGAGGAAACAAGCAGCGGCCGGTCCCCACCACCCCCATCAGCCCCTACCCCTGTCCTCAGTCTTCCGGACAACTGAACTAGGCCCCCAAGCCCAGTCCTGTCCTGGCTGGAAAAGCTGCGATGAAGCCCATTGAAACTCTGTCCTGTCCCTCAAGTGACCCGGAAAACACCTGAGAGGGCCCCCCAAGCTCCTCCCGCATCCCGGGGCTGGGGAGCTCTCTCCTGACTGCAGGAGCGATGCTCTGCTCCCCACGGGCTCCTGGGGAATGAAAAGGAGGTGCCAAAGCCACATGTCCAGCATGCAGACTGCACGAGGGTGGTCACCCACAAACTGCCCCCTGCACCCCCAGTGCACCTCGCTGGGAGCCCTGCATGTCTGGCTCCCTCTGATGCCAAATGTATGGGTGCCGTGTCAGGGGGAAAGTGGAGCCAGCGCTTGCGTGGCCTGCCCGAGGCCGCTGGGAACTGGGAGGACCGGCACCCAGAGCCCGGC
The DNA here is from genome assembly GCF_902729225.1 of Pteropus medius. Taxonomy (NCBI): domain Eukaryota; kingdom Metazoa; phylum Chordata; class Mammalia; order Chiroptera; family Pteropodidae; genus Pteropus; species Pteropus medius. The sequence continues at coordinate 61,938,774 of NW_024349800.1, read as the reverse complement.
CCGAAGCCCAGGCTCCCGCTCGTCCCCTGAGCCCATCAGTGCGGCAGCCACAGCTCCGCGGTTCCGGGGCCGGGCATCGGCCAGCCTCGAGGGCAGAGCGCAAGCCGGGCACTCTGACGAAACCCCAGACACCACACGACAAGGACTCGGCCTTGAACGACAGGAGGTTGTGGGGCATCGGCGCGGCCGTGTGCAAATGACCAGAACCAAACCCCCACACCAGCAGGCTGGCCCAGCTGTGTCGGAGGGACAGACGGGCACGTGCCCAGTGGTCAAGGGCCTGGCAGAGCTGCGGAGGCCTCTGCAGCTGCAGGCGGGCAGGGGAAACACAGCCGGCGGCGCTGGTCCTTGAGCGCTGATGCCGCCCACCCGACGTGGCCGCAGAGGATGAGGAAGTGCGTGTGGCAGGCCTAGCCACCACCGACACGGCTGCAGGAAGTAGGCGGCGGGGAGGCCTGCCCACAGCGTCAGAAGTTTCCATCTGAAATGAGAGGCGGGTGGAGAGCCCCCTTCAGAGACACCGCCGCGAGGGTGAGGGACAGGAAGCCTGCGCCTCCAGGCCTCATGTTCGTCCCCGCAGGGGAGAGGTTCAGAGGAAGCCCCCTGGTCCCCCTGCTGGGCTGGCCTGCAGCACCCAGGGCCGTGTCCAGCTCCCTGTGGTCCGAGCCCCACTGCTCCCCAGTTCCCAGAAAAGGTACAACAAGGTCTGTTTGACTTACCTGTTTACACTTACCCAGAATAGATCCATGCCCGTTGGGCATTTTAGTTCAGGAGACTAGAACTGCAAACTCTCCTGCCTGCTGGAACCCTCTGTGACAGGTATCTCTACAGACGACAGTGGCACTGACAGAGTAACGAAGAGTTCAAGGGCGAAAAGGCGAATCAGGGCAGGTGCCGATGATGAGACTTCGCGTTGATAGGAAACGTCCAGCTCAGCTCACAGCTGAGCAGGCGGACACCGGCTCTCTCTTCCCACCTGGGCCCCCGGACTATGCAGCCCACAGCCTCCCAGCCCCAAGTGCACGCCTGTCCTGCCACAGAGCATGTCCCTGCAGTCGGTCTCCCTGGTCACCTTGTGCATTAGAGGACACAGCTCCCGAGGGAGGTGACACCACTCAGCGAGCAGCCTCCAGCTTTCGCTCTGACAACGCCACCGACATTATCGGGCTAGCTGCCAGGAGCTGCTCCCACAAGGGAATTAGCGGGCACGTGAAGCAGGCGCAAACCCGAAACGGGGTGGGCTGTTTTCATCACCCCGCAGACCCGCGGCGAAGCCCCTGACAGCGAACCGGGCGTCACAGGCGCGGAGCAGACCTCCCCGGCGCCTGGCCCCCGGCCTTCAGCCTCCCCCGGCCCCTCCGCGGGGAACCGGGAAAGTGGATCAGGTCAGAGCAAAGCATTCCTCATTCTGCCATCTCCACAGGAAAGACGAAGTCGTCGCCAAATATTCAGAATGGGTAATTGGTACCTGAATTAATAAGGGCAAACAGCCGGCGAGAAAACAGTGGTTTCCTATTTCTGAGAGCCGGCCTCCGCTAACCCGGAGCTCAGGCTCTGCCGGGGGCACTGGCACGGCTGGAACCCACTCCCTACAAGAAAGGGGGACACGTCAGCCCGGGGCCCCCCGCCCTGGGTCAGTTCAAACATTTCTGTGGCCACCATTTGTCCTCTCTTTCATGCACACTCATGCACACTCATGTGCCACACACGTGCACACACATGCACATGCATGCATGCCACGCACCACCTACACACGTGCATGCACCTCACACACGTGCATACCACACACACCTCACACACGTGCATGTACCACACACACCTCACATGCATGCATGTAGCACACACACCTCACACGCATGAATGCCACATACACCAACACGTGTGCATGCACGACACACATGCCACACGTGCATACGCTGCACATGCACACTCACAAACACTCGCATTCACGTAATCACATCAGGGCCCCAGGGAGGATGTATCAAACCAGGAACCTCGTCGGGGTTTCAGCGAGTCGCCCCATGTTCCTCGGCTTTGACAAGCGGGTGTGTAGGCCAAACTGAGGGGTCGCAGGCAAAGGAAGGGTCAGGGAGAGGAAAAGGGAAGTTGAGATGGCCCTAGGGAAAAGCCAGGCGTTCAGAAGGCTGGAAGAGACCAGCCGCCACACAGGCCACACTCCCCACTGGGCACAGACACCATCACACCCAGGACGGCCCTGGGCCACGCCCTCACCTTAGCCTTGCTGTGTGACCTCAAGCAGGTCGCTCCCCATCCGGGCCTAGTTTCTGCCTGTGCAGAAATGATTCCATGCCACCATTTGATCAATTCTGAGTCTCTGCCCTCCAGGTGACTTCGGTTCAAGTTCAGGATCATCACAAATCACCCTGCCCTTCGGCTTCAGCCCCCCTCCTGCTGGAACACTTACACTGAGCATCAGCAAGCAGCTTCCTCTGGGGCGGCCGTGGCTCCCTAGAAGTGTCTAGATGTCACCGGCAGCTGGGGCCACAGATGTCTGGCCACCGACGCCGCTGTCAGGTCTGCACGGAGAACCCTGGGCCGTGTCTGGGCGGGCTGTCCTCACGGCTGGTGCATCCAGATGAACCTGCTATGAAGATGAAATGTGCTCACGTGTCACAGACAACTCGTCCCCCCACGTTTTCACTTAGTGACATTTTATAATCAGCTCACGTGGCTGCACAGAGAGAGCCTTTTTCTAAGAGGCAAACAATAGTTCTATGGAATGGCTGTATCATACTACATCCCTCTGAGCCCCGATTCAAGCTATATCCAATCTTTGGCTCTTAGAAACATCGCTGCAAAAAAAAAGTCTGCTTATCCACATTCATTTCATATAAAGAAAAAGTTCTGCATGTGTAGATACCGACATACATCCTTAAAGGCTCATATTTGCCTAGAAACAATGTCTGGGACACCACACACCAAATTGTCAGCCGTGGTCCCTTAGGGGGGACAGGATTCCAGAAGAAAACTCAAACTTTGATAAGCAATGATCACTTTATATCTTTTTAAAAAGGAAGAAAAAAAGGGGAAAATAAACAAAATGCAATTTAGTGATTTGTAGAAGAGGTCTGATTGGTGGGTATAGGCCCAGAGGCCGGGGGTGGCGGGGGACAGAACTGCTGGCACAGGGGGAGGCCGGCTCTCCCTGAGATGCAGAGGAGAGGACCTGGGTTCGAATCCCAACTCAGATCACTAACAGGCGCCTGGGTGTTATTCCATCTCCCAGGACATCCGTTTCCTCGTGCCTAGTAGGGGAGGGGCACGCATACCCATGAGGTCCCAGGAGATGAACCGTGGGGCGCCCGGCGCCCGGGGCCTGCCCTCGGCATGCTGTCCTGTCTCTTCCTTCCCTGTACGTGGTACGGAGAAAAAGCAAACCCGACCCTCGGGCTCCCCTCACGTCCTGTCTCCTCTCCAGCCTCACAGAGTCCTCCATCCAGCCACCCCCGTAAGGGACAGGTGGCAGGTCACAAATCCTGTGGCCTGACCTGGAAGAGAGTTCTCCGAACAGCACTGTGGCTTTCGGCACAAATGCAAAGCCGACTTGAGCACATCTAGAAATCCCAAGATGATTAATAATTAAGACAACCCATTTGTAATTTTAAAAAAAACAAAAAACAAAAAAACGTTAATAACACTATTGGCCAATGTTTTTAATTTTTTTTTTTTTTTTTTTTTTAGGAAATACATAAGCCTGAGAATGCAGAGACACAGCAACTCTTTGCTTGATTACGAATGTTTCAAATCGCCCTCATAGTGTCTGTAAAGTTAAGTTATTTTCCCCATCACATTGGTACGCCCCAGACCAGGGACCGGGGCTCCTGCAAATGCAAATTCGAAAAGAGATCTAGACGGGCGAGTGACCCCTACTGCAGCGGGCCCCACACATCTGCTCCGCCTAGTCACCGAATGCTGACCAGCCCACAGCCCTCCAAGGGTGCCACAGCGTCAGCCGTCCGCCAGGCCCCCAAAATCCACCCAGCTCACCTGCTCCCGATGACCCTGGGGATCAGGCACTTGAGCCAAAAGGCCCAGATTCCTCATCTGTAAGGAAGTATCTCCTTCCTCGTGGGTTTTGGGGGGATCCACAGAGATAAAGCTGATGAGCTAAGAGCCCTACAAATGCCAGTGGTGGCTGCTGATGTCACCACATTCCCGCGGGTCTCAGAGGGCTGTTGGCGCGGGCAGATGAGTCCATGTCTGTGAAACGGTGTATGGACTGTGAGGAGCTGGGCATTAGACTGCACCTCTGAAGGCCTTCGGTTACCCCCCAGGGGCCGGCCTGGGGTTCTCGACCAGGCGGAACCCCCGTGGCTGGGAAGGAGGCTGCCCAGAAGCTCCATCGGTCACCAGAGGATCCACGACCGCCTTTCTCCACGCGCTTGACGTGTCCGTCTCCACCCTCCACCCTGCTGGCCATTCCCGCCCGCCGTCCCCCAGCCAGGCCCTCGCCTGCCTCCTTCCTGCTCTCAAGGCTTGTTTCTGGGGGTCCCCAGGCCACTCAGGGAAACGGCCGCTGGCCCTCTCCCGCAGGCACGTTGGACGTGTGCCCACTCCAGGGAACATCAAAGACACTTGCCATTGCGTCCTCAAGCCCAGTGACCTGTGAAAGTCCAGCTGCACAGCACCTGTCGGACAGACCTGGGAGCCCGGCTTTGATCAGTGAGTCCATGGCCCCCAGGCCTCAGGGGCCCCAGATTCATTCCACGGGCAGGTGACCCGGCAGCCCCCACCACAACAGATTATGTCTGAAACCGGCACCTTTATCCAACGCAATGAAGAACTGTATCTCTATCAGCCTCTCCCCACGTTATTATGAGTTAATGGGTTCAACGTTTTTAATTTTAGAAATAAAATTAAATTGCAAACAATTGACTAGCGCACACTGGCTCCGTGGCTCCCCATTCGCGATCTCTTCGTGCCGAGGGACGTATTTTTAGGCCCTATTCAAGTTACCACCTTGGCCACAAATGAAATATTAATTAAAGGTTATGCTCTCAGGCTTCGGAAGATGATTACTCAAGTCAGCAATTATATCCCCTCGTTTCTGTGTAACAGAGCCGCACCTTGCTGTGCAGTAGGAATGAATAATTCCGAGCCCCGTCATGACAGAGGCGGCATCAAAGCAGAAGCCAGGGCCTGCCCGAGAGGCGAAAAGCAACACCGAGACCCACAGAGAGAGCGGGTGACTTCAAAAGAGCAGGAGTCTCCATTCAGGGCTGGGTCATTTCTCAAGGTCACTAAGTACCCTGGCGGACGGAAGGAGCGGCCCAATGACAAAGCCTACAGAGAAACAGAAACGAGAACATGGCATGGCGACAGCCTGGACTCGGGGTCGCTAAGAAGCGGCGCACGGCCCACGGCCTGGCACGTACCTGCAGCCAGCCAGCCAGCTCCTCAGCACCCCGCCAGAGGGACAGACACTCAGGACAGCCCGCTGCCGTGAGAGCCGACGGCTGAGTGGAGAAGAAAAGGGGACAGTCGACAGCCTGCAAAGCGACAGTGAGCATTGCTGCTACTCACGGGGGCCGGTGAGGCGGGGAGCCCCATCTTCATCCCGTAAACAAAAGCGCGGACGCTCAGAAAGACTAAAGGACTTGTCCAAGGTCACACAGAAATGGCAGCACTGGGATTCAGACCGATGGACCGACCGGTCCACGAAGCCGGGCTGCGTCCCGTCTCGTTCACTGTTGTGTCCCCTCAGTCCACCCAGCACGGTGCCTGGACACGGCAGGTGCTCAAGAAATTTCATTTCTTCATCACAGTAATGACTGAACTGAATTAATCAGCCATGCTCAGAAGGCAAAACTCTGCAACTTCTCAGCAAAGTAGACTTTAATATACACACAGATATATTTGTGACTAAACAAGTCTCGGCCGTGAGGAGACCAAATAGATGGAGAAAGGGACAAGCGTGCAGCTTGGCACACCTTGTGAGGACAGGCGCCCATCACCAGCACCCGCCACGTCTTCCCCTAGAGGCACGGTCACACGGTTTCCATAAGATGGCACATATATGATAGTACACTAAATTAGTGGTCTATCGTGTGAGACAATAATGATTTATTTTGTTCTGTGACGACGTGACAATCAGAACTTTTCCAAAGCTCCCTGGGTGACCACGCAGTGACCACACAGTGACCCCGAGGGGAGCTTCCCACCACCTTCCTGCCCTTATGGTAACTCTGGGCAAATGAGAAAAGCCTTCAGGCCTTGTGCTGGAGGACAAGGTCGCAGGTTGCAACAGGACAGGGATTTGGGCAGCCGTGAAGCTGGCGTCTCCAGATCACGTGGCCTGGAGCCAGGGGCCCAAAGCAAGGAGAATTTGCTGATCCTGTCGGAGGTGGGAGGAGCTGCTGAGGCAGGAGGAACGAGGGTGCCCTGGGGTCACCAAGGTTGACACCGAGGCCTTCCCCTTGGGGCAGAGCAGGGAGGGCCAGCTCCAGTAAGGACAGAAAATTTCCAGGGGGGAGTGGATTCTTCAGGTCGAAGGATTTTCCTGGAAGTTGTAGTAGCTCTCTGCACACGTGAGGAGCTTGGGCGGCCCTTCATGATCTGAAAGCAGGGAGAAGAAGGAGGAGGCTATTGGGGGACCCTCAGGGACTCACAGGGAGGACGCGGGGTGGACTGTGTTTCCTTAAAGCAGGCAGACAGAATAAGGGAAGGCCGGTCGCCGTCCAGAGCCCAGCTGCTGAGACCGCAGGCAGAGGGAGGGCCACACTTCCCCGAGCATCCGCCTGCCTGGCACAGTGCTAGGCGCTGCACGCAATGTCACAAACACAGACCCTGCCCTCGGGGGTCATGCAGCCCTGTGAGCAGACGCCACCGGGGCACTGAGTGCAGGAGCCCAGGCCCAGCACCCTCCTGACCCCTCTGTAGACCCCTCCTACGGGGGTGGCGATCTCACGATCTCCCGAGACACCTTCCAGTCCTAGGTCCTTTGAGACCTCTGAACGGGTCGCCTTCTTGGATGAGCACCCTGTGGCAGGAAGTGTGGGTA
>NW_024349800.1:61720602-61930971 GCF_902729225.1 Pteropus medius | reverse complement strand
GTGCTGGGGGAGGTGGTGACGGGGTGGTAATGGGGAGGTGGTCCGAGCAGCAGCTCCCTCCTGCTTACCCTAAGCCCTTCCCTGCCCAGCAGGGCGACAGAGAGGCCCCGCAGAGAGGGCTGCAGGGAGCCTTGCCACGGGCAGAGTTGAGAGGAAACCCACTGTCAACAAAGGCCTGACCCCCCGAGTTCCTTAGGAAGCCCCCCAGGAGTCTCACCAGCCTCCTTTGGGGCTACCTCTGAGCAGGGTCAGGAGAGCTCAGGACACGTGTGAGAGGTGGATCTGCCAGAGTGTCTGGAAGGCGTTGCTGCCGCGGGGGCTGAGCCTGGCGGACTTCCTGGTGGAAGTGCCTTCCGGGAGTGGGCTGCACAACCAGCAGACAGCGGTTGGCGCTGAGGACAGCTACCCGCCATGACGTGGGAGATGAGTGAGTGGCACCAGGCAAAGAGGAAGTGGGGACATGCCGAGAACCAGACCCTCCCTCTCCTCTTCCAGCAAACGGAGACCGTTTTTCCAGGAATACTGAAGAAGTCAGAGAAGCTGCCTCCACACTCCTGAGATGCAGGGAGGAGGTGCCACCCCAACCGCAGGCTCCAGTGGTGACTGGGGCCCTGCCCTTGGGGAGGGGAGCAGGTGCCCCAGGCCGGGAACCCAGAGGGCTGGGGCCAGGGCGCCTCCCAGGTCAGAGGGCAAGGACCCCCCGCGTCCACAGAACGGCCACCTGCACAGAAGAGCCTTTCATGCGCTGTGTTCTTGCTCTCCCTCGCCTGAGGCCACAGCCAGCACCGGGATGGGAACGCGGGGCCACGGGAAGGACACCTGAGGTGTGGGCACCCTGCTGCTCGGACCCCCAGGTGGGGGGAGGCACGCCCCTCGGGCACCCTGAGTGCGCTGAGCAGACGGGGGACGCGGTCCCAGTCCTGTGGGGTGAAGCTGCTAGGGGTGGGGGGCTCTGCCCAAGGCCTGGCTGGGGAGGAGGGGGCGTCGTGCTCACTCCCGTACTGAATCCCTCACCACGTAGGACCCTAAACCTGAAGCAGGAGCTCCTGGCCCCCAGGGGATAGGCTTGTGATCCCCCAGGACCGTGTGATGCAAGACGACGCCCAGCCCAGGTAGGACGGGGACGCCCGCCGGGCAGGCGCAGAAGGCACGGGGGGGGGTGGGGGGCGGGGTGGCCTCTGCCTGCACCGCGGGTGCAGCGGGGAAGGGGAGGAAGGCTGGGTGGCCGGCGGGACGGGGCTCGGCTGCACAGGCGCCGCTCTGGGGCCGGGTCTCCGGGAGTTGGGGTCAGGGCGCCAGGCCGGAGTTCTTGCTGCTGAATTCGCCGTCCAGACATCGGAGGCAAAGAGGAACACGCATTCTGAGACCACCTGCACCCCCTTTTCCGGATGGATCCCCAAAAATGCAGTTTTTTTCCTTCCAGTGCAGGCACGGGGCCAGGTTCGCCTCAGGCGGAGCACCCCTGCGGACTTCTCCAGGGATGGGGACCTGGGGGGCGGGGCTCAGGAGGCTCCACCCACCGACCCCAAGGCTCCGCCCACCCCCCCTGGCACTCAGGCTCAGGGAGTCCTCCTCCAGGTGTACCTTCCCCGCCTCACCTGGGGCAACTCGCCACTCCACCCATCCTGCGCCCAGGCTTGCACCTGCCTCCTCCTGCGGCCCGGCATCGCTGTATCTGTCAAAATCACGTTTTTAACATTTATGTCCGTCTCACTGATGAAGACCTTCCCAGATGAAGTCCTTCCTTATTCCTAGGCCGGGTACATTCTTTCTCTCCTTTAACTGCTAGAGCCCTGGCTCATACAGGCTGCAAATTCCCAGGTTTATGTGGAACGCAAACGACCCACCAGGGCCAGAGCCCCTGAAATGGGCTATCGGCCACATGTCACTAACGAGAGCTCGAAACCTCATTTCTTTCTCAAGGAAGAAGAAGCATAACTGTGTTTAGGGATCTGTGAAAGTTTGGGTTTTCTGGGGTCTTTTTCATTTTGTTTTAGGATCTCTTTTTATTATTATTATTCAAACCGCTCAGAAATGTCTGAACTTTCCAATTCTGAGTTGGCTGTAAGTCACCTGACATGGGTGTCGCTAGGTGAGAATGAAAGATGTCGGGGTTTGAGAAGCCGTCCTGCTCAGACGCAGGAGCAGGCCGCCTGTGAGTGCCTAGATTCCTGCCTGCCGAGTGTGGAACTCAGTCCCCCACAGGTAGCACCCACGGCGACTTCCACGGGGCGCCAGACCTCTCTAGAAGCCTCTTCTCCCGGGCACCTGCTGCCACGCCCCTCCCTCAGCACAGCGGGGGCTCACCAGCAGGAGGCGATGCTGAGCTTAGGGAAAGGGGCTGACAGAGCAGGGGGCTCGGGAGGGGGACACCAGAGATGGCCCGTCCTCTATCCGGATGTCCAGCTCAGCTTCGCCTGCCTGAAGGTGAACTCATATCCGACCCTTTTCAAGGCTCAGATAGAGCTGAACAGGCCACAGAGGTCACAGTGCCAGGGACTCGGCCCTGGAGCCAGGAGACAGAGCAGTGGGCACAGAGCCAGAGGGGCTTCTGGTTAATTCTTTTACTGCTCAGAACAACCACAGGAAATGAGCGATGCAAAGACTCCAGGTGGAGAGGGGCTGAAGCAATCGGGTGCCAGTGGGAACAAAATCCTGGGGCATGATGGGGAGGGTGGGCACGGCACAGTCGCTGCCAGACAGAACTGGGGTGCGGGGCGCCCAGCCAGGGTTAGACGGTGAGGGCGATCCCAGGTCAGGTGACCTCTCAGGAGCCAGAACAGCTCATTTCAAACCAAGACAAGGCATAGACTAGCTCAAGACGGCCCACCTACAAATCTCAAGCCCGCCCCAAAATTGCGATAGGTGTACAAATAAACCCAAAGACTGGAGACATTCGTTTAAACTGAGGGAAAAACGAGGCTTGAGAGCTTACGGTGTGCCGTGTGACCAGCACAACTTCTAAAGCAGGGATGCGTTTGAGTTGGGAGGCCCGCCAGCTCCCTTACCCACAGCACTGTGGCCTCCCCAGGCTGCAGTCCAGCTGTGAAAAAGGGGACAGTCCCAGGTGTTGGCCCAGCTCAGCTGGAAGGGCACACCTGACCCTCCGAGGCAGCTGACTCTCGTCTGGCCTGCACCCAGGAGTCCAGGACGCAAAGGGGTACAGCGTGCTGAGTGGGCAGCAGGGAGGGAGGAAGCGAGACTCCCACTTCTGCTTCCCCGCTCCCGGGGGGTGGCTCTGTCGCCCACGTGGGGGCTGGGGCCCTGCTTTCCGTAACAGCTCTGCCTGGTGGAAGATGCCAGGTAGGGTGTACTCAGTGGCCACTGCACTGGGACAAACAGCTGACGCTCCCAGATTCGTCCTGCCCCCTCAGTCCAGACTCTACCTCACTCGAGGTATCTTCCAAAAGCCTCCTCCTTGGAGCACAGTGACAAATGGCGCCAGAGTCGCCAGCACTCCGAGGCAGAGCCCTGACGGTGGGTGCCACAGGACCGTGGCACAGCTCAGGTACAACCCGGTGAAGCCCTCCAGGCCCCTGGTGCCTCCCCTGAGCGAACCTGAGTCCTGAGCTCGGCCCTTCCCTCCAAGTTCCGTCTGTGGAACTAACTCTCCGTGATCGATTCTGGCTGGGCACGGCACCTTCAGTGCCTCATACCCACTCTCTCCCGGCCTTCGACAGCATGGTATAAGGGCCTCCCCACGTCACGGGTCTGGAAACCGGGGCCCAGAAAGGCAGGGGGGACGCTGGGGAATGTCAGGGCTGGATGTGAAGCCCGGACGCCCTGCCAGTGCCTCGTGCCCCGTCTTTGCAGCCTGTGGCCCCGAGCAGCCTGCCTCGCCCTCCTCTGCTCAGGTGCCACACACTGAGCCCGCCAGCTTTTCCAGAGTCCCCTGGAGTCACACAGGGCCTCAGGTCAAAAGCCTCCAAAGTCATTCGGCCAGAACCATCTTGCAACCCAAAACAGGACTCTAGAAGGAGAGGCCGAAAGATGCTCACGGGTCCCCTTCCAGCTTCCACACCCCTTTATCCTCTCTGCCAACGTCTGGTCCCTGGTTCTGTTTGCCTAACAGCCACGCCGTGGTGGTGGCGGCAGGCGCGATCTCACTGTCCTAACGCAGGGGGTGGCCTCACTGTCATTCTCCCCATGTCACAGATGGGAGACCAAGGCACAGAAAGGTCACAGGGAGTGCACGGGGTCGTACCAGCGCTAAGCGCCGGAGCTGGGAGCCGAGCCCAGGCCACACGGCTCCAGGGCCTGTCTCCCCGTGGACAGCACCAAGCATCCCCTGGTGAGATGGGGCTCGGCCACCCACCTGCTGCCAGGGCGCCCGTCCTCCCTCCTCCACACTGCGAAGGCGTCTGGACCAGGCTGCTGTTTGCAGGGAAGATGGGGGAGGGACAGAGGCACACGATCAGCACGCGCAGGGTGACCGCCGGGGCTCTAAGACGCTACCTGCTTCTCCACCGTCTGGGAACAGCCATCACAGGGCCGGGACAGACGGCCCACGAACAGTGCGCTCATTCAGGCTGCTCCGGACAGTGGGGTTGCAATGGGAGGCGGCCGTGTGGGGTCATCGGGACCCACGCTGTGCCACACGCTGTAACCCATTTCCTCCAACCCAAGAAGTCGCTCACGGAAAGCTGTCAGGTCAGGTGGGGACAGGAGAAATCTTAACTAAAAGGGCCTCCCTCTCCTGAAGGCACTGAGAGAGCCCAAGGCAAATCGGAAGTGACGTTTCGCCAGGGGCTGCAGTCAGAGAGCGGTGGGCGCTCGGGGCCGACGACGTGGTGCCTCAATATTTACGACATCTTTGCACATCTGCAGGCCAAGGAGTAAGGACAAGTCAAAGGGTGGCAGGGGCATAATGACACCCAGAGAGAGGCCAGGGCCTGCGCGGCTACAAATGTGCCCGGCCACAGCCTTCTCCTTCCCTCCCCGCCCCCCGCACCCCCCACCCCCCGCAACACCCTCCCTCCCTCCTCCTCCCTCTCCCACCACAGATCTTGTGATATGAACAAATCTATCCCAGGTCTTAAAATATCTTCACACCACTCTCTGGCTTTAAGGAAGGATTTGGAGGGAGTTGTTATGCGTGTGTATTTTCGGGCCATAAGGTTTTAAGGTTGTGAGTCTGTGTTGTTAAAATCTAGCACTTAATAAAGTAACAATGACTGCTCGTTTGCAATGAATCTTCCTGTTCTGGAGGGTTCCTTCTTATAAATGGAAGCTGGCTCCTATAAATATTTGGTTAATTAGCTGTACTAGCTGAAATAAATCGTTCGCTCTGTTTTTATGGTGGTTAACAGTTTGTGAAGCAGTTTTTACGTACGTTAGCCAGTGGCTGCGATGTAATTGGTGCTGAATAAACATTTATGGCATTGAATTGAGTTATCTAATTGGTTTTCATGGCGGCCTATGAGGGGTTACATTCCTCTTAGAGGGAGGGGCTGTCTTTTTAAAATGAAAATTTCAGAATATGGCTCCATAATGTAGTGGTAAGCACGTCTGCTTTACACGCAGAAGGTCCTGGGTTCCTGCCCCAGGGGAGCCACGGTCCATGGTCTACAGCCACGCCACCCTGAACAAGCCCGATGTCTGATCTCGGAAGCTAAACAGGGTCGGGCCTGGTTAGTACTTGGATGGGAGACCACCTAGGAAGACCAGGTGCTGTAGGCGTAAATAATAATAAAAAATTTAAATAAATAAATAAAACTAAAATTTCACGTGTCCATCGTGAACAAATCACTCAGCCTCAGTTTAGGTCCCCTGCACATTTCACAGCCAGCCCCACATGCTCTCCAGATGTGCCAGCTTTCTGCATACCTGTCCAGAACTTTCCCACCTACACAAACACATATAAACATGTTTTTTGCAGAAAATAAGATGTAGATCATCCTCACAAGTGTTTGCCTCTTTGTTTAAATTTACGAACACATCTTGGTGTGCTTTCTGTACAAAATTCACCTTCCCCATTTCAGCGGCAGTACCATATTTCATTATATGTACGTAGGACATTTGACCTACTGAGCTTCTGGTTTATCGCCATCACGAACCCTGCCATAAACGAGCAGCCTTGCTCACGGTCTTCCCTGGTGTAGCCAGAGGACATCTGAAGGGTAAATTCCCAGAATTAGAACTGGAGTCTGCAAAATGTCATGTCAGTATGTGACGTGGAACCGCCAGCGAGCAGCCGCGCGTGAGCGCCCAGTCTCTTCACACCCGACTCCCTGCCGCAGATGACCGAGTACGTGCGTCTTCGCCAACACAGTTGGTGGGGCAAACGGCACCCCAGCCCGATTGGCATTTATGACTCAGTGAAGTTGATTGAGCGCCTCCGCATGTGTCCCCGAGTAACTGGGCTTTCATTTCGTGAAATGTGACCAAGGCTCCGAGAAGTGGCGAAGTGAAATGGTCAAACGTTTCTTTCGACAGTGCGAGACAGTCCCCCAGGCCGACGTCACTCCACGGTAACACGTCAAAGGAACGGAGCAGGGGAGCAGGTCGACAAATGCCCCAACTCAACGTTCGGGCCAGACGCTTTCTTCCAAATCCGCCCGAGAACCGGGCTTCTGGAAGGACGAGGGACGGAGCTGACTTGCGTGGCGGTTTGTTTGTTCTTTCTCCTTAGAGGGACATGAGGGTAACAACATGAAAATGAGCAGAAAGGACAGAGGACGTGAGTCATGGAGTCATCGGCTGTCGTCAGGCAGTCAGTGCCCGAGGTCAGGGCCTCTGTCCAGGGCCCGAGAACCAGAGTCCTTGCTATGCCCGCTTGTCACAGGGGAGGAAACGCGACCGCCAGAGCCAGAAACGGGTCCCCAAGGCCCCTTGCCACTCGGTCACCGCTTCGCCTCCCAAAGCGTGTGTTGACAGGCATCCTCCCAACTCAGTGGCAAACGGGGGGCTGCAAACATGGAGCCCACGTGAGAAAAAACCGCCTGTGCCTCAGAACCCTCCCCTCGCACACGCCCCTTCTCTCCTCGGCTGTCCGCTTCGGCAAACAACCCGATTCAGGAGAACAGCTTGTCCCAGAAAAGCTGTTTCCAGATTTCCCTTCCTCCAGCACCGTAATGAGCAGTGGGGCAACACTCCAGGGTCAGAGGGTGCAGCTCTCATGGCCCGCGGCTTCCCTGGGCACCTGCTTCTGGAGGCCGGAATTTAGCCCGCGAGCAGCTCCCCCAGGCCCTCTGCTGTGGAGGGCACCGCAGGACACCCGCTGGCTGCTCCTCCCTGCGGGTCCTCAGGCTGGCGGGGGCCCCACCGTGCGCTCCTAGCTTCTTGCAAAGTCCGGCACCCGAGCCTGCGACCCCGATGCCCAGCCCCATCCCCTCCTCCCGAACCCCCTCCAGCCCCGCTCACGGCTGCCCAGCCCTTTGGTCTCTCCTCTCTTGGCTAAGTTTTCAGCTCGCCTCACCCCCTGGCTCCCACTGCAGCCTCCAGCTGCCTCCGAGAGAGGCCGGGGGGCCCCCAGCCATGTTCATGCTCCAGAGCGTCACGGACCAAGCCGGACCGTAAGGGACAAGCCACGAGAAAAATGACAAACCCCGGATACCACGACTGCCGGGACTCTGGGGTGCTCCCGAGTGTTCACCAGTGGCATTCTAGATCTTTCCTTTTTCTCAGAAAAACGCCAGCACATGGCCAATCCCCGGCCTGGGAGGCAGAAGAACCGGGTCAGGCCCCAGCCTGCCATCCTGAGCTGTGTGACCCTGGTCCAGACAACCAGCCTCTCTCGGCCTCGGTCCACTCACCACGCCTCCTCGGACAGTGGTCAAGACCAGACCAGCTCGGGTCCAGCAAGGTGTTCTGTGACCTGTCACACTCCGTGATATCACTCGTCCTTGTTTCTAGCAGTACCGTCGGCCGATCCCGGCAGAGAGCTGCGCCGGCAAAGGCTGGCAAGTGAGACAGCCACACGTGGCGTGGGGACCGGACACACCGGAGGGGCCGCAGGCGGGCGAGGAAGCTGGACGGGGAGGCCCACCCCAGGGAGGCTCGGACCCGAAGGGGACAGGTTCCCCCTGATCCACGAACCAGGGACAGGCTGCGCTGGAGGAAAGTCAGTCAGGGCACAACAGGGGGCTGACTCGGAGCGGATGAGACCTGGCACGGAGGCCACCGAAGAGCCTGGAGATGAGAAGAGTCGCTATGTGGTGAATAAACGACACGTGATGAACACGCAGTACAGAGCACAGTGATGCGTAACATGTGATGAGTCCACAGTAACGTATGACAGTCAGGGGCTGGACGATCTGTGACGGGTGTGCCGTGTGATGAAGGCCTGAACCCCGGCCGTGGGAAATGAGAGGGCGGACAGAGGTGTCATGGGCGGGCATATCTGGGACAGAGTCGCCAGCAGGATGTTGGGCTTCAGTGAGGAGGCCCCAAAGATGACCCTCAGGTCTCTAATTTGGGAGAAAGCTCCCACCACTGCAGGGTAAGGAAAGTTCCGGAGGCATCGCCTGCGTACAGGTGAGCTGGTTTGCAAGGACACACCCTGCCCATCCACTCGGGAGGAAGAACCAGAAAGGACCATGCTGCCTGTCCCCTCAGTGGGGGTTGGGACAGGCCAGGGAGGGTGGGATTCAGATAGTGCTCCCTGAGGCTGACCACACGAGAGAGGCCAAAATTCACAGCCACCAGGGCAGCGGAGGTGGGGGTTGGCGGAGCCTAGACTCAAACAGAAACAGGTTCCTAGGTCTAAGGCAGGATAAGAGAAAGAAAGGGTGCCAAGCCCCTCACCCCCAAACTCTGTGCCTCCCAGGTGGGTATCGTGCTTGTGGGAACAAGTCAAAGCACAGGATTCACTTTGTTTTCCAGGCGAGAAGCCATCCAGGGCTGCAGAACGCACCTGAGCCAAATTTCAGAACCAAAAACTCTGGGGCCAGGACCATCCTCCTCATGGCTCTGAGCAGCGGCCTGGGACCCGGCCCCTCCCACAGCCAGACGAAGCAACAGCGGCCACTAAATTAGCGCCGGTTACCCTCACAGGCTTCGCCAGCCAGCAGGCAAGGCTGCTCCTTGTCACTGTCACAGTCCCCAGAAAGCCCCTCGCTTTCTCACAAAGCTCCCCCTCGAGTGGCGCTCCTCCTTCACCCCCACCCCCCAGTTCTCCTCCAAACCCACCGACATGGGCCCTTCCAGGCCAAGCCTCCTTCCTCTGAATGATAGATGATAGATAGATGATAGATAGATGTAGATAGATAGGTAGGTAGATAGATATATGTCAGATAGATAGATAGATAGATAGATAGATAGATAGATAGATAGATAGATAGATGATAGATAGATGATAGAGAGGCTCCCACTTCTGAGGTGCAGGGTGTGCTTCCACCCCCGAGGCTAGCTCAGTCGGGCATGACACAGAACATTCTGGGCCACCGTGAGCTCTCACAGGTCCTGGGGGCAGGGTCCAACAGAGCCAAGGGCGCCTCCTCTGAGGGGAGCCCCAGGACCTCAAGTGCTGGGTCAAGTCACCTCCCCGTACACGATGGGAGCCCAGGGGGCTGAAAGTCTCTGCGGTCGTAGCTGAGGAATCAGACACAGCGTCACACTGGGGAACTGCCACAGACAGACACTGCAGTGAGGGTCAAGCACCTCCAGCCTTGGGTGGAGCGGGGCCAGTGCCACTGTGGGCTGGTTGCAAGTTTATGCAAAAAGAAAAGTAAGTGGGGAGAACCTTTCGCTTCAGACGAACAATGACTAAGAACGTGGAATGACTCCTCTTCTTTAACTCGGAAACTGTGCCATGCCCCTCTGTGCACATGAAACGCTTCGCAAGGCAGACGCCACGGACATCGATCTTTCTAACACAGCCTGGCCTCGTACACTCTGTTCTCTTAAAGGTAATTGTGAAACTTCGCTCTTTGGGGAAAAGAATGGGAGGACTATGAAATATGCATTCCATGGAAATAACCAAAAAAACCATTAAAAATAGTAACAAAATAGGTCACTTTACCATCCCCTTACTCGACGACCCTTCATCTGGAATCTTAGCCGAAACGTTCGAAAACATTCATGAGCGCGGAGGTGAGCTTCCCCAGAGACAGCACCCTCTGCACTCCCGAAGGGAGCACAAACTGCCATGACCCTTTCCAGAAGCAACAAAACAAGGTGCACATCCTCAAAACGGTCTGGCTATTCAACCCAGAAATCCACCTGTCGAGAACCTGCCGTAAGGAAACTCGAAAGACCAAAAATACTGGACGCACAAATATGTTCACCGAGGCATTGTCCACAAATTAAAAGTCGAGCGCGACTTGAGTATTCAACATCTGGACGTCATAAGTAAACGTCTGTCATCATTGTGCATCCAATCAATATTACATAGTGATTATAACTGTAGTAACACTCTATGGCCACGTCACCCTGAACAAGCCCGATCCCGTCTGATCTCGGAAGCTAAGCAGGGTCAGATCTGCTTAGTACCTGGATGGGAGACCACCTAGAAATATCAGGTACTGTAGGCGTAAAAAATTTTTAAAAATAAGGGGTCGTAAGCTGACAAGGTCCTTGCGATCTGTGAGGTCAAACAAGGGTGGCCTCACCTAACAAATAAATAAATGAATGAATGAATAAATAAACAAACAAACAAACAAATAAATGTAGTAACAAAAATTCTTCATATTGGTGCACAATAATCTACAGAAAACGTGAACGTTGGACAAGGTCAGGATGGCACTTCCTAAAAACGAAAGCAGTTCATTTTTTCATTTACCTCTGTATCTCATCATCCTTCATTTTCTTCCAGAAAAGTCTCAGGGAACCACTGTGTACTTGTTTTGTTAAGATGCTAGAAAATAGGAGTTCGCCCTTTTAAAATCATTTTTGAGAATTTATTCTAAGGAAATTATCATGCATCTTTATTTTTTTAATGGAATAATCTAAATGACCTCTACTAAGAGATTAGGGAAACAAATAGTAGCTATCCAAACAATGGAATATTGTGCCACCAATCGAAATTACGATGCAGAAAAGTAATAACATAAGGAAATGGTTCTGATATGTAAAATGAATAAAGGGAATCACAAAATCAATCTTAAAGCCTGCTTCCTCTTTTATAAAAGTACGTATTATTCTTTAATTTTAATTTCTTAATGATTTCTTTTATACAATAAAAATTATTTGAAAATGAAAGAAGTGCTCCCAGGGCTGAGCCTGATAATTTAAGGATAAAAATATCTAAGAGATGCAAAAACGATAAAGCTCTTAGAAGAAAACATAGCTGTCAATCATCATGACTTTGCATTAGGCAGTGGTTTCTCACGTGGAGTACCAAGAGCATGAGCAACCAAAAAAAATAAAAAAGATAAACTGGACTTCATCGAAATTAAAAACTTGTATGGCAGAGGACACAGAAGAAAACGAAAAGAGACCCACGGAGTGGGAGAAAATATTTGCAAATTATATCTGATAAGGGTCTACCCACAGTGTATAAAAAATACTTACGATTCAACAATAAAAAGAAAAATTATTCCATTCCAAAATAAGCAAAGGATTTAAATAGACATTTCTCCAAAGAAAGCACGCAAGGGGTCAAAAACACATGAAAAGACGCTCAACATCATTAGTCATTAGGGAAATGCAAATCAAAATCGCAATGAAACGCTTCTTTACGTGCAACTAAGGTGGTGGGGATCAAAACAGGGACAGGCAAAGGCATCGATGCATAAGAGGAAACTGGGGTCCTTGTACACCGCTGGTGGGACTGTCAAATGGAGCGGCCGCTCTGGACAGCATTTGGGCTCTTCCTCAGAAAGTTAGGCACAGGTACCATGTGACCCAGCTATTCGCCTGGGAGGTACGCCCCCGCGGAAACGGACGATTCATGTCCGCGCAAAGACTTGTACAGGCATGCGCATGGCACAGATTCCTCGTGGTCAAACAGAGGGAGCAACCCAATGTCCATCGACTGAGGAAAGGACAGGCGGAAGGTGGTATCTTCATATGATGAAATATTATCTGCCAGTGAAAGGAACGGATAACCGAGAGATGCTACGACATCGAGGAACCGTGAAAATGTTTGGTGAAAGAAGCCAGGCAGACGAGGCCACACGTTACATGACTCTGTCCACAGGAAACACAGCGGATCCAGAGGCAGAAAGTGGATGTGTGGTTGCCAGGGCCGAGGGAGGAGGGTGCGGGAAGTGACTGCTAACGGGTACGGGGTTCTTTGGGGGCCTCATAAATGTCCTGGCACTCGGTAGTGATGATGGCCGCACAACTTTAGAAGCGTAACCAACAGCACCGTGAGGGGTGAACTTTATGGTGTGCGAACTGTATCTCAATTTTTTAAATTATGATAAAAAAATATATATATATATACACTCAGAATAAACTGTGAAGAATCGTTATGTACAGGTCATCTTAAACCCAGATGGTAGATACACGGACTCTGTAGCCTAGAACTTGTGAATTTCCCACTGACAGCCACAGAACAACATCAAGACGACCTCAGCAGACGCCAGAAGTGCTTTCTCTTTAAGCTAACATCACAAGGCGGTGTTCACACGGACGTTTCAGATCTGTTGGAGATTCAGGGAGGAAACGCACATTGGCTTAAGGAAGATGGTGATCAAATCTACAAACATATGGTTTACATACTCTATAAACTAATCAGGCATTGCGATACACACTCAACTAGGAATTGCCAAATCTGAATTTTTTTATTATTATTATTATAAACCTACGCTGTTGACTTGAGTCTTGGGAGTAAAGCACAGCAGCTACAGCTCTTATTTACACACCCGTCCAGCTTCTTTGTCCACACACGGCCCTCCGTCTCCCGCCTTGAATCAAAGGTCCCTTCCTAGTGCCCGAGGACAGGTCTAGGACAGCTTTTCCCAGGAGGCTAAACTAAGCTGTCGCAGGTAACCAAACTTCTGATACGACGGCGGTCCATCTGGGCTCTCGGTTCGGTCTGGCCCCTAACCCTCCTCTCCAAAGCCCCTCCTGGCCCAGTGTCCTGTGTACCTGACGGCTGCTGAAGAGAAAACCGCAGGCCCCAAATGGAGTCGCTTGTGCTACAGCCCGTGACACCAAACCTAGACTTCGTACCTGACCTGATTCAAGCTTCTCCAGGATGTAATCTTAGCTGGTCAGGACCAACCAGGTCATCGTCACCTGGGCCCTCTCCATCCTGGCTCCCCCCAGGCGTAGAAGTGAAGTTGGGGCAATCTGCCTGACAAGACCCCGCCTTCCCCTAAGGGAAGGTGATCGGGCCTGAAACAATCCTTTCTTCCAGCTAATGACTCTCTGGTCCCGCCCTGGTTCTGCCTGGAAACACCCTCCACATGGGCCAGCTTCTTGGGGCTCCTCTACTCACTAAGGGGGGTGCTGCCCGACTCCCGAGGTGCTCCATAAAGCCCATCAGATCTGCAAACCCACACGGGGGAGTTTCGTGGGACAGCTGCCTCTAACCAGAGGTACCAGACCTCGCAGGTGAACGGGACGTCCTTTGCTCTGAATGGCTGGCTCCTAACCTACCTTTCCCTTAGGTGTAACCCGGAACCGACTCCTGGAGTAAAGCCTCTGCTGTAGTCACGTACCCACGGAGATGACCGGGAAAGTCAGAGGGCCGGAGGCGCTCAGAGACAGAGGAGGCGCACAAGTCATCGAATCTGCTCTCTGTCCCCATCGGGAGCCCTGCCCAAGAAGCACTCTGGGCAGAGGGTCCCACAGACTCCCACAGGACGCCAGTGTGAGGGGAGCCCTGCCCAGCACCCCAGTCCGCTCTCCTCCTCTAGGGCATCTCTAACCGGTTCGATTCTCCGGTGCTGGGCTGAAGTTTGCTTTCCTGTGGTTTCCCTCTGAAGCAGCGTGGAGACCCCAAGTCCACGCGAAAGTCCTTCGGAGATGTGAGCACAGCCACCAGATCCAGGCCGCAGCCTCGGTGACACAGAGAGCAGATGACACCAGGGAGGAGAGGTTACGAGATGCCAAACTCTGACCTACGTCCCCATCTCCGAGCCTGTGCGACTGGGGACCGGGCACTTAAATTCTCTGCTGCCCACAGGCAAAAAACTGCTCCGCACTTCCTCGCCAGCCCTGTGAGGAGAAAGGCCGCGAGACACGCCCCGAACAGCTCCAGGCGGATCTCTTTCTTGTGGTTCGGTTTTTTTTGTCTTGTTTTGAGAGAGAAATTCCCGGTCGTGGGCACCCAGGTTTGCAAGCCCAACGGCGACAAAAGCAAAGAGCAAATGCTTCCCCCACGTTTTCTCCTCCGTCCTTGCAGAGACGCCGAGGTTGGGACCCTCTCCCTGACCACAGCCTATCACGTGACCCCCGAGGCAGGGCCCACTCGAGCGGCACTTGCGTTGCATCTTGCAGAAGAAACACACAGAGGGGACACTGGCGAGCAGAGGCCGGACGTTGGCAGGGACGGCACTGGCCAAGCCCAGTGGCTGAGGTACAGGCCCACCGGGCACTGTGTCCATGGACCTCGGGTAAGTCCCTCTTCCCACGGAGGTCTCCATGCACCCTCCCACCAAAGGAAAGGGCTGGAGTCCGCGGCCCACGGGGCCAGTCCACCCTCAGGCTCCCGTCCAGCCCTGCCTGATGCTTGCCAGCCCCTCGAGCAGGCCTTAGCCCGGCTGTCGCGCACGCTTTACGTGATGAATCGTCTTGACTGCAGTGGAAAACGGGTCCGGCAGAGCTGAAGTCCGCTGCTGGTCAGTGAGGGGTCACCTGGCCAAGGGGGCTGCGACAGAAGCAGCTTCGCTGACTCCGGAAGATAGATAGCCTTTGCCTTTGTTTCTCGTACAGAAAAAAAAATGTCACCTTCTTAAACCTGTCGGAAACCGTGCGTTCCACACGGGTCTTGCAAAAGTGTCCTGTAATTCTAGAGAGAAACTGGGACAACATGTGGAGAAGGCCCCGCTTCGTGTGGGGGTGGTCACGGGACGACGCCCTGTGGCTGAGGGTCTCATCTCGGGGCCCGGGGAGCAGGCGGACAGGGGTAGCGAGGAGGCCTGAGGGCCCCTCGCAGCCCGGTGCCAGGAGCTCCCGGGCGGCAAGGACAGAAGGCCCAGCTCCTCCGGCCAGTTCTCTGGTTGCCAGCTGTGCGACTTCAGGTGCTCAGAGCACACGGGTGGGAGCTGTGCCACCAGCACAGAGCTCTGCCACTCCGATTCAAAACAAACTTAGAGCCAGGACCAGGAGTGGCCGAGATCAGTCACACCCTCCACAGTGGGTGGCCTGGAGGCCACCCGCAGAGGCTGTGGCAGAGGGGGTGGGGGGGCCAAAGCTGCAGGAAAAACCGTTAAAGAGTGACCCACAGGGGCCAGGGCAGGGGCGCCAGCTGGGCTGGCTCTCCGGGGCAGGCCGCGTACCAGGACCCAGCAGCGCAGGGGGAGCAGAGGAAGTGGGAACCCAAGAAAGGCAGCTATCGGGGGTGCGGGACACGGGAGGGAGGCAGGGGGGTGGCAGGGCCGCGGCTGGGAACAGGTGCTGGAGCCAGATCCTGATCACCAGAGCGACGGATGAGCCACCAAAGCACAGAGCAGGACGGGAGGGTGGGAACGGGGAGCACGCCCCACCGCCCCCTAGGCCTGGTCAGGCTTCTGCGTCAGCCTGGACAAGGTCACGGGCTGGCAGACACTGAGCTCTGTGCCCAGCACGGAGAAGGCGGCAAGGCGTCTGCTGGAACGAGGGTGCCTCAGAGTCTGAGAGCCAGAGCCAGCGCTGGACAGAGTGCAGCAAAAGGCCGCTGGCCCTCCTCCCAGGTTCCTGGCCCCCCGCGGGCCGCCCAGAGCCTCGCCCTGCCTCCCACCCTCAGAGCCACCGGAAACAGCCTTCGCACCTGGGTGGCGTTTATAGGACACACTGCGCATGTCAGCCTTACAAACGCTATGAGGCTGGTATCAATATCTCCATTTTCCAGACCAAAGAAAATGAGGCTGAAGCAGGTCGACTGGCCTGCACAAGGTTACCAGCTAGTAAGTGACAGTGCCAGGCGTCCCACAGGGCCAAGCCGAGCATGCGCCCACCCCCTGGAGGCCTCCGGGAGGCCCTTGGGCTTCCCGATGTTGCCTCCTCCCCGCACCCCACCCCACCCCCACCAGGACCAGAAGCTGACTCAACCACGCAATAAAGAAAACACTAGAAGAGTGTTAAGTTATTTTTTGCTTTGCTATTGCTTTCCCTTAGGGGAAGCTAATACTTTTGGAGCCTAACAAGGCTGGGCTGGGTCTAAATTGGGGCGGGGCCGTCCCCTGACCCCGCCCCACAAGGCCTCTCTCTCACACGCACAACCTTTGTGTCCACAATGGGGGACGCAGACCAAGGACTTCCTCATCCTCTTATAACCTCTATGACCTTGGATAAGAGCTCACATGACCTTCCGTTTCTCCAGCGCGTCCCTCGTGTGAAAGGGAAGTCGTAGCACTGATGTCACAGCGCGATGGAGAGGGCTAGAGGAGGGGGTGTGTGTGACCTGCCTCCAACGCGCCCTGTTCTCATCCGCTATGAGCTCTGAGTCACTAAGCACAGCGCTCCCAACAGGAAATCTGGCCCCAGTGTGCAGACTCATCCACTGTCCCCCAAATCAGTGGAGGCTGCCATGCATTGGGCACCACGCCGTGAGCACACAAGACCCCCCAGTAAGAGTCCCCTAGGCCTCCGGGTTGCAATGTCACGCAGGAGGAAACGAAGAAGCTGGAAGCTTCGCTTACCCGCATAAACACAAGCCGCGGAGGTTGAAGACCAGCTTCGAGAAGGGAAGAGAGGGGCGAAGCGACCCGCTCGAGACAGAAGGAGAGCCTGGCCCCGCTCGGGGACCTCCACCCCGTCCTCCTTGCTCGTGCCCCGCCTGAAGGAAGCCAGCCTCGTGCGTCCAGCCACGGCCCCGGGGCCCAGGACCCGCGCTGCGTACACCTGCAGCGACAGCACGCCAGTGCGCATGCGCAGTAAGAATGGGCCCCACGAGCCCCCGCTTCAGGCTTGTTTCGGAGTCACCACCGACCAGGCGTGACTCCAGGGACCCAGAAAGTCGCAGACGGACTGCAGCCTGGGCGGGGCTGCTGACTTTCTCATTCCCTAGTCAGTTTGGGGGCTCTGATCCATCACAATGCTCCTGCATAGAATGACCCCAAAAAGAAAGCGTCCTTGTTCCCCTTAGCAGGCACGAGACATGCCCCTGCCTTCAGACCAGAAGAGACAAGCCAGTGCTCCGCGGAGCATGTCTCCAGTTAAGACAGCGCCGCTGTCTTAACTTCAGAGCCCGGAGAAGTGTTTAGCCTGCCAACATAGAGATAATGGAGTTTGTCGTCAAATATTGAGAAACCTCAGACCACACCGGGGAGTGGTGGCCTTGAACGCGGAAAGCTCTCTATTGCCTGTGTCGCAGAGGCAGTATATCATCCTGGTGTGATGCTTTTATAGGTTATCATAGAGCTTTGAAGCCGTAAAGACCCAGAGTGATCCAGTCTGACCCCTGTGTTAGTGATAAGGAAACTAAAACCCAGCAAAGAGAGGACTCTGCAAGGTCACAGAGGCAGTGCGCCAGGGCCAAGGGTGGCCGGAGCCTCGGCCGGCACCTATTACAGGCCGAACCGTGTCCCCCAAAATTCACATGTCAAAGTCTTAATCCCCAGAACCTCAAAATGTGAGTATATTTGGAAATAGGGCCCTAAAAAAAAGTAATTAAAGTAAACAAGGTCACTGGAGCGGGTCCCAACGTGACTGGTGTCCTAATAAGAGGAGGAGTTAGGACACAGACTGACACAGAGGAGCAAACATGTGAGGACCCAGAGAGATGGCAGCCATCTATAAGCCGAGGAGAGAGGTCTCGGGAGAAAACAACGCTGCCAACACCTTAAGCTCAAACGTGTGGGCTCCAGAACTGTGAGAAATAAATTTCTGTCACTTAAGTCACTGGTCTGTGGTGCTCACTACAGCAGCCCTGAGACACCAACACAAGGCCTCTTTCTGCTTCCTCCTCCCCCACCCCCCATGACATGGCAGCCGCGTAGGACACAGCAGTTTTTAAATGCCTCATTTTTGCACACTTACTGAAATCGGTGGCGTGTTGGGCAAAGCGCTTTGAATTCGTAAGCATACATTTGGGTGAATCCCTAGGATGTTGTCTGAACTGTGCAGATGGCTGCATAAGGTCATGGCCATGGCCTTTCTGTGTGACTGGTAAGCTAACTCTGCAATCAGTTCTCTGAGAGTCAACTCAAAGGATTGTAGGTGGTGATGACACCCCCAAAGTGACTGTTTAAGGGGAGCAATGCTCACGCTTGTGGATGAGATCGAGTTCATTTGTTTGAACAAAGTGTAGCAAAAGTCTTGTGAATCCATTTTCTCACTTCTTAAGTTATGGAGATGAACCGAGTAGAGATTAGCGAGACTTCTGAGCGGGGTTGGGGGGGCGCGCAGAGGCCAGAGTGGAAGAGCACCCGAGAATGGGCCTCACTGACGTGTGCATCCAACACACAGCTAGTGACCAGCATTCCGCGGGTAAAGAAGTGGGTGTGAGGAAGACACACCGCCAAGCCACACGGCACAGTAGTCGCACATGTGGACTCAGAGCCAGCCTGCCTCCAGCACTCGCTGGCTGCGTGAGCTTGGCCAAGTTCCTTAACCTCTCTGTGCCTCTGTTTCCCCATTATGTTTTTAAGTAGAATTCACAGTGACACCTCTCCCAAAGGCAGTTGCGAAGACCCTTTGAGTTAAAACGGACAGAACCGTTGCCACAGTGACTGGCACACAAAGCCCTGTCCACCTTCAGTCTGGCTGGCGAAGTCAGACGCTCTGAGGAGGAGTCACGAGCAAGTTCAAGGGCATAACGAGGGCTCTGTAAGCCTTAAGGAGGGAGCCTGCGTCTTTGCAGTGCTGGGGTGTGCGATGACTGGTGATCCAAGGTGACTTGTGACCTGGTTCTGGAGCACAGATCGAGACTGTTCTGGAAGAGAGAATGCCTGAAGGCGAAGCCAGAAGGCTTGCCACAATATCACCCATTTGGGGAAATGCACGGAGTTCCTTGGCCCTGGGGCGAAAGCCATTTTGGGGAGGGCAGTGGGAAAGGGGAATGGAGAGGTGGAGAGTGGCGGGCCGTGTTAGGCCTCCTGGTCATGGCTGAACCCGTAGAGCACGGAGTCCCATCACTGGAGGCTTAAAGCAGGAGGCGGTGTGGCCCACGGATCGGGCCGCTGGCTCCCGCTGCTGTAGAGAGCCAGGCAGAAGGAAAGGAACTCAAAGCAGGGAGACACATTAGGGCACTGCCCGCCAGTCCAAGCAGGAGATGAAAGGACTCAGACCAGGGCCGTGGCTGTGAGGGGCAGAGGCAGAGGGAGGGCGTGCAGCAGAGGCCACGCTGTGGGCACCAGGTCACTTCCTTTCCCTGAGTACACGGAGCATTACATTCCCCAGCTTCCCTGGAGGTCCACTTAGGGGCCTTAGGACTCAGTTCTGGTCAGTGGGATGGGCTGGAAGTGATGTCAGCCTTTTCAGGCGTCTTGCAGAATCCTCTGGTCTGCTCTTCGCCTTTCATAGTGTGCCTAGAAGTCCCAGGCTCCAGATGGCAGGCACAGCGACAGCTGGAACCAATCCCTGAGTGACTGCCTGGAGGAGAGCCACTGGGAGTCACACCCAACCCACGTCAGACTTTATGTGGGCAAGAAACAAATGTGTATGACGGTAAGCCACTGAGACTCTGGGGATATTCGTTACACAGCATAGCCCACCTAACCACACCTGGGGCATCAGAGCACACTGGTCATTAAACGGACCAAGGAGAGAGGTGAGTCTAGGATGACCGGTAGGGCAACCAGGTAAAGGCAGCGCCACTCACTGTGGCAGGAGAGACTGGACGATAAGTCATCGTTTTTACCTTAGACGTGTGTGTTTGAGGTGCCCCTGGCAATAAGAAATGTGGATATGACCACATCGGGGAAAAGGCTGGAGCTGCGGCTGTAGATTTGGGGGTCTCAGCTTCTGAGTGGTGGCTGAGGTCTTGCAGAAGGAAAGAGCATCTGGGTGTGTCGCAAGTGCAGAGGGCAAAGGACACTGACAGTTAGTGAACAAGAAGAAGAAACAGAGCCGGCGAAGATGCCACCGTGCAGGAGGAGAAACGAGGAGGGTCTGCCGATGGCGCCAAGCGCGCACAGGCTTCCAGAAGAGTCATCGGCAGGCTGAATGCTGCAGACGGATCGAGTCGGAGGCGGACCGAAAGCACACACGACTCTGGGAAATGGCAGGTCACGGAAACCTCGTAGAAGAATCTGGCCACGGAGGGAAGCAGGAAAGCCGAGGGGGACGTGGGGTCCAGGAAGGGGAGCACTAGGCGGGGAGAGATGGGAGCCTGAGCAGCCGATGAGAAATGAGAGAAGACTGAGCAGAGAGAGGCGAGACTTGATGGGGAGACATCGAGCACGGAAAAGCAGAACGTGGCAGGAGGTGGCAAAGGGCGCGAGCAAGCCCCACGACCTTCCCGGGGCAGCTTCCTCCAGGGGACTTGGAGTTCCCGAGATAGGAGCCTGCCGAGGACGAGGACGCTGCCCCCTCTCCCGGGTGACAGCCTGCTCGTGCAGAGAGACGGCTCAGCTCCACAATCCAGAGACAGCATCTGACAGCACGTGGGGCTGGATTCAGCTAAATGATAACCCAGCCTGGGGCGCTTGGCCGGGCTGGAGGAAGATAACAGGTGTTTATGACGGTCCCAGCCCTTGAGGCCTAGTGGTCTAGAAGGAGATAAGGCGGTTTCAGAAATAACTCGCTGGAGGCAGACAGTCACAAGGACCCCAGGAGAGGGGCAGATAGCAGGCCGAGGAAATTCAGAATGGAGGGTACTTCCAGCTGGGAGAGATTAGGAAATCAACATTTAAGGCAGGGCTCTCCTGGGCCACGCCTAACTTTTAAACGTCACTGTCGCGTCCAGGCCTGGAATCAGCGGTGTCTCTCCTCCATCTCACCTGGCCTTGCTTCTTGGTTTAATTAGCTGCCTCTGCTGCCACAGTGGTTCTTCTGGGTAGACTTTGTTCCCTGGGTTATCAGCAGTATCATGAGTCTAACGTGGTGACAAGAGCTGGCTCGTGGGTCTCCGTAGGCGCCTCCTGGGATCGTGGGAACACACGGTGTTTGAGCAGGACCCCAAGAACAGCAAGAATTTACATTTCATGTAAATGCCGACCAGACTGGTGAAACCCACAGTGCCTGCTTTGGCATATACAGGCCACGCTCCTTATTTAAGCCAGTCTGGACTTCCGTCGTCACACGCTAGGTGGCTTAAACGACAATCGTTTATTACTCGCGGTTCCGGTGGTGGAAGAGGTCGGGTCACCAGCGTGGCTGGGCCCCAGAGAGAGTTCTCTTCCCGGCTTACAGAGGGCACCTTCGTGCTGTGTCCTCACGGGATGGAGTAAGATCGTCTCTCTCGTGTCTCCTTGTTAGGGCGCTAATCCCACGCCTGGGGGCTTCCCCCTCACCATCTAATCACCGCCCAAAGGCCTCACCCCCAAATACCACCACGTCGGGAAAAAAAACAGTCAATTCAGGCCACGAAGGATATTAATAATTCTTAAAGGGGCATAGGGGGTTAGTCATTTCGAGGATGGCACATAGCGAACTGAAAACTGTTTATATGTGACAAGTACATTTTTTTGATATAAAACTCAAATGGGCAAAAAAGTCAGTGACTTTTTAAAACCTGTTTTTGCATTTCTTAACGTGATTTCTTCTCATGCTAGCCTTTGGAGTCACAGTTGAGAAAACCGAGACGACATGGGACGTTCAAGGTCAACCTAAGATCGCAAAGCCATTGTCAAGAAACAGGCTCATTCCAGAAACGGTACTGTGAGGAACATTCTAGAATAGCTCTGGTTGACTCTGGCGTAGAGCGGGTGGAGAAAAGCAAAGCTTCCTGGGGTTGTCACTTTTCTGTCATGTGCTTTTGGGTCTGTAGGACAATGATCACCGCAGGGTCAATTCCTGAGCCATACACACCCAAAAGCCCTGCGTGCCGCGGTGGAGTCGGGGTGGGGCGGAGTCTGGGGGCGGAGTCTGGGGCGGAGTCGGGGCGGAGTCAGGGCAGAGTCCGGTGGGGTGCTGCCCTGCACAGTGCAGATGCTCACTTCCCAGAGGCCACCGAATGAGGCTCTTCATTATCCGAGCCCAACAGAATATGACGACCATGGGAGGTGAGAGCTGGGGCCTGGACACAGGCGCCTGCTCCAGCAAGAACGCTGCGGTGTCCCAGGGGTCCTGGAGTCTTTCCAGTAAATCAAACCCCAAAATAAGTCTGCATTTGGTAGACAGAACCTTTCTACTTCTGTCAAGGCCTGGTCTACACTCTGGGTGGCCCCATCCCCCCTCGCCCCAACTTCTAAATTTCCAAGTGCCATCCGCGCCTGTCGCCCCCAAGCATGCGTCTGTCCAGGACCTGTGGGAGACGCTGGCATCAGGATCACTGTTGGAAGCAGAAGCCTGTGGCTTGGTGGATTTTTCATTTGTTTTTTAGAGCTAATCAGCCAGAAAAAGGGATTTTGCAAATTGCGATGGAGGTAGACTGTCCCCTCTGCTGGCATGTGGCAGACAGCCGGCCTGCAATCGCCCCGGTTAGGAAGTACAGGTGTGATGTTCTCAGGCTCTGTGAGGACACACATATATTTTTATCAAGCCAACCTGTTTTCCGGCAGCCGAGTGGCTGCAGGGGCCTGGGAGGCCAGCTTGGATGTCTGGGAGTCACGAAGCTGTGCCGCCTCTGGGAGCTTCGAGAATGCCTGGCCAGACAGGAGGCTGCAGCCCTGCAGATCGAGCCAGTGGGTCAAGGAGCCTTGAGTGACCAGGAAAGGTGGGCTGCAGCGAGAAGAGTGGGCTCAGGGACAAGGGTCCGAAGTTGATTCTATGGCCACAAGCAGTGCCTCCCCTTCCCACCTGCCCAGGCCCACACCCGTGATGGGACGGCCCACTGCAAAAGCCACCTCCGGCACATAGAACCATGTAGCAGGACTCAGAACGACTTCTTCGTTTTTAACTCGCTGTTGCGAGTGTACTTCTAAGACCTCTTTGAAATAAAGTGTAAGACTTGTGGGAGACACTAGGTTAAAGATGGGGGTGCAACACGCCCCTTTACCGTGCCACCTCCCTATGTCCCTCGAAAGCAAAAACTTCATTTGTTTTACACTACAGAGCTGCACTATATACTGTAGTAGCCACTAGCCACGTGTGCTAAATTCACGTGCTTATTAAATAAATTCTAAAACTCGGTTTCTCAGTCACACTAGCCACATCTCAGGCTCTCAGTAGACACACGCGGCCAGTGGCTGTCACAGTAAAGAGCACAGATAAAGAACATTTTCATCATCACAGAAAACCCTACTGGACAGTGCTGGGTTAGACCTGCCAAAGCAAACGCAGTGGAGAGAGCGCAGCGGGTGGCTGGGACCCGCGGGTGAGGGGTGAGGGGCTGAGCGAGCAGGACGGCTGAACCCTAAACCGGATTCAGGGATGTAAGAAGCCAGCTCGTCCTTAGCATTTTTAAGGACTGAGCCGGGGTCCCAAAGGAAGCCATGTGCCCTAAGTATGAAGAAAGGCTAAACCAAGGTAATAAACTATTGAAAGGACTAAAAATACTCCATCTCTCCTCTACCTTGACAAATATACCTTCTCGATGATGTATCAGCTTCCTAGGATGGCTTCGAAATAAAGAAGATGATCAGGGATAAAGAGAGGCATCACGTGACAATAGAGGAATCCATTCTCCAAGAAGACATAAAAATCCCGAACGTGTGCACCTAGCAACAGCGCATCGAAACACATGAAGCGGTAACTGACAGAACTGTGAAGAGAAGTAAATGCATCAGCTATTACAGTTGGCATCTCCAATACCTCTCTTTCAGGGTTCGATAGATACGACAAGCAGAAGATCGGTAAGGACACAGATGACCTGAATGGTCCACGTGACCTAGCTGGCATTTATAGAATACCCCATCTGACAACGGCAGGACTCATATCCTTCCCAAAGAGTGTACTTCAGTTTTTATATAGGCAGAAGCAACAACACTAATCTGTGTTAGTAGATGGGAGTTACCGCCAGGGAGCTGGTAGGTAGGGGTGGCGGTCACCAGTGGTACCCGGGAGAGATGGAGGGGATGCTTCTGGAACACCAGTCAAGTTCTGTCCCGACAGCTGCACATGCACTTTGCGATAACGCATCACGACGCGGGCTAACACGTTGTGCACTCTTTCTATGCACGTTATGCTTTGGTTAAGTTCATTTTTTAAAACACAGAGAATAACGGGGTCCCCAGGAAAATGGAGCTGCCTGGATGACAGGTGGTATGGGCGCCCAGAGGGCTGCCGGTCCGGCTTGCAGCAGCTCAGGACACTCCAGAACGAGTTACTTCAAGAAGATGAAATTGACCTGCTCCCAGAACATCTGAAATCAGGAGGGGAAGAAAGTGCCCAGCGAGGGGCAGAGGCGGCCAAGGGGCCGTATCGCCACAGATGCCACGGGGGTACAGGTGCTCCCAAAGACCTTCCTTCTCTCAGGGGGAAAGAAAGGACGGCTCAGGGTGGTCGAGGATCAAGACGCGGGATGAGGTGGCGGGAAGGGAGCTCCTTGATGCTCGGTCACCTGTGGGAACAGAGACAGCACTTTTCCTGTAACACGCTTCCTTTCGTGAGCCGCGTGATGCGTTGTCATGGGACTGGGCGGCGCTTTTTTATGAGAAAACCATGACCCTATTCAAATTTCTCAAATTCCGTGAGACCGTCGATCACCCCAAATTGAGCTTCTCTGCAGAGCTAAGCCCACTCGCCACCCTCTTGCCTCTCTTTCATTTTTTTCCCCCTCATGGATCTTAGAAACGCCTTCCTTTCGATGATCATAATTTTTCCTTATAACAGGCAGGGGTCAGGAGAGCAGAGAGAAACGAAATTATGAAATGGCCTCTCCACACGCTTTCTCGAGGCCAACATTTAGCCGTTTATCTTCTGACCGAAGATTTGTTTGTGAATGAAAGAACAAACGCGTGAAGAAATCGGTGATTTCGTCAGAGCTACCGACACGCAACGAAACCGGACGCCTTCGCCTGCTCCACGTTCCCACTGCCAGCTATTGACGCCAAAACAATAAAAAATAAATTAAATAATGCGGAGGCAGACAGCAAACGGCCACGGGGGAAAGACCAAGGAAACTCAACCACGAGATCAATCAGCCACGAAAAATCGGGGCGGCTTTTTTTTCTGGTAACACTTTTATAATTAACCTACAAACCTAAATTCTGTGGAAAAGAACCCAGTGCAAAATCCCAAAGTAGTAATAAAATCCCCACTTCTGAGGCTCTCATGTCGGCACGCCGCAGCAAGAATGTCTCATTCCCTCCTCTCCTATGCTAATAAGGAGTGAAATAAATATTCATTCTTTAACCCGTGGCCTTAAATTTAATCCCGGATCTCTAGGGGGCCTTGTTGCTTTTCTAGTCTGTTCTTCTCATTACGCAGATAAGAACAACAAGGCCCAGGGGAACCGCGATCTGCCCAAGGTCAGGCGAGGTCAGAGGTACAGCAGGACAGGGCGCCTGCCCTACCTGCCTTGCATTGCTAGAGGTGAGAGCGTGCCCAGCACATCTGCAGATGCCGCCTCCATGCAGACATCTGGCCTATCGCTTGACCCCTAGTTCTGATCCTCAGCCTCTGCAGGCCGTCAGGATGGGGGCCAGGCCGTCAGGACAGGGGCCAGGCCGTCAGGACAGGGGCCAGGCCGTCAGGACAGGGGCCAGGCCGTCAGGACAGGGGCCAGGCCTTCCTGGCAGGCTGAGCCTGGCCAGCTCTAGGCTGAGGCCCTGCCTCCCTTACCTGCCCAGATTCCCCCGTGTCACCTGCTCCTGCAGGAGCACTGTCAATACGGCAAGACATCCCAGAGAAACTGCAGCGCAGGAAGCCTCCTCTGTGCCGTTTCCCGCCCTGGGCTTATGCCCGATCGGCCCGCTGGACCGGACGTCCTCACCCAGCCTACAGCAGGGTCTCATCCCTCTGGCCTCTTTGGGTCTGGCAGGGGGCTCCCATTGCAGGCTTCCAGGTCCCTGCCCCAACTCTCCTCAGATGACGCGGTTAACCAGGCCATGCGGCCAACCGCACACTGCCAACTGTCCCATCACAACTCACAGCCACCAGGAACGGTGGGTGGCACTGGAGGTGGCCCTGGAAAGTGGGGACGACGGATGGATGAAGGACAGACAGGTGGCTCACTGATGAGCTGGCTCTACAAGAGAAAGGGCTCCTATACTTCCCCAAAAAGCATTCTAAAGAGGAATGTTCTTTCGCCCCTAAAGCGCTGTTTCCCGCACCCCACCCCCTCAGTTCCAGCCCTCCATCCCAGACACTCTCAAAACGGCTCCGCCCACCTCCCTGCCTCAGCCGTGGCTGAAGCACAGATGCTCAGGGCACACCCCAGGCGCCTCAGCGCTGATGAGAGGGGCCGGCCCTATTCGAATGCTCTGCAGCAACAGAATCACTTCAGAAGAATGAGCAAAGAGCTTCAGCAGACAAAACAGAAGAGCCGAGCTGGTCTGATTGAAGCAAAAACCGGAGCATGACGAGAGTGCCGCCACTCACGCCGGCCAGCCCCGCCTTGCCCTCCACTAGGAGCCCAGCACCCCACACAGCACCCCATACACAGCAGCCAACAGAGCCAGGGCCCCAGAAGCCCAGCTTTCCCAGCCTGCGGCTCACAGCTTGGAGCCCAGTTACAGGCCCGGCTGTGAGGAGGGAGGGCTGTGTGTGTGTGTGTGTGTGTGTGTGCGTGTGTGCGCGCGCACGCGTGTGTGTCTGGGGTGTGTGGGGCGAGGTAGGGGGAAAAGAACTGGATCAATATAAAATTTAACTCCACAGCTAAATACACAGGATATAGTCATACGATTTCACCAAATGACCCTAAAACTAAAAGGTAAATAGGAAATCCCAAAGTTTCAGGGCTCTGTCTGAGTAGGGAGGGGTGTGACAAAGTGTTATCTGAACTAAGTCAAGCTCGCAGTGACCCTGGGGGACTGGGCAAACAGAGCAAGGACCGGAGTCTCCCCATCGGCTGCCCCATAAAACCCTCCCCAAGGCCAGGCGCCGGGCTCCGGGTCTGGGTCGAGGACGGGTCTCCACGGCTGAAGGACGCAGGGCCCCTGGGAACTGGCCCCACGGTGAGCGGCAGTCCTCGGGGGGCCCTCCGTGAGCCTCGGGTCAGCACCTCAGGCCCTCCCCCTGGCCACTCCACGCCTGGCAGGGAGCTGACCCCAGGCGTCAGCCCCACGGCTCCCCATGGCTCCCCGAGGAGCTGCCGGCCGGGGCCAGATCTTCAGTGTCGCCTCCCACGGCATCTCCCTCATGGCCACTCCAACCTCGCAGCCCAGCAAAAGGAAGGGGTCGTCTCAGCACCTTCCTGAACGCCGCCCCTTAGAGCGGTCAGATGAGGCATGACCCCAGGCCTGTTCTAGAAGCTCACACGCGGGGTCACCATCCAGGAAAGATGCTTCCTCGCGGCGGAAGCACCGGAAGAGAAGCAGATGCAATGCCACTGGCGGTCAGAAAACTCACCTGGTCCCCACTCCACTAACACCCCCGCCGATGGGAGGGAGACTAGTCCAGACGATGTCACCATACCCCAGCCACCATCACACAGCCCAGGACCTGGGCCACCAGTGAGAAGGCAGCCAGGCCAAGCGGGAGACTCTGCAAGGATGGGAGGTGGGCAGAGAAAAGGAGGGCCTGTGCCTCACCCCCCAACACACACGCACCCACGCACACGCGCACACATATGCACACATGCACACACGCACTCACACATGCACACGACGCGCACACGACATGCACACTCACGCACATGTGCACATGCACGCACACACATGCACACGCACACGTACTCGGATGCCTGCTTTCCCTGGTTGGAGACTTATCTTTCCCCCACAAGACCAGTTACCCAGGTCCCAGTCAGCCCGGGGCGGGTCTCACTCAGGGACTCACTGCTCCCTCCTCAGGCCTCCCGTGCCCCTCCCCTGGGCTCCCCACTGTCCAAGTGGAGGTGCACACACTCCCCCAACCCAGCAGACATGGGGGTGCGGGAGCCCAAGAAGGTACAGCGGAGGGACGCCTCGCAGAGAGCAAGCTGGGAAGAGCGGCCCACGACGGGACACGGACAGAGGCAGGAAAGGAAGGAGAGGGACAGTCTTCAAGGGCGGCAGGAGAGTGATGGGGACGTGACATGTCTTCAGCACCTACAAATGCCAGGCCCTGTGTCAGACGCCAAGCGCCTTCGCACGCGCCTTCTGGAGCAGGGACTGTGCCACCCATTTCCAGATGAGGGAGCAGAGACGCAGGGGGCCGATACGCTTGCCCACGGCCACACGGATGGCGAGCGCCACAGCTGGGCTGACACCGTGGAGAGAGGGACTCGGAGGACTCGCTGGGGGTGGGGCCTGCACGTGGCAGCCCTGGCGTCCTCTGCTGTGTGGGGCTCCTGTCCCCGCAGGGCGGCCTTACTCAGCAGAAGAGGGTGAGAAGCACACCCCTTCCTCTAAGGGCATCTGAGGTCACACGGCAGGCCAGGTCAGAGGTCCACGAGTCACGGTGGCCCTGCACTCCGGCAGCACGCTGACTCCAGCGAGGGGCTGCAACTGCCCACGGTTTTCCTGTGTTCGATTCACGGCAGCGAACTCACTCTCCTTCGCTCGTGCCCGGGAGCCGAACTTCTCACAACCCCACTACCTCACCCACGTCGCACGGAACGTGGGGACCCCGGAGCCCGTCGGCAGCAGAGTGAGCGACTGAGGGAGCAGCCGGCTCAGGGGAGCAGCTGGTGTTTGGGGTCGGGGGAGGGAGGCACGAAAAGCCTGAATTTTTGAATCTTCGACATGACCACCTGCTGGTGACGGTCCTCTATCCGATGGCAGTTCCAGGGACGAGAGTGAATTGAGCACTTGGTGCTTAGAAGAGCATTTGCTTCAAGGAGGAGAATGAGGTCAAAGTGACTCAGGCTTGCCGGCCTCCAAGAGGCCACGTAAGGGACCCGGGAGACCGAGCTGGGCAGCCGGGTGTTCATCCTGTGGACGATGAGTTGGCCACTCAGGTGACATGAGTTAACCTTCCACAACAGTTTTCTCCAGGGGGCTGACACGTGGGCTACGACAGTCATATCTTTCTTTTAAAAGCCCTGGGGCTGATGCTTTTCATTTGATTTGGGGGAACTTGCTCCCAAAGTGTTTCTTAAATAAAGCGAGCTAAACGCACTGCCCAATTACTGGACAGCACCTGAAGAAGCTGAGAAGCGGTGCCTGTCGCCTCCAGATATTTTTAGGTGCGTGAACACCCAGAAGTCAGCACGGTTCTACTTTCTACTTGACAAGTCAGTGTGGCAAATTTTAAGGTGAAAAATACGTCAGCTCCAAACCTCCCTGTCCTGCCTCTCGCCACACTGACTGCCGGCCTCCTCAGCACCCCTATCAGACCCCATGGTCCTCCCGGCCAGCATCACAGCCCACGTCTGGGCCACGAGCCATCTGATAACTGTTTGTAGGAGTGTCTGCTCTGGCCCTGCCCACAGCCACCTTGCAGAGCCCCCTGGGGCTGGATTTTGTCCCACTGTCCCCTGCTGTGTGGCTCTCTGCACATCAGCCAACGCTGCTGTGCGTCAGGGTCCTCGTCTCTGAATTGGGGGTCATTATAAAGACCACCAACTAGAATTTTCCGTGGGGATTAAGTGAAATGATGCACGTGAATCACGGAGTGTCACTGAGCACCATTGGCACGTCGCAAACCTCAGCTACAATTATAATGGAGGCGCGTGGTGCTCGATAAATCGTCACCGATGGGCCAAATTAATTAACAGAAAATCTAACGGGAAAGAGTAATAGCGCCAGCCATAAAATTCTGATTTTATTTATTTTATCTTAACGGTCATTTTGCGGGAATCGAAAGCGGTGGATATAATCACTCACTGAGCAAAACACGTAGAATTGGTAAGCGTCTCTGTCTGCACGTTATACTTTGATTTAAAATCGATTTTAAAGGGCACTGGACTACACTCGTCACATGTTAATGGTTTTACAGGAGGGACGGACTCACCTGCAGGGGTTCAGGGAGCAGGATGGGTCCCCGGAGACCGCGAGAATGCCAGCGCGTGTGCTCCAGGGGGCGTCTGCGGTGGGTTCACTGCTGCCTCAGCAAAAAAGTCCCAAACGTTTATTTTCCAAAACGTTTACGTTTAAAAGTTCCTATTCCAGCCGTGCCTACACATGACCACCTTCATCCAAAATGACTCATTTGTTGTTCTGGAACCTTCCAGGGCTCCAGGGTCTGCTCTAAAGGATATGGAATAAGGTCCCCAAGGAAATACCTAAAACATACACGGCTGGGACAGAGAGGACTCGAGAGGCGTTTTGAAATCAAGACGCTTTTGCTCAGACTAGAAGAGCCAACGGTTGTGTGCAGGGGGAGCTTTGCAGCCGCTGTGGCCACCGCTCTGCCCCGGTTCTCCCCACACATCCCCCCAGACAGCCGCCGTGCGGGGCTCAGACAGTAGCCCGGACTCGCCGAGGCTCCACACCAAGGCCACTGCTTGCTGGCACCACCCGTCAGCGGGCCTGAGGGAGCGGGGCCCACGGGGGTCCCTGCCTTGACCCAGCCTCAAACATGTGCCTTCGGGGCCACTGGGATGACAAGAACAGAATGGACGACACACAGCAGCGCTGTCCACAGCCTGCTGGCCACACTGGCCCGTGCCCCCCCATGGGGGGCTGAGAGGACGCCCTGAGTGACCAAGAAGAAGAAGCAGCAGGAATGGGGCCACGCCCCTGCGGGCATGGGTGGCTCCAGGTCCTCCGAGTTCCCACCACCGGTCCAAGCAGCCCTTCCCGCAGGCTACCTGGTGCCCGCCACACAGACCTGGCTCCTCCCCTGTGCCCTCCCTGCTCTCAGGGAGCTCCTCCCCTGTCCCCAGGGCTCCCCCACCCACAGAATCCTCTCTCCGCCCGGTCCCTGCACCCCCTGCATGCCCGTTTGGGGATCTCCGCACACACCTGTCTTTGACCCCCCCAAGCACCTTGGGACAGGCACAGAGCCGGCTTCCTTTCACGTCCAGCCCCAGTGCTCTGCAGGGCTGCAGGCCCACTTGTCGTCCAGCTTCCAGAACCCAGAGGACAGTCACCTGCTACGTCCGCTCCCCTGAGTCTGTGAGGAACAGTTCCGAGTCGCAGGGTGACAGGTTAACTGGGAGAAGCGTGAGAACGCTCGTCTCTCCGAGGGTGACACTGATGGGCACTGTCACGCCAGTACACAGGCAGGAAGCTGCCAGGACCTGTTGACTCGCACACACAGGGAAGCATTCCCCGAGACATGTCACAAAAAAAGGGTGTCACCCAACTGTCTAACCAACTTAGTGGCTTATACAACACAAAGTTACTACCTTACAGCTCTGGAGGCCGGAAGTCCTAAATGGATCTCACCAGGCTCCAGTCAGGGTGCTGGCAGAGCTGCATTCTCTCCGGAGCTTCTAACGGACAGTCTGTTCCCTTGTCTTTTCACCTTCTGAAGGGCAGCCGCGTCCCTTGGCTGGCGGCCTCTTCCGCCTTTGAAGCCAGCATTGGGACCCGCGAGTCTCCACCGTCTTCCACACTTAGGGACCCTGGGATCACATCTCGATGCCCTTGATTTAATCCTGTTTGCAGTCCCTTTGACGATGAAAGTGCCATCATCATGGGTTCTGAGGCTTAGGGTGGGGACATCATTATCCTGCTCACCAGTTGAAGGAAGGCGCTTCCCCAGGGAGGGTCCAGACAGCCTCTGGGGCCACAGGCACCCATGGCTTTTGTCATCAGTGAGCAACGCCCACTCGGCACCCTGTGGGCCCTGGGTGCTGGGAAGGGACCTTCCCCCATCTGGAGACCTGTCTTTTCTAGGAAACTGCACCCAGAAGGTGGCCTTCCCTCTGCTTGGCGAGTCTTGGAAGGAAAAGAGCTGGAAGGGCAGGGTCTGGGGCGGGAAGGGGGCCTGGCCGCCCTGAGCCACTCTGGCCAAGGGAAGCTCAGGCAGCAGGGACGTCCTGGGAACCCCGGGAGGGGCCCTTAAATAGGGGTGAGGCTCGTGGCCTGAAGCGCAGAGCCATGGGTAGCATGGGAGCGAGGTCCCCAAGACACACACACCTTGTCACATTGATGGTGGAGCAGCCTCTGGAGGGGGTTGACCGGGGCAGGGCACTGCAGTTTGAGAAGCAGAACAGCCCAGCCGGGAAGCAGAGGCCTGGACCAGAGCGGGGAAGGACACGGCTGGAGGATGGTGCCCGCGGCCGGAAGCAGAGGAAGCGGGCAGGTGCTCGGAGACACCCACAGGAGTGGCATCCCGCCCCAGAGCCCCGCTGGCTGGACACGAGGACAGTCTTTATCACTTCAGCTCTCCAGAAATCATGAATTGTCATCTTAATTGTCACCTGGTCTATACCTACACCCCGCCCCCACCCTGTCAGCCCCTTCACAGAAGCCACTGGCAGGTAATGATGGTGGGGGGCCGGCACCCCTGCTCCTGCTGTTTCTCGCAGAGCCACCTGAGACGAGGGCAGAGCCAGAGGCAGGATCCGGGCCCCCTACTTCCTGTCGTGGCCTGGGAAGCCTCCTCCCTGCCAGTTTGGCAGGGGCAGTGCCGTGGTGGGGGCTCAGACTGGGGACGGAGAGCCAACCTGTACCCTCGCTCCTGGCTCGGCTGCCCTTCCCAGCTTCAGAGCCTCTGCCAACCACTCACCCCCTCTGAGCCTCGGTGACGCCCCTGGAAAAGCGGGGCTGATCATCCCCACCTCACGGAGGAACCCAGGACCTCCCTCGCCCCTCTCAAACGCCAGCACCCCCGCCCCCGTACTCCCCTCCCACCCAATCTAACCCAAGCCAAATCGATTTTCCTAAGCAGCCTCGCTAATTTCCTGCCCCGGCAGATTCCAGAACTTAAAGGCCTGTTGTTAGTGCTGGTCCTGGCTTCCTGAGGTCTTCCCGTGTGGGCCGCAGAGCTCTTGGCAGCGGGTGACAAATGGGGTCAGCCCGAGGACCCTGGCCAGCCAGCCTGGCCATTGTAGTGGTGCAAACAGTTTAATTATTAACTCTTTCTCCACTGCAGTCGGCCTCCCCCACGCGTCCAGGAGACACTAACCCCTTCACCCCGTCGGCATGGCTGGGCCGCCCACATCACAAGGGGACCGGCATACTTGGTTTCTGAGTCACCCACCCGCTCGGTACTTAATGCCTTTCCAGGGCTATTTATCACCAAGAATCGCGTACGCCTCGTATGTCAACAAGTCCTGTGCCAGCTTCAAGCCGCTTCCAGGGGGGTCCCTCTGTCTCTTCTGAGGCGCCCTAACCCTCTCTCTCTAAGCCCCCTGGGTCCCGAGAAAAGCTTCCTCCTCCTGGGAACACGGCTGATGTGACAGGGGAAGGCCATTTCCTTCACCCTCGTGGATCCCTTGATGAAGCGCGAATATTCGATACGGTCTCCTCATGCTCTGATTCTTCTGCCCGCTCTTATTCTTTCAAAGCCCTTTATTACGTGTGACACCGAACTCCAGTTCCTCTGGTCGACGAGACCTTCCGGCCCGAGGCCCCAGCATCTGGCTCCATCCTGCGGGTGCGCCCCTCCCCAGGGCCCACCCTCCAGCCCTTGCTGCCCACCCTCAGGTGGCAATGCCAGGCCTCTCGTCTCCACCCTGGTGACATCCAGCCCCCTCCTCTGTCCTCAGGCCCCTGAGTCCCGTCCTCCGTCTCCAGTGTGCTCTGGCTTATAGGCCGGACGCGGGCAGCACCCCGGCCCCTTCGGCATCCTCCACAGACCCTAACACAGAATCGTTCGAGTGTGCAGCAGAAGCGAGGTGAACGCTTGGGGTCCTCACTTCCTGTGGCGGCCATGACAGATGACCACACATGGAATGGCTTAAAACAACAGAAATGTATCTCTCACAGTTCTGGAGGCTGGAAGTCCAAGATCAAGGGGTCAACGAAGGACCCCACCCCAGTGCCCTCAGAGGGCCGCGCTCCCTCTGAGGGCACTGGGGTGGGGTCCTTCCTTGGTGTCCGTTAGCTCCTGGTGGTTTCCCAGAAATCCTCGGGGCTCCCGGACTCGTAGATGCATCACTCCAGTGTCTGCCGCCACCATCACACGGCATGCTGAGTCCTCTCTGTACACCGGTCCAAGGTCCAAAGTTCCTCTTCTCGTAAGGACATCGGTCATTGGATGAGGCCCACCCATATGACTTCCTCTTAATTTGATTACATCTGCAAAAACCTGCCATCCAGACAGAGTAACATGCACAGGTACCAGGGGTTAGGACTTGAACTTATCCTTGGGGAGGACACAGTTCTACCCACAGCACTAGTCCCTATCAGCTGCAGCCTAGGTTTTCTTATCGTGCGTGAGATAACAAGCCTTCCCCCTCTCCAGAGGTTGTGAAGTCATGACGACATAAGCAGGTGGGACCCAGCCACTTGCAGGCAGAGACTTCCCAACCTTATTCCGTCGAGACCCACAAGGCGTTCTTCGGCTGCGGGCCCTCCAGCGCGGCTCCCTGCCTCTTTCTCGCGCTCCAGAAAACACATCAGAGTGAGGGCCACAATATCGTAGACCAGATCTGCAATCTGTGCTAAGTTACGTATTTTTTTTTTTTAAATAAAGGAATCTCTGGCCACCGTTGCCACTTTATGACGAATAACAATGATCTTAAAACATTAATTGTCCCTAAACAGTTAAGAACCACGAGTGTAGACAGAGCAGGGAGTTCCTTAGGGAGCCCGGGTCCCCTCACCCTTCCACACAGTCCAGGGCAGCAGAGGGGGCCGATTCCCTGGCAGTTTGGGTCCGGGGTCTGCAGTCCGGCCCGAATCGCAACTGTAGTTTTTTTGGCAACCCGAGCCTCGGCTTCCCGTGTAGGACATGCTAGCACCCGTCTGGGGCTGCTGTGAGGAAGGGCGGAAGATGCCTGTGAACAGAGGGCGCTCGACCCGCCGGCCGCCATGGTTACCGTGCCAACGCTTCTCCTGGGCCAGCCAGGACGACAACGTGACGTCTGCTGGCAACGCCAGGGGTCGTGTGTGCTCCTCGGTACTTGGAGGCCTTGCTGGATGCAGCAAGAGGCCATTTGCTGCGTGACCACTGGGACCACTGAGGCCCCACCGAGGCCGCACCGAGCCCTTCGGTGAGCCAGAGGCTGGAGGTCGGGGCTGTGGAGGACGGACACTCAGAAGGCCCGGAGGCGTGGGGGGCTCAGAGCTGATGCCCAGGTGAATCGAGACGTTTCCCCACCGGCCCCCTCCCCTCCCAGACCTCTCCCCATCTCGTCTCGGAGGGGGACAGCTAGAACTGTCCCGACCAGGCCACACTTTCAAGTGACCCCAGCCTAAGAGTTCTAGTCAGAACCCCCTGACAGCAAACATACTTGTAACTCAAGCGACTTAAAAATGATTTTGTTTTGAAAACACCAGGGAGGCGCTGAGCCTCTGAAGACTCCTGGGTGGCTGACAATTCCGCGTTCAGAAATCAGGAGGCCCCCTGTCCCCACACGCCCCCCTCCCGCCCCGGCCGCCTCCAGGGCCTCGCTGTGCCTAAAACGTGGGTGAAACGGTCCCCCCTCCACCCCCCGTCCCCAGCGCTCCTCTGTGTTCTTCAAAGCATGAAAGAGACCACGCTGTTCAGATCTCCCTCCCTCAATGCGTCTTCCTCCCTCGCATCCCTGAAACATCTCCATCTCGGCCCCGCGTGGCCGGCCTTTGTGGCTGCTGTTTACAGCACAGGAAATTGGAGACTTTGAGACGAATGGATAAGAACGGACCCCTGGGAAGACAGAAGAGCCGGCATCTTAATGAGCCAGAGGGAAACAGCACTGGGCGCATTTTCCCAGAAACGCTGCTGCGAGACGATTTCCCATTTCCCCGTCGTGACCATTCGCTCGACATCGGCCGTGTGATGAGTCTTCACATACTCCCGGGCCACTCTGCCGGCCGTGTGTAATTTTCTGGCGTGGGCCAGGCCGGGGGTGTGTGTCAGTTGGTTTGTCGGCGATGGACTTTGCTCATTCTCCTCACAGGTGCTTTTCTATAGATGGGAGTTGGGACCCCAGCCCCGTGCAGGATGGTTTCCCCTGAGTGACACCCGTCAGGGACGCACGCCGTGGACCCAGGACCTCGACCCAAGAACCAGACGCAGTAACACTTCTGCTATCCGTGCCCCGAGGTGTCCTGGCAGCTAAAGTCCTCCTCTGAGACCAGCATGTGACGCAGGTCCCCCAAATGCACAGCAAGGCCTGGCCCCAAGGGCGTCTCAGCCCTGCCTCGGGGGGGTGGGGTCCGTGGTGGCCCCGGGTCCTAGCAGTAATGGGCATTCTCTAGAGGCCAAGGCAGGTTCCGGAAACTGATCATCTGCTACCACGCGCTCGGTGACCCGTGCTAAAGGCCAGCAGCTCGTTTGGTCCAGTGTTCCTGAACCGAGGATCAAAGAGCTGGCAGGGTATAGTCTCAAGATCCATCAGAAGAGGCATCGTCAGCCTTGGTTTCACCCCCATTTAGCTCTCCTGAAGCCCTCCCCGTGCCCTACAACCTCTCCGACCCCCAAAAACGTGATGGCCCCTTAGCAGTGCTGACTTTGCAGGATTCAAGCAATCGTGGGACAGACCTGCCCCCAAAGCCTTCCCCGTCTGTCTCCGTGATCCCCTCTGCTCTGGGTGTGGACCACACGCACCCTGCACGGCCCGGGAGCCATCTCCAGGAAAGGATGCATCTTCAGCCTCTGGAGGCTCCAAAGTCTGCCTTTTAAAGCTCTGCAGGCCCCAGAGGCCAGTAATCCAGCCTCTCCGCTAAGCTCCCCACTGTCTTCTGCCCAAAAACATTCACTTTCACTCAGGGCTTTGCACTCGACCAGACCGACCAGACCGGGGGCGGCGGCGGGAGGTGGGGGGGCCGGGTGGGCGGGAGGGGGCTCTCAGCGTTTCCTTTGTTGTCTATTTTTAAGGTGTTTATAATGGAGCCGTTTTCTGCTTCTTTCTCACCCCTCATGAGGTGAGAACTCAGCCTAGGAGGGTATTCTGCTGCTTGCCAAACACCAACAGCTCTTTTTTTTCACTGCCTGAGAGTAAGTTACTTTTGAGCAGGACCCGTGGTTTTAGCCCATTTGGGGCTGGGGTGTGGGGAGGGAGGCGGTAGATAAACTGGGAGAAAGCTGGCCTCAGCACTGACCCGCACTCCGAAAGCCCTGTGGGGACAAGGCTGGGAAAGGGGCTCGCTGGCCCCAAATTCCCCCTCTGGCCCCTGCCCACCCATTTCCCAAAATCTCTCTGGGAAGTTAAAAGACTCAAACGCAAAATGCTTTTGTCCCTCAGAAGCACCGTTTGCGCCGTCTCCCGAGTCCCAGCTAGCCCTCGAAATTTGGTTTCGGCCCTGGAGTTGCTGGCCTCTCGCACCAATGATGACGATGTGCGTGTCGAGTCCCAGAATGGGGTCAGTCTGGGGGACAGGGGAGTCGGACAGGGACCACCCCTCCCATCCAGGTGAGGTCAGCATGGAGAGT
This sequence comes from Pteropus medius, assembly GCF_902729225.1. Classification (NCBI taxonomy): domain Eukaryota; kingdom Metazoa; phylum Chordata; class Mammalia; order Chiroptera; family Pteropodidae; genus Pteropus; species Pteropus medius. The sequence continues at coordinate 61,893,459 of NW_024349800.1, read as the reverse complement.
GACCCCTGCCTCCCTGGGGAGCAGATCCTGAGCTCCGACCTGCACACAGTGCCCTAGCCTTAGGGGACAAGGTCGGACAGGCCTGTCCGGCATCTCTGCACCCACTCCCCGTCCATGCTCCCTCACCCCAGCCCCGGACCCTGGGGGGGCTCCCTCGCAGGGCAGGGGGAGCCGCAGGTACTGGGGCCTCCCCGCCCAGACACTGCAGACAGCAGCAGGTTGAAGGCATCAGTTGAAGGCACCAGTTGAAGGCATCGGGGCCCCAGACCGGCCCAGAAGGTCCCCCGTGCAGGCGTGTGCGTTTTTACAAATATCTGTGAGCCCGGAGGAATGTCAGCCTGACGGACTTGCAGGCAGCGCCACGAAGCTGAAAACACACGGACAGATTAGAAGGCGCCGCTTTGAAGCTGGTGGCTTCCCAGCCACCCCTCCGCGCATCCCTGGTTTGAGTGTCCTTCCTTCCCCGCCCCGCATTCCGAAAGCCCCACGCTTCACTTCCCCGATGGCGCTTGTGTTAAGGATGCGGGAGCCCCTCAGTGGATGAGGCAAAATCAAGGTGGTCGTTGATAAACCCACGCGTTGGTGAGGCCAGCACCACCTGCGTCCTGGAAACCCCCAGGTCACTGAGCCCCTGTCTGCATGCAGCTGGGGACACACACCTCCCCGTGGCCCTCTGTGCCACGGGCCCCCTATAGGATCAGTATGATCGGCACGGTTAAGAGTTCTTCGGTACAGCGCAGAGACCGGCCACCGTCCGAACACACTTGAAGTTGTCCTTGTTACGTCATCTCAGCCCGGGATGGGGAGGAAGATGATGGTCCACGACACAATTAAATTCTTTGCAACGGATTTTCTCTAAGTTCCCTTTCAGTCGAAATGTGTATATGATGTGCTCTCAAGACGTATTTCATACGTGAATGTGAAATCCTATATACAGGCACCTTTTTAATAGTGCGTCATTCCCAAAAGCAAGGGGTCCCTACCAGGATAATAGAGCATCGTTTAAAGAGTAACGAGGCTCACTTAAAAATCTCACCGGAGGTTAAGCCGGGCACTCAGTGGCAGCCACATTCCTGTAGCACGAGGGCACAGTCTGCCCTGGGGGCAGGCACAGGCAGACCTTAAAATAAGGCATGGCGCGTCTCCCGTCACTGAGCTGAGTGTCCAGGCTGTGGACTGTTCGGGCGTCTTGCTTTCTCTCTTCCAGCCTGCGGAAGACAAGGTAGCTCCCCCGGCACCTACCTCGGAGGGAGACTGAAAGCTTGTGCCAACCTGCTGTGTCGGTCCCTTACCAAGCTCACCCCAGCAGCACGCACTGACCCCTCAGCTCTGTGCCCTCACTGAGCGGGGCACCGGGTGGTTAGACCCATCACCCTAAGGCAGGTGACTTATCGAGTCCAGCGGCTCTCAACCAGGGCAGGGTCGACAAAGTCCAGAGTCATTTCTGGTGGTCACGATGGAAGATGGCTACTGTTGGCATCTAGTGGGCAGAGGCCAGGGATGCTGCTAAACATCCCACGAGGCAGAAGCTAGCCCCTAGGACGAAGAATCCTCTGCTCTAGTGGAAGCAAGGTGAGCACACCCGATCCCAAAGGGAACGCAGCAAGCACTCCAGGTAGATGCCAGCGTCCGAGAGCCACAGAGGCTGGGGAAAGGGAGCTAAATCGTGACGGCTGCCGCAGCCTGTTTCCCCTTCCCTGCATCCCAGGCTTAAAGAGTGTGCTTATTAACTCCCGGGGGCAGGGCTGTCCCTGGCCTTCCTCTGTAGGCAGTAAATCTCCCCTGCTCTCACAGCTTCGAATTAGGAGTATTTGCTGGTGTGATCGTGTATGTTGAAAACCAAACAAAAATTTCCTGTTCCCCAGCACAAAATAAAATTCAAGTTTTTCAAAGGGCCTGTAAAATCTCAATCAAGCCCATTAGCCACGCAGAACGCTCCGCTTTGATTCTGTGGGGCTTAGTGTTGTTTCTGAGCATTTCCTAAGCACGCTTCTAATGGATGTGCTTCCAGCCTGCTTCTTGAAACCGCTGAAAAAGACGACACGCAACTTTGAAGTACAAGATACGAGAGAAACATCCCCCATTTCGACGTGGCGGCTCGGGGCAGCCGAGGAGGTCGAGGGCACAGGGAAATGCAGCCAGGCCCCCAAGACCGGGTCTGAGGGAGCAGTGGCATCCGCTCCTGCCCCTCTGCCAGTGGCCTCACTAATTTCCAGCTCATTGCTGCTCAGAACCAGATTTTCTTGATTAATAACAAAAGGTTTTGTTGGGATCAGGGCTGTTTCCCACCGTCTCTATGCAAACCCCGGCAACACGAACTGTGTCCATTAGCATTTCAAGGCATTTCCTATTACGGAGGGCAAGAAAGCCCCTCTCAGTGGATGAAATTCATGTTGTCCTCTCTTGTGACATCTGTTCTAACTTTTAAAGCCAGAAAGGAAACTAGATAATGCCAGACTCCTTTGATTTACAGCTCTCGCCCCGTCGGACGCGGGCACGCTCCCAGTGGACACGAGAATCTGCCAGTTCCCTTCACATGGCAGAACCCGGAAGCAAGGCTGGCCGTGTCACTCAGACTTTTCACGGTCTTTTTTATGATTTCTTAATTACGTTTTCAATTACGTCTAAACCTCACAAAACTGAGTCTCTTCGACTCCAGTTGGGGGGTGGGGAGGGTTGTAAATGTTCACGGCTGCACATGCTTTTTCATCTCTAATTCCCCCAGAGCTCAGTTTGCGTCCATGGATTGAGGAGATCGGAGCCAGTTTGGTGAGGCCACTATGCTCGCGGAAGGGAAGGGATGAGCCGCCTCCTGCCATCTGTGCTGCAAGCTCCAGGGTCCCTGACGCTGGTCATCCCGGAAACAAAGCTAGAGGCAGATTCCAGCCGGTCTTCCATTCACTATTCATTCAGGGCCCATCCGCTCCCTGTGCATTCAGCCGACTGCTGTGTTAAATCAGGGGCCTCTCCCGGGATTGACATGGTAATGAAGGCCTGCGTGAAAAGGCCACCCTAGGTATGCCCCTTCTGACAAACCCACCCTTCTCCCCCTTTGAGGCCCGAAATTATCTCATAGCATTACAACATCTGTGCTGCACAGGGCCCTGGCCCTGAGGAGCTGGGCGCGTCCACCACACAGCCCTGCGTCCCACAGCGCGCCCGGACGCAGGGTGGGGCCCAGCCACTCGAGGCAGGACCCTGCCTGCCGCCCCCTCCCGCCGTGTCCTGCCCACAGCCCTGGGGCTTCACCCCGGCTTCACCCCAAATGCCGAAGCCTGGATGCCACGCACCCAGCCGTTCCCATTTGACCATATTCAGGTGTTGAAGGTGGACCGCAGAGTTAAACTATGTCATGTGAACTCGATGTCAGAGAAACTTATAATTAGTCCAGCAAGAAAAGACAGACAAAAAAATGGGGGAGGGGGGGAGTTAGCTAATGAATTTTGCTCAGACACTAGCAAATGACATTTGCTCATCTAATAAGTGTATTTGAACTTGGTTTAACCCGGCCCAGGTCAATCAACTCTAAGGGGAAGCGAGGAGGTTGGGAGAATTTGCACGAGAACAGCACCATCTGCAACTTATATGTGTTCTGCCCGATACAATGATTTCATTTAATTTGATTTGACATTTAAGAGCCCTTTTTGGAATGAAAAGTGAATATTTCTATATTCTATTTGCAATAACCTCACCTGACTCTGTACACAGCCAAGAAGAATAAATGTCACATTCATTGCAAACAGTTGTGGGCCATCCTGGGGAGGGGGCCGCCTTCGGAGGACGTGCCGCGGCGGAGCAGAGGCGCCCTGTGGGCTGAGTGCTCCGGCTTGTTGCGTTTTGTTTCCCGCGTCCGAATTCGAATGGTGATGGGGAGAGAATGTTCGTGACCGGGCGGGAGACGGCGTCTGGCCACCAGCGGGCCACCCAGAGCAGCTCGCTGGCGCATGCGTCCGGGGAGCCGTGAGCTTCGGTGCAGGGCGACAGAGAGACGAGGCCGGCGTGACCCCAGCTTTCCACCAGCACCCCGTTCTCTCTTCCAGCACCTTTCGAAAGCTTTTGGGCCGAGATGGAACTATTTGGCAGCCCGAGACCCAGAAACGCATCTGACAGACCTTTTCCCTTCAGTCATCCTTGAGAGGGCGTCTCTCTGCCTGCCGACCTCCAGGCCACAGGCTCAGGGGACAAAGAAAGGAGGACGTGGAGGCTTTGGGGGACTAGATCACGCCTCTGGGGCTCTGCCACGGAACACGGGGACGAGACCCAGAGGACGTACCTCGGAAACGGCTCTTAAATGGGTCTCCTCGTTCCCATGCCCCGGCCAGACCTGGGCTCAGACCATCTGCATGGCCCGCCTGGGAACCTCTAACTCGGGCACCTGAACCCACCCCCAGTCGGCTTCCACCCGGCCAGGCTTCCCCAGCAGCACCCGCTACACGCTGAATGCCGATGGGAGTCCCACCAGGGCCTGAAGTCACCGGCGTGGGGTGCAGCCTGGGCTGAGAACCAGGGTTCCGAAGCTTAGATCTGATCACTGTGTCTCCCACACTCAGAGAGATGTCCCACTGTCCCCCAGCCCTTCCTAAGCAGGACCCACCACCTCCCGGGCCCACCTCCCACAGTCCCCCACCCAGGTCCTCACAATCCGGACCTGCTCCCACCCTCGCCTGGCTGGGCTCCTCCCTACAGGGCTCTAGGGCTGTTGTGGGTTGTGGTTTTCCTTAAAAAATTCTTCTGTTGAAGTCCTCGCCCCTCAGGAACTCAGATGAGACCTTACGTGGGGACAGGGTCATTACAGAGGTAATAAAGTCAAAGCAGGGCCATCAGGGTGGGCCCTAGGCCAACGCGACCGCTGTCATCACGTAAAGGGGAAATTTGGACACAGACACACACGCAGGAAGGCCAGGTGGACATGTCGCCACTGTTTAAGGCCCCCAGGCTATGGAGCTTTATTACAGCGCCACCACCAAGCCAACACAGGGCCCGTAGGGCCAAAGGAATCTGCCCACAGGGAGTACACGCCACCACTCCCGAAGCAGGCCCTGGGACATGGGACTCTAGAAACCCCTGCCCAAATGGTCTGACCCTCACTTCCGGGGCCTGAGCAGGCTGCTTCCCTGGGTGCGAGGGCTGGGGTGTCCCTGGGCCCCTCGCAAGCCCCTTCACCATGCTGGATAGACCCAGAGGTGGGCAGAGGAAGGGGGGACACTACAGGAAGGGACCTCTGCTGTCCCCTTGCCCTGGGCCATGAGTATCAGAGGTGGCCCGCTCCCCGTCCACCCTGCGCTCTCATCATGGGGGGTACCCCCTCCTTACATACAGCAAGAGCCTCGGGGCGGCGGGAATGGGGAGGGCAGGTCGGCCCTTGTCCCAGGCCCCGGAGGGTCTTCCCCCGATGACAGGAAGCTGTAGATCCAGAGCAATGCCCAGATTTTCCCAACACTCTCTCTCCCCAGGTTTATTACCCAGTCAAGCCTTGCTTTCTCTCACGCCGAAGCCGTGTCCTCGGGCAAACAAGGCTTTCAAAGTCCCAGTGCTGGTATCAGGTGTGTAGAGAGGCCTTCTGGGCACTGGTTGGCAGCCGGTGGGCTGGGGGCCGGGCTGTCCCTCAGAGTGGGACCCAGGCAAGCGTGAGCTTCCGGGGCCGCCCGTGGAGTCTAAAACACAGCCTGTTCTTGGGTGCTGTGTGCCCCAGTCAAGGCGCCTCTGGCACCCACCACAGGCCTCTGCAGGCAGCAGGTGCCGGGAGCTGAGAACGGTCTTCCCAGCAGGCTCCGCCTCGGCCCAGGCTCCACCAGACAAGACTGGCACAGGGCAGGTCACGCGGGGCAGGCCTCGGCCTTCTGAGGTCACAAGGAGCACTGTTTCGGCCAACTCGTGACTCGCTGGGCTGGAACCCTTGACTCCAGGCAGCCCCTCCTCCCCCGTATTCCCCACAGCCTACCTGCCTCAGCCCTGCCTAGCGGGAGCCCAGAAACAGCAACGCACAGGGTTACCTGCCACTTCCAAACCAACGGTGGGCCCAGGACTCCACAGGTGTGGCTCCTCTGGGCTGTCATGCCAGAGCGAACTCATCACCTCAGCAGCCCTGGTGACAGGGGCCTCCCAGTGGCTCAGCAACTCCACAAACCAGCGACTCAGTCTGCTGTGCCCCGTTCCTGTGCCTCCTTCACCCCCGTCGCTCAGGAATCTCATAACTGTTTCTGCGACAAAAACCTCACCCATCGCATGTCCACTGTCGCTGGTGGAAGTAGCTTCCCAGCCTCCAAGGAGGACAGGGTCCACAGCGCACGGACAGCCCAGGCAGATGACCAGGCGATGAGGGTGTCTGTGGAGACAGGCCACACGGAGGGAGCCGAGTGCCCCAGCCAGCGGCCAGCGCCCAGGCCTCGGGGACGGCATCCGGTGGCCCTTCCTCCATCCCAGACTTGCTGAATTGTGGCCAAGGACATGGTGGCTGCTTTAGGCCATTATGCTGGGGGACTTTGCTGCACAGTCCTAAACCGTGGAAGCCATCTTGACTCAGACCTGACTCATGTCTTGGATTCTAATTTCCTGCTGTTTTAGCTTTTGCTTTTTGCTTTCCCCCTTCGCGTGGCCGTCCTAAATCATTCTTCTCCAGAAGCCCAGCTTTTAATAGCCAAACAGTCTGCGCGCTGTAGGCTTATTACAAAACCTATTTATCTTCCTTAAATATCTCAGAGCAGTAAAACCAAAAACATTATCGAGTGATTTTGGCTGGAGTTGCCCATAGCCTTTCCACGACATTGAACTTCCTCGCTTCCTCAACCTGAGCTAAAAGGGAAAATACACGTACAGATCGCTCCGAAGATCTACTTTTTGGAACAATGTCGCGTACTCATCGCTTTCCTTCTTTCGGCCGGCATCCTCTCCCAGCTGGAGCAGTCAGGGTCCCGAGACGCCTCCTCATCCCTCCAGTCTCCCCAGCCTTTCCCGACGGCCCCCTCCCTTCTGCCCATTACACCTGTGGTTTGACGGCACCACTCATCGCTTAATCTACTGAATCTCTAGCTGGTCAGCAAGTATTTGCTGACCGAGCGCACGAGCTGGGTGCCCTCCCAAATACTCCCTGCCCGCCCCCCCTCCGCCCTCCCCGTCCAGCCACAGGCTTCCTGTTTTGAAGATAACCCCGAGCTTTCAAATTCTTGCACTCCCAGGTGTAACCACCTTTCCCAACCCAGCCCCACCCCACGGGCTGCCAACCAGACTGCCAGTGACTGGACTGGATGGGACCAGTGGCAGGTCCCACAGTCACAGCAACAGAGTGAAGGACTCACACGTGGCCGGCCACTTTTTTCGAACTTATCACTTATTAATACTCAGAAAAATAATCTTCGCATCTGATAATTCTATGTTCACCGTTCAGTGGGTGCTCACCAACCACATGTGAAGAAAACCACACAGGACATAAATAAAGCTTGGTGCCTGACCTTGAAGAGCTCTGCGTCTGGTGGGGATGCAGCCATGGGGAAAATTGACTTGCAGGGAGGTGGGGCTAGAGCACAGGTGAGCACAGGTGAGCTCGAGGCTATTTTTAGTAGCATGGGAGGAGGGCAGTTCTCCAAAGGTGGGAGGGACTAAAAAGGCTTCATAGCGGACATATTTGAGCAGGAGCTTGAAGGATGAGATTTTGTCAGATAGAGAACGGAGAAGGGGGGCCAGGCAGAAGGGTCGGGGGGCCTGAATGAGTCTACCTCCTCCCACCCCGCCACCCCGTCAATTAACTGTGCCAAGGTGACGCCGACCGCTAACGGCACAGTGGGTCAGTCCCAGCGCTAAGACGATGATGAGGGTTTGAGGGGCCTTGAGTGCAAAATCGAAGGGGGCGTCAAAAACAAAAAAAACAATGATCGAGATAAATCGCATTTTAATGCAACATTTAAGAAATCGAAATTAATTCAAAAATCTTTGGTGAACAAATACTGAATCTTTAGATGAGGACAGGATCGGTATTCCTGAACCGCCTTTTCTTTCAGTGTTCGAATGCAACTCCTTATGCATTCGCTGCTGTGGGTTCGTGCGCCTCTTTTTACCAGTAAGTCCCTTTATTTCTGGGGGAAATGGTAGAAGAAGACACCTGGAAATAGTCTGAACCCAAAGTGACTTCGTGCCTGCTTTGGTCTCCAGCAAACTGCCTACAGCTTCCCCTCCACCTTTTGGAAAATCAAAATATTTGTAACTGAACTCTTCAGTTTAGGAGCTGGAACGGAGGCCTTCCTTCGCGTTGCATGCTGTTCAACACCCTTTTCCTCCGGTACCCAAGGCACAAGTCAAATGTACCCACACCCCTGGCCTCAAGCTGGCCTGGGCCTGGGGGCGGATGTGTATGCATCCTGCCTGCCGGAAGCTGCTGAGCTCTTCAGGAAGTTGCAATTACGAAGAGGGTTGGGCTTCTGCAGAAGCTGGGGATTACTGGCTTGAAGAATTCCTTATCGAAGGAAGGTGTATGGGGGCGAATCTGGAAATTAATTAGGCTGTAGTTTTCAAAGGAAGAGGGAGGAGGCACAGCCCGCTTTGCTGGCGCCCAGCGCTCTCCCTAAAGGCACAAATGGCACAGGATAAGCAGCCACTGGGCAGGTCCACCCACGGGGCCCCTCCGGGGTCACTCTGGGCCTGTGCCCAGGGCCCCCTCGCTGGGCAGGGAGCCCTTCCAGCTGCCGGGGCAGGCTTCCTCCTGTGCCCTCGGCCATCCCATACATCCGCCCAACACTCACTCATCACGAGCTATGGACAAGACCCTTCCCTGGCTTTACTGCCTCCTTCCTAACTTTTCAAGATAATTACCACTTTTAGAGGGAGTTTCTCACTCTTGGGTCCGAGCCACGAAGTGAGCTTCTTTTCTGAGTTCAAGGGAGATTTCCAATTTCTCTCGTAGGTTCTGATTTCAACTCATTTTAAACAAAACTTAACCATGAGCAACTAAATATTTAAAATGTGTATTTCGGTAAAAGTGAATCAGTTTAGTCCTGCAGGGCCGACCTCGCAACGCAGGGGAGAACTGAGGTCGCAGGAAACTGCACCACTCCAAGATCTACCCCGAGCCCGGAGGGGAACCTCCTGCCTGCCATTTACCGGAGTGTCCTCTGGGGACCCCAGCAGCCACTGCGAGTGGCCACAAGTGTGAGCTGATTCACTTTTAGAACCGCCAGTTAACCCGTGTGAGCCAGGAGCCGGGCTCGCCATTCATCCCACAAATGCCTCCAGAAGCGAAACATAAAGAGACGAGCTCAGAAGAACAGGTTCCTCCCGCCCGTGACCCTGAAAGAGACCCAGCTGGAGCCTGCGGGGCTGGAGGGACAGAGCGAGACAACTGCAGAGCGGGGAGGCTGAGAGGTCGCACTCGCTTCTGCTCCCCTCGGAGTCGAGGAAGCCGCACTGGGATCGCGCCACACGCCTGCCGTGCGTCTGAGGTCCACTCTGAGCCTCGGTGTCCTCGTCAGAGCAAGGGCGGGAGTGGACGGAGTGCCGCGAAGCTCATTCCCCGACCGGCTTCTCCTCCAGGGCACCCTCTGCACAGGCTCCAGGAACCTTCCTGAAGGCTGACCCTCACCTCCTTACTCACCTGCTGCAAAATTACCTCAGTGCCTGTCCAGCAGCTGCGGGGCTCTCGATGGCCCCCTCGGTGCCCCACTCCCCCGTCTCCGCTTGAAATCCCGACCTCACACTCACACGGCCAAGGGGGGTGCAGCAGTGCCCACTTCCGAGGCAGGAACTCGATGGGAGCCATCCAGGGCGCTTACGGCGGCCCCCAGCCCAATGAGAATCGCCTGTTAGCTCTCCCGCCAATCAGATTAGAAATCCCCACCACACTTGCCATCTTGTAGGACCTACCTCCCAAGAGGTCTGGTCCCCCAGCCCTGCACTCCCCGGACTGGGCCAGGCCCCCTGCTCCGGGCTCAGCAGCGGCCCAGGCTTGCCTCTCTCCCCTAGAACTCAGCACATAGCATTACAGCGTACGCACTTATGCACCTGCCTTACCCACAAATTTCATCTTTGCTCCTACGCTTCTATTCTAGTAGCTGCCTCAGTACTGATGCTCAGGGTGGATGGACGACTGGATAGATGGATGGATGGACGGACGGACGGACGGACGGATGAATTCATCTATCCCACAGCAGGCAAACAGATGCCAGTTTACTGGTGAATCTCTTCTTAAAGATATGTGACAGGAATGTAACTGAGACACCTGCTGCCCTGGGCTCAGGCCCTGGCTATCATGAGGATGACTAGTTATCTAACTGCATCCTCCCTGCGGTCACCCCGCCTTCAACCCAAAGCAGAGAGGGGGATTGAATTTGAGTGGCACCAGCTGTGGCCTCTGTCCACCCCAGAACACCGACAGTTCCCACCGGTTCGTTCAGAAAGCAGAGGGCTCGATCTTCTCCACGGATAACGTCTCACGCATCTCCTTCGGGAAGGAGGCTCGGGTCTGAATTTCCTGGTCGCGCGGTTCAGCTTAGCCTCCTGGCTTCGTGACCCAGTTCGTTTCCTTTCAGTCCGGCAGGAATGGTGACACGGGCTGAAATGACTCCTAAGGCACTTCCGCTCGCCACACTCCTCTCTCGGGATCGAGTCGGGTGGTTCTGCACAGAACAGGCGCTGAGCGAGCAGGCTCCAGGCGCTGAGCGAGCAGGCTCGCGTCTTTCGTAATCCTCGAGAACCACCTGAAGACATTCCTTGATCACTCCTGACCTTTCCCCCAATTGAATAACCTCGGTTCCTTATTCTTCAAAAGGATCATTAACTCAGCAAGAGAAGAGAAATGTGCATGGCATGGAGAAGGCGAGCGAGGAACAGACCCTGTCCTGACTGGAGAAAGATCCAGGAGGAATGGCGGGCAGAGGTGTTTTATAGGTGAAAGAAGGGAGTAGAAATGCATTAAGATTTCCATTTTAGTGCAAATTTCAGCGGCACATCCCTCCGGGGACGAATTTCCAACTTCCTGGTCCATGGTAGACTAGCTCTGAAAATGTTGATTTTCATTAGGCGATCAATCAGAAATTTCAGGGCACCTAGGAGTACTCCCTGGGGATACAGGCTGGAAGGAGCGACATTAAAACTAATGAAAAAGGAAATGACCTTCCCCCTCCCTTTGGAAATGGCAGCGATAAGATCCAAATTAAGGAGCCTTCTGGAGGTGCAGGGCCTCTGGGCACGGCGGCAGGAAGATGCCCTGCAGAAGCTCGGCCAGCCCACGACGCACACCGCACCTGCTTCCCGCCCAGCCGCGGCACTGCCCGGCCTTGGGAAAGGCCCACGGCGTGATGGCGAGCTGACCTCCGCGTCCGTCCGCCTCACAGTCAGCTGGTTCAAGCGACAAGACCCTCCCCGACGTTCGCTCTCCTCTCTCCCTGCTTTTTGGGTACCCCGTGTTCGGAGTGGCTGCGCATCACCCCACTCAGGCCCTCCTCGCATCCGAAGGCTCCACGTAGCCAGCGACCTGCTGTCTGGGCTTCGGCGCTCCCCGGGCCAGTGTAGAGTGTTCTGGAGGCGGAAGATTGCTGTCGGTTAAGTCAGCCCATCAAACTTTGACGTTGGTTTTCATCCCAGAGACCAGAGGCAGAGGCGGAAGCGTGCAGGTCTTTTTTGTTTCCGATTACGTCAAGGCCACCTGTGAACTGCTTGTGTGTCTCTCATTCGTTATTACCTTACGTTTGTGGGGGAGGGGAGCAGCGCGCGGGGTCACACGCGTGTGCGTCGCTCGCGTGGCCCTGTTGGCGAGCTCTCTGGGGGGCGGCAGCGACTGGGCCCTCTCAGCACGGCGTGTGCTTTGGCGAGGGGACATCGGGAGCACGTTTCCCCTTTGCCCAACAACTAGGCAGAAACAAAAGCACACACTCGAAGGAGGTCCTGTCCGTTCAAAGCAAATCGAAGAAACGACGCTCAGACCATTTGAGTCTCGCGCTTTTTTAAAGAGCTATTCATCACTGGTTCTCTCTGAATCTCTGCAGGATCAAGTAACACGTGGCATCAGTGCCTGACGGTCCAAATCCGTCCGTGAATGGTTTACACAAGTCTGCGCTCAGCTTCGGATGCCTCGTACTTCCACATCGGTGCTGTATTCCTCAACTCCCTTCTGTTTGGGATTCCTCGCGCAGCCAAACATTTTACACACACACACATATATCTCAGGGTCCCATTCCCGCTGATTTAGGGGGAGCCGGCAACGTTGATCTCTTATTTGAAAATGAGAATCAGTGAGCAGACTTTACTCTAGAGAACTTTTCCTTACAGCCTGCTTCTCGAGGGCATCTTCGTTCGTCCCGTCACGTGCTCTGTGCCAGGCCCTGCTGCAAGTGCTGGGCACAGGGGTGCAGGGGGTAAAGAACCCTGCTCTCGGGAGCTCATTACAGGAGAACGGACCAAGGGCAGAAGGCGCTACCCAGAGAACAGGACAGGCTGGCAGGACGGGGAACGTCCAGCTTACCCATCGGCCTCAGCGATAAACCCTGTGCCCGAGACTAACCTTTGGCTCCACTCCCTGGAACAGGAGAGCCATCCCGCAAAACCTCTCCACCTGCAAACTCTGTGCCTCAGTCCTTACTCCCAGACCCTGCAAACGCCCAGCTCAGAGGCCAGACATTAAAACAAACAAAACGCAAAACCCCTTCCAGTCTTCAGGCTCCACTTTCTGACCTAAAAAGCAAAATCTTTCTGAAGCATAACAAGCCCCTCCAGCTGCAGAAAACAGCAAACTCTAAAAGGCCAGGAATCCAGTGTATGTTCTTTGTCACGTGAGGACCAAATACCAAGAAACCATCCTGGGAAGGGCCGGCCCAGGCAGCTGCTTCAAAGAGGCTGTCCTGTCACTGAAGGCTTAACACAGTGACCCTAGAAACTCTGGGGCCGGGGGGCTTGGTGAGCTCGCGCTTACCAAGGAGGAAGCCAGAGCGGGCCCCGCCACGGGGCTCATGGCGTTAAAACCTGTCTGCAGAGACTGCCAAGGGTCAGCGGCCGCGACGTCCTCGTTAAATAGCTGTACTTTCATGCCACTTAAAAAGAAAAAGAAAAGAAGCTAAAAGTCCACTAAGCTTAAAGTTTTGGAATAAACCGTACCTTTCCCCGCAAATAAATAAAGCTGATACGTGTGCGGTGGCAGCGCCGTCCGACCGTGCGAGCTGTTTCCTTCTGAGCTGGTGCTTTATTGTCAGCCGAGGGGAGACGCCCCCATGAGCCCCTCTTGACCTAGAAGCCTGAGTGAGTCATTGCCTCGTCATCCTCCGGGGCCACCTTCTAAGCAGCAACTCTCCAGTTTGACCCCAGGGAGAAAATGGCTTTTTCAACTTGTTCTCAGCATCCTTGAGCTGATCTCTCCAGTTTGGCTGTGAGGAAATCTGGGCCTTTTTTTTTTTTTTTTTCCTGGTGTGTTTAATTTACAATGATTTTGCTAAACAGTGTGAATGTTTACCATATGTTGGTTGTGTGGCAAACTACCCTGGCTCCCCTAAAAATCAGGTTGCTGATTCTTGTTGAGTCAGTCACCCAGAGAAATCCTGCGGGAGAGGGTCATCAAAAACAGCTGGGCCCAACGGGGCCAGGGCCGGACCTCCTGGTGGGGGGACAGGGTGGGGGGCGAGGCGGGTGATGGCAGAGCTGGAAGAGTCGGGCCAAGATTCCACAGATGGCTGAGCCACTGGGCTCTCACGAAGCAGCAAAGTCGCTTTAATACTGTATTTGTGAGAACTTCTCCTACACAGGAGAGTAGCCGAGATGGAGCCGGAGAATGCACAGGACTAGAGACGCTAGTATTAAATAAAAACGAAAAGCAGAGATTTATCCCTATCAAAACGCAAAGAGCGCTTAAAGCTGGTTTTTAAAAATTTTGTCCTTGATCTCTCAGTGGTATGGTTTACGTTCAAAAGTGAATGAACGCATGTATCTCGATTATAAATAATTTTGTTTTTAAATGGAACATGGGTAAAGCTTGAGTGGTTAATTCCTGCTGTTCCTTCAATGTCCCCGAAAGTCACGACCTCCGTTGCATCATGAAATGGCCACTTCTAATCACCACACGGCCGTAAGAATCACCTGGGGGATGGATCGTATCTAGAACACAACTGCACGGTCACACTTCCGCCTCTGCAGAGAAGCTGGGGGTCTCAGGGTGTTTCCTAAAGCATGATCCCAGGACTGGCCGGGAAGCTTGTGGAAAGAGGCAAAGCCCTTGGCCCTACTCCTCGCCCAGCCCCAGATGTTCATGAGATAGGTAGAGGTCAGGGTCTACAAACTCGTTCTTTCCAGAAACTTCCAGATCATTCTAGTCAGGTTTTTTTTGGCAGTACTCTCAAGAGCAAAACAGCAAAGGCCCATCGCTGCCCGGATGACCGTAGATTCCGGAGGAGACTTGAAAAACACTGCCCGCGGTTCCGTTACCTGCCCACTCCCGAATAACCGTCCTCGCTGCCATCCCGTACCTGGCCGAGAGAAGCAGAGAGCGCAGAGCCACCGGCCCCCTACACTAGGCGGCTCTGCGACCCCTGAGTGCCCCTTATTCTCTGAGGGTCAGGCCCCTGCTCACCGGGGAATGAAACCCTGCGGCTGAGTGGCTTCCGCGGGTGGCTGTCGGGATCAGCGCCCCGCGCCGGTGTCGCGCGGGCCCAGGGGGCCTCTGCCCACCCCTCCTCTACCGTCCTCGCGCCCTAAGCAGTGGGAGCGGGGAGACTCGCGTTCCTCGGGTCTCGGCTCAGATGTCACCTTCTCCACGCAGCCCACCGGGGCTGCCCTACTCAGAACTGCCCCTCCTCCTCTGCTCGGCGCTCTGCTCAGCGCTCTGCTCAGCCCCCACCCCCACTGTACAGCCCCGGCTGCCCTCACCTTCCAGTAACCTACGCGAGGGCCTCGCAGACTTCGTTTCTTTGTCTGTCTCTTCTCACTAGAATGTGGCATCCGGGCGGGCAGGGGCTTTCGTCCGTTTTGTTCACTGGTGGTCCCTAAATTACTAGAAGAGTGTCTGGGGCACAGCAGGCGCTCAGTAAGTCCTTCCGGGAGGGCGGATGGACGGACCAATGGACAGGGATAAGTGTGTGAACTCACAATTTGCCATAGAAGCCGATGGGCCAGGCCCCTCCGATGCCCTTCCAAGTGAGAATTCCTTGCCCTGGAAGAGGCTCAAATACCAGATTTTTACGTTTCCCCTTTTACCTCCAAAATGCTCTGCTTTCTACATAATTCAAGGGTCTTTAAGCAAGACACAGATACCAAAGCCGCCTCCCTGTGACAAGGTGCCCTCCCTACTGCGACTGTGTGGGTTGCCTGCCCACGGTGTGGGCGCTGCAGAGGCGAACCAGCACACGGGGAGCAGGCAGCAGCAGCAGCAGCAAAGGAGGACCCGTGCGCAGGAAGGTGAAAGGCTTCTCTAGCTCCCCCAGCCAGAAAGGTCCCGAAATCTGCCAGTGGAATGACTCCGACCTGGCCTAAAAGAATTCCAGCCAACCCTCCAGCCACAGGTGAGGACAGCACTCGCCCGGGCCAGGGATTTTGCGACCATCAGTCCTACCAATGCCTCTACACACCGGCTGTCGGGGCCAGGTCGAACCTGCTAAGACAACAGTTAAATAATACTTTTTAAAGCCCATGACTCGATGAAATAAGGTATATGTGAAAGTGCTATGCAAATTCAAATAATATAGAAATATGAATTGTTTTCCTCAGATTTCATTGCTCTGTGTTTTCTATTTTATTTAACAATAAACGTAAAGGAGCTTTCTGTTCTGGACAAGATGGAGTAGATGGACTCCTCCCTAGTCCTCCTGCTAAACAGAGCTAAAAAAACTGGAACATCAGATATAAAACAGAAGACCCTAGAAGGTAGAAGAGGCAGGCTAGTGACTGTGGAGCCTGAGGAAAGCCATGGTGATTGATATTTTCTCTGGATTTTCTCTGGGTTTCATATATCCTGGACCAGGTACTGGAGAAGCAGGCACCCAGAAACAGAAATGGACACAGACGAAGGACCAGGATAGAGGCAGCCTGGCAAGACAGAAAACTATGGACAGCGGCCATCCTACGCTAACCAAGTACCACAGAGAAAACGGTGACTGTAACTCCGCTCACATCAGCAAAGTCACAGTAGAAAGTCTACCTAGAGTCTAGCTCCCAGCCCCTCCCTGTTGTCATGAGGCACCCCCTCGCAGACTCTCCCTACAATAGAATGGTCTCCGAGGAAGTAGAGTGGGGAGCAGAGGCATTCATCCTTCACCAGGTTCAGTAGAGACCACATGAAAGCCTAGACTTCCACCCTCACCCAGGGGTAACCAGGCCCTGCCCTCCCACCCCACCCAGTGCCCTCAGAGAAGGCTGAGTGAGAAGCTGGGACACTGATCACCTTCCAGAGACAAGAGGCCTCCACCTCCAGAGTATCACTGGAAGCCACATGGGGAGCGGTAAGAAGCACCCCTCCCCATCTTAGCCAGGCCTGCTCTAATAGAAAATTTAAATAAGGTCTCATAACCTAACACCCAAAATGTCTAGGTTTTAATAAAAACACCTGCCATGTCATACCAAGAACCAGGAAAAGTTTAGTTTGAATAAGAAAAACAATCCACAGTTTCCAACATCTAATTGACATGAAGTTGGAAGTAACTGATAAGGATTTTATAGTAAGTATCAAAAAAAGTCTTTCAATGAGCAATTACAAACATGCTCATATAACAACGAAAAACCTCAGCAACATAAAAGAAGATATAAAGAACCAAATGGAGATTTTAGAACTGAAAAATACAATAACCAAAACAAAACTCACTGGATGTGCTCAAAAGCAAAACGGAGACTCAGAGGAAAGAATGAGCGAACTTGAAGATAGAGCAATAGAAACTACCCAGCACACACACAAAGAAATCCATACCACGATACATCACGGGCCAGCTTCTGAAAACTGAAGACGAAGAAAGCAGGGAGAGAGAAGCAGCACCTTATCTGTACAGGAAAAAACAACGTGAATGACAAGGATTTCTCATCGGAAGCCATGGCGGCCAGAGGAAACGGCGTAACACATCAAATGCTGAAGGAAAAACAAATGCCAACCCAGAATCCTAGATCCAGCAAAACTATCCTCCAGGAATCAAGGGGAAAACAAGACTTTCTCAGATGCCGGAAAACTAAGAGAACTTGTCTCCAGCAGACCTACCCTGAAAGAATGTCTAAAGGGTGCTCTTGAAACACAAAGGAAACGGTCAAAGAAAAAGCACTGGAACAGCAGGAAGAAGAAAGAAAAAAGTCATGAGGACGGGGGCGCGGCAGAGGGGACGCACTCAGCAGTAAAGCAATGGCTCTGTGTAGAGCAAGAAGGATGACAGAGTAATCGCGGGGATCATAAACTATATACATGTCTAACCAATGTACTATATACTTGAAACTGTAATAAAATAAAATAAAATAAAATGCTTTAAAAAAAGAAAAAGAAAGAAAAAAGAAAAATGGGGGTAAATGTAATAAACTTTCCTTGCCGTCTCGAGTTTTCTAAAAACAAATGTCTGGGTCCTCGAGGAGTCCAAGATGGCTCATTCTCACCCAGTAGGTGACTGCACCAACTGCAGGTGCACTTAAGAGGCCAGTTCTGTTCTCAAAGCTTCTCAGAGTGGTCCCTGTGCCAGCCGCAGCAGCACCTCCTCAGGAGGCTTGTTCAAACTGTTTCCTGAGTCAGGATTTCTAGAGGTAGGCCCCAGGACTGTGTGTGGAAAGGATTCTTACATACGCTATGGTCTGAAAAGTCCTCAGATCTGAGTTGACCTTTTATTAATAAAGGGTCAAGTTCAGTCACTCAGCGTGAACTTTCGAGGAAGGCGAGAACAAAGTGTTTCACAAGTCCCTGGCCCTGTGCAATCCAGCCTGCAGGAGCAAACTTCAAAATAAAAAAGTAATCGATACTCGGCCTGAGGCGAAGGTCATGCACCTCTGCATCACCGTACGGTGTTGTCCTTGGGAGCGGGGACCACGGAGGGATGTGTCATCTGTGCCTCAGTTTCTTCCTCTATAAGATGGGGCAGCATCTGCCTTTCCTAACGTGCGAGGTCAAAGTGAAGGGCGAAATAGGTGAGCTGTGCTGGGCTTGTAAACGGTCAGTTCTCAGCCAGGGTGAGTGTTTACCCTCCCGTCACAAAGGGCCATCGCGCTGCCGTTTTTTCTTGGAAGTGGCACGTCTCTGCGCTTCACAGACTGGGAAGGCAGACCTGGTCAAAATAAAATGTACTACAACCCCCGTAGCCTTTTGTCGGGGTGGGGCTGCTGGGCAGCCCCAGCATTAAGACAGGAGGCCCCTGACTTCAGAGGGTCGGGAGCACTGTGAAGATGACAGACCCCCCCCCCCCCACACACACACACACGGAGCTAACCACGGGTGCCCAGGAGCTGCATGTCCAGAAGCCCCTACAGGTCCCCACTGCTACTGAAGTCCCCTGCACTCACCTCCCTGAGGACACAGCTTTAGGTCTTGTCCACTCTTCACTCATAGGCTGTGGCAGGGGGCTTGCAGAACCCCCTTGAATATCCCTCTAACTAGGAAGGAATTCTGCAAATAGTAATGGGGGATGGGGCAGAATCTGGGAGCGAAAGCCCCAAAGCCGTGGGTCAGGATAAGAGAAGAAAGTATCACTGTTTTAAAAACAAAAGTCTCTCCACCAGCCAAACTGAGGGGGCTTTGATTACAAACCCGCTCTGGTGCCACCTGGGTGCCATCAGCGCCACGGGAGATGATGGGCAGCGCCCTTCTCCCGGGTCGGGAAAGGGCAGTGACCAAATTGATGCAGGCGCCGGACGCGTGTCCACCGAGCGGGCCCCTGACCAGGCCAGGCGCTGGGACGCGGCGGCGGGGCGCAGCAGGGTGGCCGGGGGCCGGGCGCGCACGTGGGGCGGGGCGGGGTTGGGGGGGTTCCTCCCCACTGAAGTCATGGACTTGGCGGGCGGCATCGCGGCCGGCGCGCAAACGTGGCTTCGACCATAAGAGGGGGTGGGGAAGCGCACAATGTGTTTCTTGTTAGGGACTCCTAGCCGGGACTTCGGGTTTAGCTTTTGGTGGCGCGTTATAATATTATAACCGGCCCGCCCTTGTCGCTGGCTGGAGAGGGCGGCCGCGGATTCTCACCGGCGGGCGGGCGGCTCCGGCGGCCCGGGCGCTGCGCTCGGGCGCGGGGGGCCCACAGTGGGCGGCGGCCGGAGTCCCCCCGGTGGCCTGGGCTCCCCACGGGGGCCCGACCCCGCAGACTCGGCGACGCCAGCCCCGCGCCCGCCAGCTCGCGGGCGGCCGGGATTCTTTTCCAAGACCTTATCTCTCGCTCAAGTTACTTTTCTTTTTTAATTTGGTGACCGGAACAAAAGTCACAGGAAAATCTTTTGTGAAAGCCAAAGGCGGGCCACAAACCGGGACACTTCACAGCATTTGTAACTGAATATCTGCCGTGCTGGTCGTTAACGCGGCCCCTCGGCCGAACTCCCCAAACGTCGCTTCCTCTGCACGCGCGGAGCTGAAAGGTGACCTGCCCACGCGGAGGGCGGACGGCCCCACGTGCTTCCGGACACGCAGCACCGCGCGAATCCTCGAGGGGACCGCGACCCGGGCCGGGGGGACGGGCCGATGCTAAGCCACTGTGGTGGCCCAGGCGCTTCGCTAGAGCGATGCGGCTAGTAGAGGTTAGGCGGGTCTTCGGGAATACCCAGAGGGAGAGAAATGAGCATCGCCTCGTGTGCTTTTTGTGGCTTTGCTCATGTCCCTCCCGCTCGTCCCCATCGAAGGCCGTTTTAAGCCCAAATTCGGTTATCTGGGGCTAGGGTCAGGGGTCCCTCTTGCCAAGGTATTAAATAAACAGGGAAAGCAAAAACTGGAATCCTCATGTAATCCAGATGCTGTTTGCTCGAAAATCACAACAAACTGCTGAGCCAGATAACAGGATCGGGAACAGTCCTGCCCCGCCCCGCCCCACCCCACCCCACCCCCGTTTTCGGCCCAGCAGAGGACATCCACGTTCAGGGAACGCCTCTGCAGGACAGACGACAAATAATCGCTGCTAACACTCTAACTGCAGAGGAGCCCCCTTGAGGGATCCGGATGCCATAAACCGTCCGGGAATGTTGGCATCTGGTTCTTACACTGGAACTTTCCCTAGAGATAAAGCCGGGGCGGGGGCGGCGTCCGCGTCCGCCCGCCGCCCTGTAAGTTCCTGGCCTCCCGATGTTCTCGGTGGAAGACGTAGCCTTGGAGCGGCGCTCAGACGTCCGCCGGCTTTGTAGTGGTAATGAGCGTGCCGACGCGGGTCCGCGGGCGCTCGGAGCACCGGGCGGGGCGCACGTCCTCCCGCCTCCCCCCTGTCCCGTGCGGTGGGCGGGGCGGGGGGGCTGCTCTGGAAAAGTCTGACGGTTTTGAATGAACTCCAAGGGTTCCAAGGAGGAAGGCAGGGGACAGTGGGGGAGGGGGTCCTTCAATAGTATTTTTAAGAGTCCAGCATCACAATCGTCCGCGCGACGACCCGAAGGCATAAACCAATCTCGCCGTGCGCTGAGACCGGCACCTTCTGCCCATCCGCCCTCGCCTCGCGCCAGCCCCACCCTGAACGCCTCGGTTGCAAAAACAAATAAAATAAAGCAAAACCTTTTGCTTTGGCACCCTCTAAGCCACGTTATGCCTCCTTCGGCAAAAGGAAGATCTCTTTCTTCTCCCTCTCCCAGCTTTTTTCCTTTCCCCCCACCCTCCACCCCCCTTTTCTTTTCTTCTCTGTCCTCCTTCCTTCCCCCAAATCGCTCGAAACTTAAGACGTGCAGCGGCTGCAGGTGCGCGCGGGCCGGGCGGCCGGGCCGGGGCGAGCCTGGGACCGCCGGGCCTCGCAGGCATTGATCAGCTGGGCGCGCGCGCTGAGTGACGGCGCGGTTGCCATGGCAGCCGCCTGAGCGGCGCCGGGAGGACAAGGCTGCAGGGCGGCGTGAATGGGCGGCGTCACGCGCCTGGCGCCAGAGAGTCTGCTCCGGGGCTTCGGCTCCGGCCCCGCCGCGGCCTGGCCCGCGCGCCGCCGCCGCCAATTCATCACCTGTCAGGGATCACTCGGGGGGTCACGGGCGGAATGGACACAGCTGTGAGAACAAAACCGGGGGGAAGAAAGGCGAGCGCTCCCAATTGCGCCAGATGTGCAAGGAGGACCTTGAGACTCCCCCTCCCCCCGCAGGCTCCTCCTGCCTCCCCCTGCTCCTCCCCCCGCCCCCCTGCTGAACACCACACAAGTGCGCGCCCGGCCCGGGGCTGCTTCTGATTACTGCGAGGGGCTGGACGCGCTGGGAGCCGCCGGCCGGGCCTGGGCTGGAGACTGGGCTGGAGACTGGGCTGGAGACTGAGCGCCCGGCGAGCCCTGGAACCGCGTTAGGGGGACTTCCACCCAGGGCCTGCGTGTTGCTTTACATGGGGACGGCATCTCCACCCCCCACCGGAAGCCCTTCACACCTTCCCACCACCCACGGATCTCGCAAATCCTGGGCCCTTTCTGCAGCTGGGACCATTTGAACTTTAGCGGTCTCAGATGCAAACCCACAGAGACACCAATTGACAGGTCTTTCTTTCACTGCCTTGTAACCTGCCCCGAAAATGGCCCTGCACCATTTTCCCCCACGAAAACATCATTTTAAAGGTAATTCCACATTGGGCTTGCCGAGACAGACATACTAGTAACTCAGGCCTTTTTTTAATCATTAACGTATACAGCCTCATAATCCCCTTAAAATGATCTTTAAATGAATGTAGAACTGAGTAGCGTGCCAGTGGAGTCCAATTCAACACAGCCAGGCTGACTGGACTCTGACATGGCAGCTAAAGAAAGAAACACCAGAAAACTTTCACCATATTTAGCAATCTTACGACATCAGGGTACAAAAAAGATCATGGGAGAAGCCACTGCCTTAATCAACTTCGCAAGTGTGTAAAATACTGCACAAGCTCATTACCAACCAGCCCGGAGCCTGGCTGTTGGGATGGATAATGAGGCTGGCACGGACGTTAACATACGGTGTCCTTGGAAAAAGCTAGGAATGCGTCAGTATCTCAGAGCTGCAATGTCCAAGAATCACAAGTAATAATTTGAGAATCCCAAAGATGTTTGTTTACGTTGGCTATTATTGTAAAATAGTCGAAGTATAACATCATGAACCAAAATAGTGTCAAAACAAAATCTGTTCCACTGTGGCACGTATGTGACAGAAACACATGCACACAAAGTACATCAAAAGGCTCGAACTGTGGGGGACTTGAGTATTAAATCATTTCCAGACTTAATATCAGAGGAGACGTTGCTAATTGAACAGTCAGGAACAGAGATGCAGGCAGTATTTGCAAGACCAGGCCCTCGGCAGATTTCTCTGCTGGTCAGGAAACCATCCACCTCCATCCTCCAGAACAACTAGCTGGATTTTCTGAAAGTGACATCCACCTCAGCACCAGCAACTCTGCCTCCCTAAAGAGAAGCCTTGGAGCAGACAGAAGGCTGGCCGGCCAGCTGCAGAATTAATCATTAATTGAAGGAAAAAATACTGTTTCCCCATTATTAAGCTTTGCTTTTTCTCCAGTTCTGCCTTTTCCTTTTTAATGCACAGGAGATGAAGACTGGGACAAAAAATAAACAAGATACTTTAAAAAATTCTATTTTCTCAGACTTTCCAGTTGATTGTATTCTAGAGAAGTATGATTTTCAAAACACAACAACTAATTTACTGTGGTCTTCGGTTAAACTGAAATTGTGTGAATTAACTGAAAAGTATTTGAGTAAATAGCAGCAAACTTCTTTTTTAATTTAGACTGCAGGAATGAGTTCTTAAAGATTAAAAAAAACAACAACAAAGAAAAAAAACTGAAGCTGCATCTAGCACTACTGCTCAAAAGATTGATACACGACAAAATTTTTCTGTTTAAATAGTGTGAAAGTGTCAGTCAATGGCTTGGGCCACCTGCCTGTCACAAAGCTTTAAAAATACTATAGGTGCTGGAATGGGACACCCGAAATCACGATTTGCGCATAATGAATCACATCGCTTTGCCACCTACCCTGCAGGGCACAGACCCCAGCCTTCAGGGCAGTGTACACAGCTTCAAGATGCAAATTCTCCTAATGACTTCCGATTAGTAGGATCATTATAATAGTTCTGCCTTGTTCTAGAACAGGAGCCCTGCAAGCGTCCTGCCTCTCAGAGCTCCTTAGCGATCAGCACGGCTTCCAATAAGTATGCACTCATTTTACTGAGTTTACAATAACGCCTCCCGCGTTGCTCCGGGTTGCAAGATCCCACACTAAACCATTAGCTGAATGGTGTGCTTTTTTTTTTTTTTTTTTCACGAAGCTCCTTCTCTTAAGAGACCGCACTCTCTACAAACGTCACATGTCAATGGCAAACTTATTTGCGTTTTCACTTTCTGCAGAAATGCTTTCTATCTCGATGACATTCCCTGGGTCGCAGTGAACTGTGGCTTTCCCTCTAACGTGAAGAACTTGCCCCATCGCTGCGATTTTGGGACTGCTGAAAGCTCCAAAGTGTCGGAGCACACCCTAGGGCGAGGGTCCTGCCTGGCAGTTGGATTCGGAATTAAGATGCACATTTAAATTCCCGGGGTCCCCCTCCCCCACCCTTTCACTCTCCTCCCCCTCCCCTTCACTCCTCCCTTCCCTGCTGTCCCTCCTCTCCCTCCTGCCCGCGCTTACTGTACTCTATTTACCACCCCAGCTGGGCTCGCGCCCGCCCCGCCCACCCCGCGGGGATTGGCTGCGAACGCGGAAGAACTGAGCGCTGGCTCCTCGCCCTCGCCTGCCAATGGGGCGCCCGCCCGGCCTGATGGACGCACCACCTCCACCAATGGGAACGCAGGGAAGCCGGTTCGTGTGGCCCCGGCGAATGCCGATAAAAGCCGCCCCGCCGCGCTCCCGGCTTCATTCTGAACCCATCCTGGTGCCCTGCGGTGGAAGCTCCGTAGGCGGCGGCGGCCTGAGCTCCAGGGCAGCCCGCTCCCTCCCGGTCTCTCCTTCCTCTCGCGGTCAGCATGAAAGCCTTCAGTCCAGTAAGGTCCGTTAGGAAAAACAGCCTTTCGGACCACAGCCTGGGCATCTCCCGGAGCAAAACCCCGGTGGACGACCCGATGAGCCTGCTGTACAACATGAACGACTGCTACTCCAAGCTCAAGGAGCTGGTGCCGAGCATCCCCCAGAACAAGAAGGTGAGCAAAATGGAAATCCTGCAGCACGTCATCGACTACATTTTGGACCTGCAGCTCGCCCTGGACTCGCACCCCACTATCGTCACCCTGCACCACCAGCGACCCGGGCAGAGCCAGGCGTCCAGGACGCCGCTCACCACCCTGAACACGGACATCAGCATCCTGTCCTTGCAGGTAAGAGCCGCTCTCGGGGCCACGTTCGCTGCCGCGCACCCCGGCGATCGCCTGGGCTGCCACGAGCAGACCCATTGTCGAGACGGCTGCGGTCGGTGACTTACGGAGGAGCTAATTAACTTTATTTTTCTTCAAATCTGCTGTAGATTGAGCCGTGCGTGAAATTGCTTATAAGTTGTGACGTTAGTGTGTCTGTCTTTGATCTGAACTGTGGCGTGAACGTGGTTAGTGGAACTTAGCGTTGCGCGGACGACTTTTGAGAGAGGTGCGCTGTCCCCGCGCGATCGTCTAACACGGTGCCTTTTATCCCCTTTCTCCCGCAGGCTTCCGAATTCCCTTCCGAGTTAATGTCAAATGACAGCAAAGCGCTCTGTGGCTGAATCAATGGTGAGTGTTTGCTTGTGGCTCCCGGTGGTTAAACTGCCCCTTGGAGTGTGTGCGCGGGCTCGTGTGTGTCTTTTCGTGTGTGCAGGTATTTCGGTTTAATAAACGAACGTGTACCTCAATGTATGGCAGGTAGTACTTGGCTTACGTGCGCCAGACAGCGAAGGGGCTTCCAGCTCTGGTTACTCAAGATCACACGTCATTTTCCTTTAAAAAGAAAAAAGAGAAAGATGCCCATAAGTTCCTACGAGGTTGGCCGGGGAAAGTGTGTTGCTTCTGTCGAATGTAATGCCCTGGCCGCTTTCTGGTGTGGCTCTGGTACTACGAGGTACTAACCTCCGTGTAATTAATCTTATCGCCACAAATTCCACAGGGATCCTCCTTCCCCGAAACTGTAACCCTCTGGGATCCGGCGGGGCGAGCGTTGCGACCCTGTGCCTCAGCCCCTGTGATGTGGGATTCCGACTTCCCTATCTGTTAACTAAAGGGCTGTTTTCAATCAAATAATCCTCACAAGAAGCAGACTGGCGCCTGTGAGCGCTGCTGCTGGGGATCCAAGTAAGAGATTGCGTCGGGAAGTTTTTCCCTGGAGCCTCTGCTATTTTAATGTTTAATGTGCGCTGTCGAGGCCGACTGCGTGTGTTGCATCTGGACGCCAGGGTTTGCCCAATCTTTTGAGTGTTTGGTTAAATGTTAAAACTGGCTTCTTCTGGCGCCGGGCTGCCCGCCTCTGCCCTTAGGTTATGTTCTCCTAACTTAACTTGCCTTTCTCTCTCGATCTTTTGCAGGTGTTTGTGACTTTTTTTTTTTTCTTTGCACAATAACAACAAATCCACGGGAACTTATTTTTCAACCATTTCACAAGGAAGACAGCAAGTTGAATGGACCTTTTTAAAAAATGGAAGCAAAACTAAGAAGGATCAGATCATCTTCCCCAGAGTGTTTCTGACCTGGACTGTGATATTAGTTATTTATGAAAAAGACTTTTAATGCCCTTTCTGCAGTTGGAAGGTTTCTTTATATACTATTCCCACCATGGGGAGCGAAAACGTTAAAATCACAAGGAATTGCCCAATTTAAGCAGACTTTGCCTTTTTTCAAAGGTGGAGCGTGAATACCAGAAGGATCCAGTATTCAGTTACTTAAATGAAGTCTTTTGGTCAGAAATTACCTTTTGACGCAAGCCTACTGAATGCTGTGTATATATTTATATATAAATATATATATATATATATATTGAGTGAAACCTTGTGAACTCTTTAATTAGAGTTTTCTTGTATAGTGGCAGAGATGTATATTTCTGCATACAAAGTGTAATGATGTACTTATTCATGCTAAACTTTTTATAAAAGTTTAGTTGTAAACTTAACCCTTTTATACAAAATAAATCAAGTGTGTTTATTGAATGGTGATTGCCTGCTTTATTTCAGAGGACCAGTGCTTTGATTTTTATTAATGCTATGTTATAACTGAACCCAAGTCAATACAAGTTCAAATTTATGTAGACTGTATAAGATTATAATAAAACATGTCTGAAGTCAACACCTGAATTCTGAATGATTTTTCAGATCGCTCTCTCCCTCACTTGTCTCTCTCCATTTCTTTTAACCCTGTCTTGGTCCCTCTAAGCCTTGGAGGTTGTGTGCAGACAGTCTTATCAGACGTGTGGGCAGGGCCGGGAAGATTATAAACAGAAGTTTCCCTGAGTCCATCAGGGACAATTAGGTCTGTGCCTTGCCGCTCAGTTTTAAATCAAGAAGGAGCAGCCGTGGCCTTGACTCCTAGGAGTTAGCTCATTCAAAACGTGGAGTCTAGGAAGCACTACCTGCATGAGCAGGTGCTTAAAACACTTCTGGAGTAAATGAAACTTAATCGGAAGAGAAACGGGCTCCATAGAATTCACATAAGATTTAGGGGAAGGGCAAAGAGACCCTTCTCCGTGTCACACTGTGCTTCTAGTGACTGCCCATGGGACTTAAGCTGTGCTAGGGCCCTGAGCGCTCAGCCTGGCAGCCTCCCCTGCATCTCCTCCACCTGTAGGTCCGCCGGCCTCAGGGAGACAGGGCTTGGGCCCGGCCCACTTTCCAGCACAGGTGGCTATTAAAGCACCCTTCACCCTTGACTGCGCCCTTGCCCTGCCCAAGGAAGGACAACAGGGAGGGAGAGGAGAAAGGCCTTTCAAGTTACAGGAAAATAGCAACGGCACCGCAGCAATATTTAGGTCCTGCTTTAAAATGCATAGCTAACACGTAAGTCTTGAAAATTCACATGCATACGTATATTCTCATGTTGGAAAGATGGCTTCTCTAGGTGTGGGAGGTTCTGGAAGGCCGGTCAGCGTGTGTGGGTCCTGGACAAGGAAGCAGGGAGGGCAGGCGGGCGGGATAGGTGTCTCACCTGGGGCCGCCCGCCCAGCAGGTGTTTGGGAGGCGCCACCGCGTCTGCCCTGGCGGCGGCGGGGCTTCCGGCCGTGACGCGGGATCCATCATGAGAGCGCGGGGCGGGGGTGGTCGGCGGCCGAGGCTCTCCGCGGACCTCGCCGGCGCCCGCGCGCCCTGCGGTCGCGGCCGAGACCCTCTTTCCTCGGGGCAGCCGGCCGGGCCACCCCCGGACCCCAGGTTCGCCCAGCACAACATGCTCGCCCGGAAGCCGTCCGCGCCCGCGGGTGACCACATGCTTTGAACCGGCCGTCGCTGTCGTTAATAATCATAACCCCCGGGAAGCGGGCTCTGGCTGCCACACCTGGGTCGCGAGCGTCATTCCCGATGCAGGCCGCCCTTCAGATCTGTCACCTGGCACCCAGCCGCCTGTCGTCAGCCCACCCAGCGCCCTGCACCGGGCTGGGCCCCAGTGGGGACGGCGGGCGGGAAAACGCGAGGACCTGTCGCTGCCCCCATCCCCGCCGGTCCTTTCGTCCGAGGACGACGGGCGGGGCCACAGACACCGGCGCCCGATCGCCCCCAGCCTCAGTGACCCGCGCATGGTCGGCTCGGAGGGGCGAGGGACCTGAGCCGGACGGAGGGCCCCTTGGCTTTTCCCGGGAAGCCGTGCGCGCGGGGCCGGGCCCTCTCGAGCACCTGCACGGTCGCTGGGAACCGGACCGCTTGCAGCATTTCGACGAGGGCCCAGAGTAGCAACAGCGTCGAGGAAAAGCGGCACCTTTCGGAGGGGACTTTTCACAGCGGAGCGGGACGGCCTTCGGGGGTGGCCGGTGGAGGCCGGGCGCCACCTGCTGTCTGGAGCGAGGAAGGCGGCTCGCGAGCAGGGGTCCTCCAGGGCCCGGGGCTTGGAGGCTTGGGACCTGGGGAGCAACCAGCCGGAGCATCAGGGGAGAAGACGCTTGGGACATACAGCCTTCTGGAAATGAATGATGCCATTATGAGCGATTACCCCTCGAGCATGTGTACAGTTGTTTCTACATGTGAATCTTATCTCATCTTTACTACTTTATAACTTAGATAGGGTCCCCTTTGGCAAACTAGTATCCACCACCAAGTCTAGGCTGGGTACCGTCCTGGATTTCATAAGTGCATCAGATATGACCTCCAGCCTCAAACAGATTATTATTAGATTATGGGGGAAAAAAATGACTTGTGAACGCAAATAAAAGCCAGAACATTTTCCCTTCTCTTTAAGGTTTTGTTTAATTACAAATTTTTTGAGGACGTGGTTCCATAGTGTAGCGGTTAGCGCGTCTGCTTTACACACAGAAGGTCCTGGGTTCATGTCCCAGTGGAGCCATGGTCCAGGGTCTATGGCCATGCCACCCTGCACAAGGCCAATGTCTGACCTCAGAAGCTAAGCAGGTTCAGGCCTGGTTAGTACTTGGATGGGAGACCACCTAGGAAGACCAGGCCCTCTAGGCATAAATAATAAGAAGAAAATGTTTTTGAGCTGCTTAATAGTATTAACCAACATCATGTTCAAGGATCAGAGATGAGGGTGGGCATCCTTGTATTATTCCAGGTCCTAATGAGGACAGGTCAAACTCTCCATTATGCATGACCTAGCTCTAGGAATTTGTTGGAATATATAGTCTTTCAATTTTGGGAAGAATCTTTCGATCGTTAGGGAGATTTTTGGCCCACTAACCTCAAACGATAAATGTGCAGGTTAGTTTACATTTCATTTTAGCTCTCAGCGACATGGATCGATCCTCGGAGGGAGACAGACACGCAGTCTCTCCATTCTAAGAAACTGGGCCCAGAGATGTGAAGCGAGTGACCGAGGGCATGCAGCAGTCAGTGGACAGACAAGCTAGGTCCAGAGAGACAGAACTTCTGATTAGAGCACAAGGATACAGAGCTCGCGAGGGGCGACGACCACCAGCCCGAGACTGCAAAGATGTCGGGGAACTCTGCCAGGAGCCTGGAGCGAGGACTGAAGAGCAGAGTGACGAGCGTGTGCATTCTGTGACCGTCCTGGGTGAGGCTGCCACTCTCGGCGAGTTAGGGGCAGGCACCCAATAAGACCTGGAGCGGGACGTTGGAACCGAGACCGCCATGCGGAACGCTCGAAGGCCCACCATCTCAGTGAAAGCACAGACTGGAAAAAAATCACTCACTCGCCCAGGAAGGCCATAGGAAGCCTGTCTGTTGGCCTGAGCTCAGGATGAGAGAGAAATGTCTTCCTTGCAAATGCATAGCTGTGGATCTGTCCTCAGAGCAAATGGAGGTGCAAATATCGCTACCCAGTTGGTGTGAGAAATTCTAAAGCTGGTAAATGAACATACGAATGGTTCCTGATGGGCGATATCCCCAGAGCATTTGACAGTAACAAATGCAAAACCTCTCTGGAGAGAGAAGCCCTCAATACAGACCACACAAATTTCACATATTTAACAGCTTCCTTAAAGAAAGTTTAAAACTTAAAAAGTTTTTTAAACTACTGAAAATCAATTTGCCCTCAGAGAAGGTATCAGTAGAGACATGAAAAGATTAGAAACCAAAGAACTATAAAGGCTATCGAGTAAGGCTGACCAAAATGACTGAAAGAAATCCAAGAGCTAATTGAAAACATAAATTCACGAGATGTAGTTATTGAAATTGGAAACTCAAAGAAAAGGTTAAAACCCAGACTGGAAACTAATGGAGCATTTTTACACACTGACAACAAACAACCTGAAAAGGAAATTAAGAAGACAATTCCAGTAACAATAGCGTCAAAAACAATACTTGGGAATTACCTTAACCAAAGGAGGTGAAAGGCTTGCACAACGAAAACTACAAAACACTGCTGAAATAAATTTAAAAAGACATAAACAAGCAGAAAGACATTCCGTGCTCATGAATTGCAGAACTTAATATTGTTAAAATATCAGTACCACCGAAAGCGACCTACAGAGCCAATGCAATGCCTGTCAAATCCCAATTTTTTTTTTTTTTTTGCAGAAATATAAAAATCTATCCTAAAATTTATATAGAATCTTAAGGGACCCCAAATAGTTAAAACATTCTCGAAAAAGAAAGTTTGAGAACAAACACTTCCTGATTTCAAAAGTTACTAGAGACCTACATTAATCGAAGAAGCATGATCCTAGCATGGAGTCAGATATATTAACCAGTGGAATAGACTACAGAGCCCAGAGATAAACCCTCACGTATGTGGTTAGTGATTTTCAACAAGGATGCCAAGACCATTCAGTAGAGAAAGGACAGTCTTTTCAACAAAAGGTGCTGAGAAACCAGATATTCACATGCAAACAAATGAAGTTGAACACTTACCGAATACCGTTCATGACACTTAACTCAAAATGCATCAAAGACCCCAAGAGAAGAGCTAAAACTATAAAACTCTTAGAAGAAAACACATGGCATAAGGTTCACGACATGGGATTTGGAAATGATTTCTTGGATATGACACCAAAGACACAGGCAACAAAAATAAAAAGAGACAGATTGGACTTCATGACAATTTAAAACTGTGCATCGATGGACACTATTGACAGAGTGAAAAGGCAGTCTATGGAATGAGAGGAAGTATTTGCAAACCATATGCCTGATGAGGGATTAATATTCAGAGTATATAGAAGACTCCTAAAACTCAACAAAACAAATAACCCGATTTAAAAATAGGCAAAGTACCTGACTATGTATTTTTCCAAAAAAAAGATAATTGAGTGGCCAATAAAACACGAAAAGATGATCACCATCACTAATCATTAGAAAAATGTGAATCAAAACCACAATAAGATATCACTTTCCAGCCATCAGGATGGTTATTATAAAAATGAAAGAAAGGAGGAGAAATTGGAATTCTTGTACACCTTAAGTGAAAATGTAAAATGATACAGCCACTGTGGAAAACAGGATAGCTGCTCCACAAAAAATTTAAAAATAGAATTAGCATATGTCCCAGCAATTCCACTGTGGGTACATACCCAAGAGAATTGAAGCAGGGTCTCAAAGAGACATCCGTGCACCCGCGTTCACAGCAGCATTATGCATAATAGCCGTGGACGCGACCCCGGTGTCCACCAACAGGAACGAATAAGCAAAACATGGTCTATACACACCATGGAATATCATTTATCCTTAAGAAGGAAGTTCTGACACATGCTCTAACACGGGTGAACACTGAGGACATTATGCTAAGTGAAACAAGCCAGTTACAGAAACACGAATGTGGAGGATTCCGCTTACATGCAGTAAGTACCTCGAGTAGTCAGAATCATTGTGACCAAAAGCGGAAGGGGGGGTGTCAAGAGCCGGGGAGGGGACAACGGGAGGTAGCGCTGAGCAGGTGTGAAGTTTCAGTTCTGCAAGGAGACAGAGATCTGGAGATGGACGGTGGGGTGGCTGCACCACAGTGCGATGTACTTCGTACCACCGAACTGTGCACTTAAAAATAGTGACGAGGATAAATTTTCTGTTATGTGTATTTTACAACATCAACAAAAAAGTGTTTCAGCTACTAGAGAGGGAATTAATGAACTGGCTGATGGATCTGAAGAAATAACTCAGAATACAGCACAGAGAGCTAAAGATACCACAGACGTGAAGCCAAGGTGAAGATACAGGATGGAAGGAGACTGTCCGACGCCCAAGGCGGACTTTCCTGGCGGCCATGGGAACGGGGGGAAGAAGGGCGGGAGCGGATCGCAGTAAGCGAGCAACTTAACCTTGAACATCAGACAAGCCTTTAGTCACGTTAACGTGCCGCACCTATACAAGTCCTAATAATTGAGAAGAAAAAGTCTAATAACACAAGGCAAAGAATTCACAGATAAAGTAATACAATGGCCTTTAAACATACAAAAATAGGATCAATTTCATTCATAAACTTTTAGTGACCAACCAGACAACTGGTCGTTAGATGCCTCCCGGTGTGTTACAGGCAGAAGTACACGGCCTCACTTGTGATGCGTTATTAGGGAAAAAAATGTTTTTTAAATAACTCAATTTGAAGTAACATGACACTTTTCCATCTGACTTCTTGTCCGCGGGAAACAGGAGAAAGCAAGCGAAATGACGGCCCGCGGCAGGCGGCAGACAAGTCCCGAGTGGGGACGTCCTGGGGGACAGCGGGCCCGGCTTCGTCCGCGCGTCAGCGGCATTGAAGGAGGGCAGGGCGGAGAGGGCGAGGGAAGAGCCGCCCTTGATCGAGACCACTTGAAGAGACATAAGAAGCAGAACCGCCCAGTATAATGAGTGCGCCTCGTCTGGACTCCTAAACTCTAAAAGGGCGATGGTTTTAAACAGTCGGAGAAATCTGAATGAGGACTGGGCATTAGACGATGTTAAAGAATCCGTTTTGTTAGATGTGAAATGGGTATTAACATTACGTGAGAAAAAGACCTTGCTTTTTTTTTATTATTATTTTTTACGTCTGCACCATCTGGTCTTCCTACGTGGTCTCCCATCCAAGTACTGACCAGGCCCGATCCTGCTTAGCTTCCGAGATCAGACGGGATCGGGTGTGCTCAGGGTGGCGTGGCCGAAGACAACCCTGCTTTTCCAAGACGCATACTGAAATATTTACAGGTGAAGCGATGTGATGCCTGGTATTTGCCTTAAAATATTCCAGGAAAAGGGGGTAAGGACAGATGATACAGGCACAGCCGAGCGATGGCACACGGCCGTGCTCTGCGCTTGGAAACGTTCGGGGTAAGGAAGTCGGAAAGAAACAGTGCTGTGTTTGCTGGGGTGCACGGCCTGGCACCCCGCGAGATTCACCTTGACCCGTAGAGCAACTGAACTCCCCTACCTGGCTCAGTGGCCTGTGTGCCCGCGGCGAAGGCGTGCCGCTCCGTGTGCGCGCGGACGCCGATGGAGGGCTTCACCATCTGCCAGCGAAGAGAACCTTCTCGAGGCCTGGACATGTCCTGTCCCTCCCTCCGCCTCTCCTACCGTCCTGAGCAGAGGAGAACAGTCTGCGTTTTCGCATGTAAGCCTACGCCACCCTTTACAACACGGTCTGACTTTTAAACAATTTTCTACCTGGAGACAGTGCTGTAAATTTTATTTTACAAATAAAGTCTGCTAAATAAGTTGCATCGGTTCTGGAAGAAAGTTCTTAAAAACTCACACATTCCTTCAAAGTTCTCATATCTCAAAAAATAAAATTCTACAGAAACACTGCAAGCTAAGAAACGAGAAAGGCCATTCGTAACGTTCTAATTTTACCAGATTTCGCCAAAGCCTACCAGGGAAAAAATACGCATAAAAAATGTCAACTGAAACTTTAATCCCCTAAAGTAAAATATTTAAAGGAGCGAGAAATCTCAAATTTAAATTTAATCCAAACTGGTTGAGTCAATTCGATTTAAAAATGTCTCGACTAGGAAAGAGTTTTCTGGCCAAGTTTGTCGAGCCTCGGTTTTGCACCTGACAAGTGACATCTGAGAATCATCCTAAAACAAGGACTTTTTCAGCTACCTAGTTGATACTTTATACCTACTTAACAACTTTATTCTCCCTACTAAAATGCCTGACTGGCCCCTAAAATGCCTGCTACTACAGTGGACTCCTTGATGCCCTCCCCTCTCCTCTTGACATGAAACCCCAAAAGCTCACCGAGTCTTGGATTTAAAATAGAATTTGGGATATGTATTAGTTCCATGTTGCTGCATCACTAAGAACCCCAAAACTAAATAGATTAAGACAACAAATATTTAGTACCTTGCACAGTTTCTGAGGGTCAGGAACCAGGAGTGGCTTGGCTGGATAGTTCAGGAGTCTCTTGTCTCCAGGCCTGTCCCCACTGAAGAACCTGCTTCCAAACCCCTTCACATGGTTGCCACAGGCCTCTGTCCCTGCCCAGCTGTTGCCCAAAGGTCTTAAATCCTTTGACATACGAGCTTCTCCATAGGGCTGTTCATAACATGGCAGCTGGCTCCCCCAGAGTGAGGCAGAGACAGAATGATTAAGACAAAAGCTGTAGTCCTTTACCGCCAAATCTCAGAAGTGGCACACCGCCACTACAGGTCACAAAGACCAACCCTGGACGGTGGGCGGGGACCACAGGGTGTGGGGTGTGAACACCAGGAGGCGGGGGTCGCTAGGGCCATCTTGGATGGTGGCTACGCAAGGTCCTCTTATTAAGAACTTCGGGGTGTGGGGCGGGCTGGGAGCAGGGCCTGCCCCAGGTCCCGATTCCTTCGCTGCTGGCACAAAGCAGAAGAGACCCCATGCTCCGAGCAGGAGCTCTAACCCAGGTCCTGCCAGCAGGAAGTAGCTAACGTCCCACCGCAGGCACCATTTTAGAAGCTCTTCAGAAACAGGCGGTGGAAATGGCGGGGAGATCTGGGCTGTGTAAGTCCTCCAGGCCTATCTTGCTTTGCCACTAAAACTCTCAATCTAGGAATTAAGCTGCCATTTCCCCAGCTGCTGAGATGTCTAGATGTCAACGGTTTCTATGTGTCTTTCTAAGTTACAGCCAATGTATTTCAAACTTATTAGCTAGACTACACTTCAGTTGTGTGGTGTTTTATTTTAACCCAAGAAAAAATAGCATATTAAGTAAGCACACGTCACAGGACATCATAACTTGTTAGATCATTTTACTTTCCCCAACTGTGACTCTCAGCCGATTATGTGCCTGGCTATAAGCAGAACCTTAAAGTGAGGTAAATAATATTCCCACTTCTACAATGTCAGGGATAATTTTGGCATATCTTAAAGACCAGATAGATTAGATAGATAATAGATAGATAGATACATAGATAGATACATAGATAGATATATAGATACATACATAGATACATAGATACATAGATGATACATAGATGATAGATAGATACATAGATAGATAGATACATAGATAGATACATAGATACATAGATGATAGATGGATGATAGATAGATAGATAGATAGATAGATAGATAGATAGATAGATAGATTAAACCATACAGTAAATGCTTTTGGACTTAAAATGACTATTCTAATGATAAATGGAATGGCGAGGTATAACAGCCAAGGATGAAGTTCAGGGCTTCTTCCTCCCCTCCACCAACCAGCCACCCTCCCACCCCCGCCCCTCCCAGCTATAATATACATGCAGCTCCTCTAGGGAGAAATATCTTAATTATCGGAAACTCATTATACACAACTGATAGTGTTCTTCAATCCCACGATTGAAAGTGACGCCCTTCAAGTCCGAGTGACTGGTCGAAGTAGACGAAAGGACCAAATTCTGAACATGCCGGAAGTGGCCCTTGGGCCATTTCCACACATTTCTGCATAGGACGGTGGTAGCTTTTGTGTAATCCCTAGACAGATAAAGACGAGGGACTTGAATCCCAAACCTTATGTTGATATGCAATCTGAAAATAGTACATATTGAAGATTTTTATACACTTCAACATTTTCTGTGTCACAGGCAACAGCCCAAGTTTTGTGAGATTCCATCGCCAAATCATCAGTGAAATAAAATTAAAAAAAAAAAATCATACAGGAGGCCATATGCAAGAGAGATGGTGACATGTCTGAAAAGAAAGTCATTTCTATTTTTTACATCTTTTTCACTATAGTCAGGGTGTAAATTTTAAATGACATTTTCCAACTAAGGGAAAATCATGCTGGGGGGAAAGAAATGGAGGCAATTGCAGACCAGAAATATTCTGAAGGCTTCAGTGTTGAGGGAAAATATCTACTTGATTTCAGATATTTTCAGCCAAGATGGTTTCCTGCCCCTCACTAACCTCGGGGGAGCTGCGTGGAACGCAGAGCCTAGGCGAAGCCTGGGGAAGAGGATGCGGGCTGCCAGGTGCTGCCAGGTGCTGCCAGATGCTGCCACGGCCCCGGGCGTGGGCCGGCCTTGCACCAGCCCGCTCCCCGTCTCCCCGTCTCCCCGTCTCCCCGTGTCCCCGGCAGCAAAGCGAGGGGTCCCCTTCTCCTGCCCGGGAAGGGAAGCAGTTCTCTAAACTCAGGCGGGGCGCGTCCGGCAGGTGGCAGAGCTGCTTCCCCTCTGCTCTGCTTCCACGGAGACCCCCCGGGGAAGTGTCTGGTGTCTTCCTCATCCCCGCGGTGGTCTGCGGCAGATCGTGCTTTTCAAAAACAGCTGAAAAAATATTTCTGGTCCCACACGCTCTTCCGGAACCTTGCGGGGAGGGCTGCAGTCCGTCTCCCGCCCGTGGACCTGGGCATGCGACGGAGGAGGCGCTCCGTGAATTCCACGGCGGCGCTGCTTCTGCTGGTTCTCTCTCTGACTCAGGACGGTCGCCCTCGGTATGGAGCTGCCATCTTGTGAGGAAGCCCAAGCTGCAGAGAGAGACCATGTGTAGAGGCTGCCACCAACAGGTGCACTCCCAGGTGACGCATCACCCACCCGACCTGTGAGTGAGGAAGGCTTTCACGCAGGGTCCGGCATCCACCATGATCTGCCCACATCTGCACACGAGACTCTGAGCAAGAGCAAGAATGCCTGGCAGAGCCCAGCCAGGACCATAAACAAAAGATTTATACACACACATACTGCTAAATATATATACATACTACAATAATACATATCGTTGTCATTTTATGCCATTCGGTTTGGAGTGATTCTTACACAGTAGTTGATAACCTGAACATAGTCTGACAAGGCATCTCATAGTTAAGAATTATAACCTTCAAACATTTCTGTTTGTCTTCTCTCTTTAAAGGATTTTTATAAACCATGGATTCGCTCGCCCCTTTTTAAGTTGCCATCTAAATTTTTGTTATAAGTTTAACTGGCTGCAAAATAAATTTTCATGCAAAATTGTCACACTATTCTCTTCGGTGCATCCACTGGAATATCGGCATGGTTCGATAGCCATAATCACTCGTACTGAAAATACAAGCACCATCTATTCTCCACGAGAGAAAAGTTTGCATCATTTTTTTTTTCTCCTCAAACCAGTATTTCTATTCCATTCCTCCAAAATGATTTCATTCTAATAAATGTTTGAAAATCATTTATCACTCTATTATACATATATGTATACATATTGAATTTATAAATGTTTTTCCAGTTATCACAAATCATTCAATACTTAAACATTTTTGTAAACATTAAGATAATATTTTATAGAAATAAGTCCCTAATGAGATGGGTAAGACTGTTTTTCAATTATTTTAAGTATCCATGGATCAATAACTTTTGTATAAATGAGACAGAATTCAACATGAATTTCAATCCCCATGTTTTTATTTGTACAAATTTAAGTGCCAAGAAACCTCGTTTATATAAAGAAGTAGTACCGGAAGCAGCTTTGGTAGAGCAATGTCGTTGATTTTTTTCTTCCAAGGGATATGCTAGAGTTACACAGTGATTCATTATCATACTTTTTATTTTTAGTATTTTATCCCAAGACATCTCGATTACATCTAGCTCTTTTTTATTTTATTAGTTGAAAAGAATTGGAAATCACGTGGTTTGAACAGTTCCCCAGTCCTTTGAGTCATTCTGGAAATTGTACTAAAAAGTCTTTACAAAAATTTATCAAATTATTATTACTTTTACCTTTCATTCTTTCACTCAGAGGTATCTTGTTTAACTGATGAGACTCAGAAAGTATTCATTAAGCCTTTGCCAGTATAGTATTTTTGATAGAATGCTTTTCTCTTACGTGCTTTAAAAATACTTTAATACTTTCAAGCCATAGAAATGGCGTGTATCATTTATGCAAACTGTCCCCATGAAAACTACTTGGTAAAACATTTTCATTGTCAAACAAGTCAGCCAAATTAGACTTATTTTTTTTAACTGTTTTTTTTTTTTTTAACAGATTTTTTATGAGCAGTTTTAGGTTCACAGCAAATTGAACTGAAGATGTTTTTCCTGTGTCCTCTGCCTTCACACAGGCACGGCCTCTCCATCATCATCACCCCCCACCAGAGTGTCCATCGTCACAGTCAATGAACCTACAGTGACACATCACAATCGCCTAAAGTCCTTAGCTGACATCGGGGGGCTCACTCTTGGGGGTGTACATTCCACACGTTTTGACAAATCTAGAATGACATGGACCTACCATTCCAGCCTCATATGGAATAGCTTCACTGTGTTCAGAGTCCCCGGTGCTCTGTCTGCTCACCCTTCCCCCCGTCTAACCCCTGGCGCCCTCTGACACTTTTACTGTCTTCATAGCTTTGCCTTTTCCAGAAGCTCATAGAGTTGCAATCACACACCATGTGCTACAGACTGGCTTCTTTCGCTTACTCATACCACGTTTCCTCCATGTCTTTCTGTGGCTAGAGCTCACTCCTTCCTGGTGCTGAACAGCACTCATTGGATGTCAGAACGTTTTGATTGATTGTATAACTTAAAAAAATTTGTCTCCCTCCTATATTTTTTGTGTGTGATTTTATTCCACATTCTGGGAGAGTTTCTGAACTTTATGCTTTATTTTATCTATCGAATTTTTAATTTCATCCATCATTCTTTTGATTTCCAAAAATTCTTTTTTGTCCTGATTGTTCTTTTAGAGATAGTAATTTTGAATGCGGTATCTTCTCTTCGCTCTCTGAAAATATTAATTGGAGATTTTTTTCAAAATCTTCTCTGAAACTTCTAATTGTTCCTGCATTGTGTTTCCTTCCTTTTTTTCTTTCCTATCTGCTTTTTGTTCGTTTGTTTCGGTCATTCTCTTTTACATCGAAAGTTTCCTCGAAGGTCTGGGGCCCGTGGACGTTTGCCTGATCTAAGCATGTAGCAAAAAAAAATAGCTGCTTTGAAGCTCTGTGTGCACGAGGTGGCGCCTGTCGGCTGGTCGGCTCAAGAAGGCCCGGATCAGGTCTCATTTCTGGCACTATTCCATTTTTCCAGAATAGAACCTTCCAGTCTTCCTCGCGAGGGATCTTAACCTAACCGTGGCTTCCTGCGTGCAGGGAGAGGGTGAGGCTCCCCCTGGCTCCATCTTGCAGAATTTCACTCAATCCCCTTGTTTTAGAATCTCACCTTCCAGCCCGCACCACCAAGTTGGCAGCTCCTCCCGACCAAGTTCTCCAAGGAATCCATGTCCTCTTTTCCCCTCGGTGGGGGCAGGAAGAGACTGGAGGGACAAAAGGAGGGGCTGTCACCGGCCTGACGGGAAGGATGATGGGGCGTTGGGATGGGCACATGAAGACTTTTAGCCAACCTTCCCTTTCCATCCCCACTTTCTCCTCCACCTCCAGGGGGTGCCCCTCATCCAGCGCCTTTGAGGGGTGCACATGAACGCTCTGCTCTGTCTCCATCCCCTTGGCAAGCGTACGAGACACGGCTTGTTCTGCTAAGTCGCCTCCCACACTTCCCTGTGGCCTCTAGACTACACTGTTTGCTGAGCCCGCACCGCTGTCATCGCCGTCCCTGTGCCCTCTGCACGGCAGGCTGGCATGTCACGGTGGGGAGGAAAGAGGTGCGATCGCCTCCCTTCCCTACCTGGGAGCGGAGTAACCTGCTGACAGGAAGAGCAAGAGCTTGGACTTGTCCCCGTGAGTGTCTGACACTCTTCAGAGGAGCCCTGGTGGCTCTCCTCCGGGAAATCATTGAAGCGGTATCGTCGCCATTTTGTAAATATGCTCAGTGGTGCATTTGCTTTATCGAAGTTTCCAAAAGTCGTTAGGAGGAATGGCCTTAATTAAGCGAGGCGTGCCGTGGACTGCCGCCCTGCACGCTGCGCCGCGGGAGAAGCTTCAGGGTGGGAAAACGCACATGTGAGAGTTCTAATAAATCATGTGACAAAGAAAGCTGTTCGACCGGACCGTCTACACTCACGGAAGCCCCAGATCCAGCGTTTTGTGTAACATCTGCTAACATCCTCACGCAAGCGTCCTTCCACAGGACGCCCCAAGGGAAGGGCTCAACTAAGTGATACATCTGGTACCAGATTTGAGCCAGAAACTGTTTCTTGGGAAGTCCCCTTCATCTGGGTCCTGGGCGTGGAGGGGACAGCGGCTTCGGACCCCGCTCGGCTCTCCCCTTGGTGAGGTGTCCTCTGCACCTTCGGCACGTGTTCACGACGAGCACCACCCCGCAGATGGCAGAGGAGCGAAGCGACCTGCTCTTTATCTGTGATTTTGTGATTTTGACGTGCGCTTTGGGGTATCTTGGGAATGTTGTCATTTTCCAGGGCAAACTTTGACACTTTGTTTCTGGGTCACAGAGAAAACACCACCTTTCAGCACCAATTACTGTTTTTCTCAAATTCATGCTATTTTGGTTCGGTTTTCTTTGAAAGACCAGAACAAATGCTAAGCCTCTGATTTCTCCATTCGTCACTCAAATTCGTGGTGCAGATTTTTAAAGGCTTACCTCGTGTTCGAGTCGTCCTTCAGAATATGAGGTTGGCTCAAAAGTTAACTCTTCTCCCAATACTCGTCACTCTGCTACGTCGTAGCTCTCGGCTTTGTCACAGTCACGAAAGCAGCCGACGGTTTGCTGGGCTACACGTCGACATCTTCTCTGCCCTGTGTCATTTTCAAGGCCACACTCTTACTTTCGCTGTCATTTCATTTCAATCTCTTCTCTTTTTATGTATTTACATTTTACAGGAAAATCTGGCTCCACATAATCTTGGATGTTAATTCTTTGCTCCAAATAATGTTTAATTCCGCTTAAGCCAATGCATAATAACACATTCTTCCATTTATTTTAAGGCTGCTGGAACGAGATTTAGATAATGTTGAGATTAATGCTGCTGCAAGTCAGAACGAGTTGCGACATGCTGGCAAACGCTCTGAGTCTGATTTTCTAATTTGCGGATTAAGGTGTTAGACTTGAACCTTTCGAGATCTCTTTGGAGACCTTTAGCGTTCTGCACTAAGCTAAGCTCAGGACGGCTCTGTTTCCGTAAGTTATACGATAACATGCTTGATCACTTATCGCCCATGAAATCTATCTAAAATTTTTGAGTGAATTATTTTTCAACTTGTTGCAGCTCAGCTCTTTTACTAATAAATTCTGTTAACATGCTACGCACCAAGTTCAAGTTTCGCCCTTGGCCCTGTGCCTGGTATATGGCTGTGGCTGCAGGCATGACGGCACAAATGAACACTTCCTTGGACTGTGATACGTTTATAAGCTTATAAACCGCATTTCGATAGAAGGTGCTGTGCCAAGACACAGCAGCATTTCAGCATGCGAGGAAGAGGACAAACTCACAAAAATAAGGACCAGCTGGGAGTTTAGTTTCCTAAAGACCTTTGTAATATTTGGGGGAAACTAGGTAAGTAGACAACTTTAGCTTAGAGATCGGTTTGCACAGGGGTGGACTGGGGCCATACTTTGAAGGGCCTTGCATGTCCATCATGGGTCGCTAGAGTTGTATACTTTGAGTGATGGGAGAGTTGTCTCCACTGGTAAGTAGGAAATGATGAGGTCTGGTTTTGGAGGCTCCGTGGGCATTCACTGAGATTAATGAAGGGGAGAAGCAGGGGGCAGGCGATGGTGGTGGTAGATTCAAGGTAGAGGGACCCCGAAAGGGTGGTCTGGAGGGACACTACAGAGCTCGGTGACTGATGGGATGAGGGAACGGAAGAGGAAGGAGCAAAGATAACTCAGTTTCTGGGCCTGAGTAATGGAGATAATTAAGGCACCGGTGACGGGGAGGAGCACACAGCGGGCAGAGCTGGCTGGGGGGACAGCTTTGAGTCCTGTTTTAGACTTGCTGCATGTGATCTTGGACTTCCAGCCTCCAGAACTGTGTGACGTGACTTTCTGTTGTTTATAAGCCGCCCAGTCTGTGGTGCTTTGTTGTAGCAGCCTGAGCTAAGACAAAGACAAAATGAAGCTTGACGTGTGGGTGAAAGCAAACTGTTCCTTTGCCATAATGCAACTGCTTTATAAATTACTCCTCTGTAGACGTGGGGGGCTACACTGAGTCACTCCTCAGTGACTGTCCATCGGTGCCACCCACCTGTGAAGTTCACATTCATCGTTGGGGAGGCAGAAAGCCTAACTGGGTTACGTTCATGGGCATCAGACCTGAGTTCAGCGGGGCAGAGTTCAGTTCTGGGGCGCCCGTCAGCGAGGACGGCGCAGCCACACAGAAGATGCATCCTGAGGTGCACAGGATTTAAAGGTCCGGGTGGCCTGTCGATCTGGACCCGTTTACTGCCTAGCACTGAGGCGGCTGTGGTTCAGGCGAACAGGACAGAGGAAGATAATGGCGTCCGTGGGGAGCCCGGGGCTCATTCTGCGGAGCGTCAAGACTCAGATGCGTGGAACGCGCTCCACCAACACGAGCACATGGAAAAAACAGAGGCGGCACGGCCCCACGCAGGACAGCGGCAGGTGCGGGGGAGGGAAGTGGGCAGTGTGGTGCAGGCTGAAGACGACCATCAGATTTGGAGTCAGGAACCCACGGCTGGGGTTCCTGTTCTGTTTACTAGCTGGGTGACCTTGGAGTCGAGGGTGGGGATGCATCCCAAACTCCTAAACCTTCAGTTTTCTCAAAAATAAAGATAATAATAATAATGCCAATGTTTTAGCTGTAAATTCAGGATAATAACGCTACTTACTTTATACAGGCTCATCCGGATTTAATGGGTTATTCCATGTGAAGTGCTCACATCGGTGTCTGGCTCGAGTAAGCACTCAAATCATCAGGCACATAACTGTAGAAAACTAAACTGTCACCCGACCACCATCTCAATCCACCGTCACTCCACTGATTGACGTGTCCATTGATTTTTTGACTTTAGTGATCAGTTATCACTGTGAAAGACAGAGTCCTATTCTGCCTATTTTTTTTTTTTCCTTCTCTCCTTAGGAGACAGTGACCAGAATCATTTGGGGGAAAAAACCTCTCTACTGCAGTAATAAATTTTAAATAGACGCATATCACTTACCTCTAGCATTATTAAGCATCAACACTACTCAATGTAGAATATAA
Source organism: Pteropus medius (assembly GCF_902729225.1). NCBI lineage: Eukaryota > Metazoa > Chordata > Mammalia > Chiroptera > Pteropodidae > Pteropus > Pteropus medius. The sequence goes on along the minus strand of NW_024349800.1, from coordinate 61,850,436 downwards.
AGAACACATACAGCAGTATTTAGGATTTTAATCTAACAGAATTTGGTAATACTGACATAGAGAAGGCAAGTATATGAAAGCCATATAACAATAGGACTGCAAATAAAATGAATACATTCGACAGTATGTATTCATTTTTTACTTTAATGTAGAAGTTAATCCATGAATAATAACGGGACAAAGGATGTTAAAGAAAGTCAATAGGTTTTTAACCAAAAATCGAACATTTTTCCAAAATAATTAGTAGAAACGAAGATGTTCGATGTTTAAAAAAAGGCTTTTTTCTCTAGAGCTATAATTCACGTGACTGTAAGTTTTTAAAAGACTTTTTTACTTTTCTTAAATGGATAGATAGCACTTTCAGAGACCCCGACCGTATCTTAAAATGAGTAGACGATGATAATACAGCAAACAAAACTGAAATTAAAACGTATCATAGGAAAATGCAAGAACTGATTCATCTATAACTAACTAAAGAACAGTAAAGACAAATATGAAGAGTGGGCATTCTGGAGCCACACAGCCTGCACTTGAATCCTGGCTCTGCCACTCAGTAGCTGTGTGACCTTGGGAAATGACTTAACCTCTCTGTCTCTGTTTCTCATTTGTAAATTGAAGATGAGCGGAATTACTTCATGAAGTTGTTAAGACTGAATTAGTTAATACATGTAGAGGTCTTAGCACACTGTCAGGCACAAAATATGTCACATCAATGTAAGCTGTCTTTTATTATAATAAATGTATAACCATACTTTAAATATCCAAAATGAATACAGGATGAGTAATAACTGATAAAACAAATGTTCGACATAAAATATTGAATTCGAGGGGTCAGTGGAATATAAATCATCTCCAGCCCATTACTGTTGTTAAAGACACAATTCAGCATGGCCACGCCAGGTATTAAAATATGTCTCATCAATCCGAGCGAGACTCTGCCGACTGTGGGATATGCCGTCACTTTAGGCAACATCGAGGGGAAAAAAGGTGCCACTGATGCCATCGACCGCATTTCAAACAAGTCAAAATGTAAAAACTGTGCATCTTAGAACTGATGAAATAACGGCTAGGAAGAAAACTGGAAAGTGGTCAGCTGAGTTAGGGCGCGGAAGACTAAAAACAAAACGGAAGCGTGATCCAGTTTTCCCACTGACTCCTCAGGGCGGGAGCTGTTCTTCCTGCACAGGCGCGGTCACTCATGGAGGTTTGGCTTCTCCTTAACCACCGATCCCCTCGCTGAGGGCAGGAGTCCCCCAGGACCACGTCCTGCCACATCCGCCAGGTACGAGGAGAAGCAACCAAGAGTCACTGTTGTCACTGTTGTCACTGTCCCAGGAGGAAGAAAGTTTAAAGACTCGATAGCAGAGATTAGAAATTTCATCTTAGAATCGGGCGGGTCCCGGATGGTCTGAGGGTCTGTGCGTGAAAGGGATTCCGGGGCTGTCCAGCGTTCTCCTCTGACCCGTTCTTAACCTTGCTCATTTTCCCGTAGCCTGCTCCACACTGGATGGAGCTCTGTGCAGCTTCTCGCGTGTATGAGAAGAACAGGTGAACTGAAAACTAGCCTCGCCTAGAACCCTTCCTCAGGGTTATGGCGTTCGACTTTAACAGACTTCCTTGCCAGAATGAAAACCGCGCACAAAGTACAATTTAAAAGAGATGTCGACAGGAAGAACTGCCATTAGAGGCAAACCCAGGATGAGTCACAGCGCTTACACCCCGTGGATAACCCGCGCCCAGTATTGACTCGGAACGGGCTGCTACGTACTCACCGAGACGCCTGCGCTTCCTCCAGGGCACACAGTTCACCTAATTCCCCAGCCTCCCTTGCAGCTCAGCGTGACCACGTGACTTGGGAAGGCTGAAGGAAGTGGGGATATCACCTCTTGCAGGCCTGGACAACACAAACTTCCCATGTATGGTCCTTTACCTCACTCCTCCCCTGTGTATCAACAGGATACAGAAGGTGGGGCACAGACTCTGAATCCTTGGAGCCCGGTGAGGCCGCAGGTGAAGCAGCTGGGTCCCTGCGTCCTTCTGCTGACTTAGGTAACACCGAACTGTTACAGGAACAAGAAATAAACTTCACATGTATTAAGTCAACGAGATTTGGGGGTGTTGTTACACGGGTTCATCTACGTTAATAAAAAAAATTTTTCAAACAACACAACTGGCCCACTTATATGTAAGACATCCGAGTATAACACGCTTATCCTGGGTCGCATTTATCAGAGTGGTCAACCTAAGACAGGGAATGACAGAGCAATGAGGCTGGTCAATGAAAACACTAATCCTACTACAAGAAAGACTGGAAAACTGAACTATCGCTAGGGTCAACCCACATGTCAGATTTTCTGGGATGTTCCTGGTCTTAAATATCCTCAGTATAACGATGCACCTCGATTTGGGCTCAATGAAAACATGCTCACCATAGCTAAGTTATACCTACAACTATTTTCAAGACCCTAAAGTAAAACGCAGAGTTGAACCATTTAAATCTGATTCTCCAATTCTACAAATAGAAGATGGGCACCTCGCCAAAGACTAAACAAAAGACTTAAAGCACACAGGAGGATTCTAAAATACGCCCGTGCAGAACACGTAGCCCAGCACTTTAAAATCATGGTGCTTATCAAGATGGGCTCTGGGTATCGTTCCCTGGGAGTTTTTAACAAAGCCTGATATTATGTCTTAAAATCTCCCAGGGTCATAAACAGAAACGCTGACAGGGGCGGGACAGGCAACGAGCTGGGTCTAGAGCCACGGGCAAGGGTGGGGCCTGGAAGGAAGCACAGCACACGCTGAGCTGGGGCATCCAAACCCGCTTCTTTTAAGTCTCAGGGTAGGATTTGTGGGCAGACGCTTCAAGTGTGGGCACACTGTGTGCACTTGCTCAGGGACTGCTGACGACTGGTCCCCGGCCACCGGAAACCCAGGGGCTCGTCTAAAAGCTGTCCTGGCGTTCTTTCCCTTTCTGCTCCTCTAAGGAGTGCTTCATGGGAGAAAGAGGACGAATGCGTGGCAACGTGAAAAAATCTTAAGATGAAAAAAGTGAAAAGAATCCAGGTAAAAGAGAAAGCAAAACAAGAATTCAAAAAGAAAATAATTTCTTTATAAACAAGAAGTTTTACTGCGTATCACGTATAACAATATGCAGTCTGTAAATTCTCAGAAACGCATCTTAAAAAGTGGGAGTGTCAGGAACTATGATAATTTTGAAATTAACAATCTAACTTTTTATTTAACATTTGACCAAGAAGATGCTATTAAATATGAAATGTCAGTTAGTTTATATGTGAGTTTATGTATATGCTTTTTGCTCTACATTTGGGCTTTTACCTAAAATTTCATAAAAGGAACACTTAGTTAAAACAAATTCAAACTTACCAGCCACTAAGAACAAAGAGAACTGGCCGGCGCGTGGCAGGGTCACTGCATGGCCACAGCATCCCCCACCGCACCCCCAGCCCGATGTTTGGTGAGGAAGCCTACTGAGGCGGGTGAACAAGGGACAGTCTACGGGCGGGCGCTAAGGCCTACAGCCCTTGCCACCTCGAAGAAAACAGGGTCGATGAGCATAAAACACATGCTAAAGTTAGAAAATGATAGTGAGTGATCGAGAGGATCTTATTTCAAACAGCTTCTTAATTTGAATAATGTGGAACGTGTAGCTCCATATTCTTTTCAAAAGTAAAATTTCATTTACTCGAGTTCTAATAAATCAGTTGATGTATTATTTCACGTTGTGTTCAATCCTGGAGAAACTAGGGGGCTCCTGATATACAGTATGGATGTAAATACCACCGAAAGCACACTTAAACTCAGACCATTAAAGACTTCCGCCTGTCGTTTATCAACAAATAACCGCTGATTATACCCCACGGGCAGATTCAGAGTATTTTGTGTGCTTTGAAACAGCTGCACTGCCTTTACAATATTATGTAATTCATATTTTTGTCCATTTTGGTTGGTCTTCACTTAGGTCAAATCACTGACATTTATTGTGAAGTCATCCTACCAATAGTCTAGAAATTGCTCTTCCCTCTGGACCCTTTTATTCTTATAAATTTTCTTAATGCCTCACTGTACCTGGAAATTCAGGGCAGAGCTCACCATATTGTCCCCCAGGCCCCCCATTCAGAAAGTTTTCTGCCCCCAAGGCCAGGAAGCTCTTGATATGACACCTTTCACCGGACACAGGGACTCTTGTTACCCCAGGCACCCCAGGCCGTGCTTTACTAGGAATTTTACTCAAAAAGCTTTGCCCATAGAGGTGACAGTACTGGGCGTCCAGCAATCATGTTAGGTGTTTCTTAATTCTATTTCTTAAAGTGGTGAGAATACAAATTCTGTAATCAGTGAGAGCTGCTTTCAACAGCTGGCTTAAAACTATTTGAATTTGAAGACAAATGCTTTACATACCTGAGTTTAAGTCAGATCCTCTGAAGAGCTATCTATCTCAAGGATGGCATTTTCTTCCTAGGCATGAAAGGGTTTAAAATTATATAAGATTTTAAATTCTCTTTCTAGTTATCTGTCTCAACCAAGGATTCTCAACCTTTCTGAAGTGACGAGCGTAAAAGACCATCCAGTGAAGGCTCGGTTATATATAAATGTCTATTTTTCAATTTATTTGCATAATCATGGTCTATGCTTAAAATTCTGAGGTAGGGAAGGACAGGGGGGCACCACAACGTGGAAATTGGAAATGCAATCATTTCAGATAGCCCACCCAGGCCGGCCCAGCCCCACCCCTACCCCAAGCAAAAAAGTCTCCCCGCCTTTTTCTTCCCTTTGCCAAGTGTCAGGTGGGGGATAAAGGAGCCCAGATATTCAGTCTCGAGTTTTCACTGCGCTTCTCCTGTTACCCGCTTACGTCTCTAGTTCTCTCTTTTCCTGGAAGTTATGTTGATTTAATCGAGAGTTAACCAGGAATTCAGAGATTTTTAAACTCTGGAATACTTCTAAATAGGCTGAGAATTCCTGGTACTACCTACCAAAAATTATGTAATTTTTAAACCGTTTAAATTTAGTATTTCGGCGAGAAGAATAAAGAATTTAATTTCATTCAAAAGTATTTTCTAACGACTAGTATTTGTAAGAAAAAAGATCGTGATTATAAATATATTTTACTGCAGCACTATAATATGCAAATGATCTAAAGTACCCAATTTAAGATAAGAATTTTAGCAAAAAAGTTTCTAAAATAATTTGCTTAGGCACTTAAAATTATTCTGACGGCTATATAAAACTTGTGTAAGTAAAATATAACACAAAAGCAAATTTTCCTGTTAATAATGAAAACGTTAGTTATGAATGCTTGAATTTCCCAGAATGTGAGAGCAGATCCTTAAACATTCGGCACTGTGAACGTTGCATCGAGAGATACCAAGAGCTTATTTTGGTTCCTAGCGTCTCCCGCAGAAAGGGACCACCGCACGCGGCCACGGGGAGTGAATCTGGCTTAATATTACGCGACGTGAACAGCACTATCTGTGGCTTAACACGAAGGTAAATGTTTTTAAAATACAGTGAGAGTCCAAATGACACAGAAACTAAAGGATGAGCAAGACTAGAGCACCGATTCTTTCCTACCATTTTCCACCTAGCTCAAAGCAGTTTTGCATATGTGAGAACCAGACTGAGCTCTATGTTATAAATAGACCACACACACACACACACACACACACGCACGCACACGCATTCAAAGGGGTGGTGGTGTGACTCAATAACCCATCTGGTTTGTCAATTTCTGAACAGTAGGAAAAAGCAAACTTTTCCAGAATGTTCACATAGTAACTGATACCCTCCCCGGGTCTGGATAGCCTACTTCTTGTAGCTACAGAAAAGCACGGGCCAGGGCTGTGCTGTTGGGCACTCAGTCGGCTTCACTGAAGCGCCATGCGGCCCTGGGACCCGAGCGCCAAGCCCTCTCAGTGATTAGTCACAACACTCGTGACAGCTGCACGGCTGCCACACGAACCTGAATGTCTTTAACAGATTTAGACATGTGGAAAAAAAAAAAATACAAATTACTTTTTTATTTTTGATAAAAACGTGAATCATTATCACTGTAGTGAATAAAAATTCATGAGTCAGAATAACATGCAATGTTTTATTTTTTTCTAAAGCTATTTGTACACTTAGTACTCTAGTATTAACATCACAAACAGTATTACACTACAGTATTCAGCTGCATCTACTCACCTGAAAAGGAACGAAATATTGCCTCTGAAATAATTACTAATTATACAACACTGCAAACTAATAACACTATAAATACAAAAATTTTAGCATTTCAATATGTCAATAACATCCTGCCGTATTTTAATTGGCTAAAACATTTGTTAAGATCATGCAAAATAAGTATTTATGAAAATGTTAGATCACACTCAAAGATCAAGGCAATGAAACCCAAAAGAGCAACTATTTAATGCAAAGACTGGTCAAGTAAATAACTTATTCAGCATATTCATAAAAACGGGTTAAGTGAAAACCATTACACATGTAACACTAAGTTTAAGTAATTACACATCTGCAATCTCACCGTCTACAACCTTATACGTGACTGACGATACACTGCCAGAATTAATTCTACATAAATAAGCTACGTTAAAACAGCGAAAAAGTCCAGCGCGTGAGGACAGGGCACACTTCTAGTCCACAGAACACTTAAGCGCTGTTCACTCTCCTAACTCTGCTAACAATGAACAAAACGTCTCATCAGTTTTCTCTTCTTCTACCCTTGCTCTGTTACGTTTTTAAACTTCAAGTGTCCCCCCTCTTACGATCCTCCCCCAGAATGAACGTGCTGATTCAGGCATAGATGAAGTAGATGAATGGCCTGGTATAGAAGCCAATGTCTTAGTTTTAACTAATTAAATGTCTCCTGACCGTTTGTCAATTGTCGCTGACCTTTCTGATGTAATTTCCTCATTCTCTCATTCCATGAATATTTAGTAGTGACTATTATCGCGCACGTTTTCTCTGATTCTCTACAGAAAGAATGCGTGTTTTTTCCCCTTCACTGGTAGGCTAAGAAAAGTTGGGCACACAATTTAAAAGTCACAGAGCGAGCCGGGTGGCTTCTCGGAAGGTGGATGGCGCTTGAAGCCGGGTCTGGGACTGGACAGAGGAGCGTCACAGGGAGGTTATCGGCCCTCCACGCAGGCCACTCTCCCAGCCACTCGGAATGGCCCAGTCACTGGGGCGATGCTCTCTGCACCTTTGGCTCACTTTCTTATCAGTTTTAAAGTCCTCTTTACCATGTATTTCCTACTTAAAATTTTCAAACGCTTTCATAAGCAGTTTGTCTATTTTATACAGTAGAGCCTTGGTTCTCAATTTACCTTTAGTCTCTGGGCTACTCCATAACCTGTCGATTCTCATCTTTTTTTTACTCTTAAGAGCAAAATCTGCTTCTGGTTCACCTAACACCACGTCTTCCCTCAAATACCTGATGAGTGAATGTTCTACAAAAGGGGTCTTGAGCTTTTTCTTTTCTTTGGCAAATTAAACCCTTTATGTTTAATAAAATGTTTCTGACCTATCTTCACACTCAGATCCTGTCCCAAACATTTTTATGGGGTTATGTGCCAGTGACAGGTATAAGAACAAGTTATCACAATGAAAGGTTCTAATTACAAAGACGACGGAAGCTGGTCGATGAGCCGCCCTTTCTAGTGTGTTCCTGAGGTACAGCACGTGTCTGTTTTTCCAAAGGCCCTCGCATCCATTACTATCTGTGGGTGACGTACAAAGATGACGAGCACGGATGGCGTCACCGCGAAACTCAGGTCAGCTCTGTCACAGGGGAACGGGAACACAATCTACTCCTGGGAGCCTTTCTTAAAGAATGCTTTCTCTTTCTTCTCCGAAGCCGGCGCTCTCGGAAGAGGCCACTGCGTGGAGCTCTGAAGACTCCTTCGAGAGCCTCGTGTAACTGGCCCGCTGGCCTCGCTTGTGCGTCACGCTTTTCAGATTTTCATTCTGAAGAGCCGTCGAGCTGGAACTGGAAGCAGGCCTCAGAACGACCTGGGGAGTCTCCCTGATCCCCTCCATTTCGTCGAAGTTCTGATTGGCTCTGTTCGCTGGGGCGCTGTTGTTATTCAGGGTCACGGTGCTGGGTGTCCGGTTCAGGTTGTAGGCTTTCTGGCACGCGGGCCAGTTTTCCTCGGGGCTGCTGGCTATCAAGCTGCATTCGGAAGGGCTCTTCTTGTCTTCGGAACAAATGGACATCCGAGCCATCACTGGGTCTTGCAGGCCACTCAGGCTGTGTGGCAGCCCCCGTTTCGCGCTGTGGCCATCGTCCTCGAGCTCTATGAGGTTCGCCCTTTCGAGCTGGGCGTCGTCCGTGGCCTCGTTGTGAAGGGAGTGGTTGGGGGAGCTCTCGCTGGACCTCACCCCGGAATCGGACGAGTCTTTCTTGTCCAGGAGGGCGTCCGACAAGTACTCCTTGGCCTTAATGAAGGTTCTGACGGGCTCGGCGCTGTGCTCCGGAGACTTGGACGCCCTCTCCTTCCCTTCCGCCTTCCTGTCCTTGTCGTCTTTGAGCAGCGGGGTGTTATCCGACTCTTCCGGGCCAGACTCGTCTTCGTCGCTTGGAAGCTTCTGGTAGCGCAGCCCGCCTCCCTTAAGCTTCAGGTCGGTCTGGAACAGGCTCGGCCTTTCCGAGCACTTGCGGCCCGGGAGGAGCTTGCCGCCCGCCTGCTCGGGCTTCTCGTCCTCCTCAGTGATGGGGTCCAGGGGCGACGCTTCGTTAGTGGAAACCCCTGACGACGAGTAGTCTAGAACGTCTCCCCTCTTCATCAAAAATGCCTTCCTTCCATCATCCTGCTTTGGGTCACCATCCTTCCCTTTCTCTGGCTCCAGATTGGAATGGATGGAGCCCCCCGACGAACTCTGACCCATGTAATATGTGCTGTGTGGGGAGGACCTGCCACTCATTGTTGCGGAGCCTGTCCCCCCTTCTAACTGCGACATCTGAGCAATATATTCTCTATAGGCATCTCTATACTCAGCCTGCACCTTATCCGTAAGCTTTGAAATTTCAATGCTGGAATCCTGGGAATTGAGACTCGAAAGACTTGGGGTTCTGCGAGTTTGTGACTGTGAAGACAGAAAAAAATTTAAGAATTCAAATAAGCAAAACATATACATATAATAAACATCAGCTTAGCAAATATATATGTACACTAAGAATTTTTAAAGTATTTGACTCACAAAATTCTTTGAAAAGAATTCTGCATAACACGGTTTAACAAAAGCTGTGAACTTCACGATCATTTTTACCATTATTAGAAAGCTTTATACAAATTTTAATAATCAGTTTGATATTCGAATTAAAGGTTGTATTAACAAATAATCTTAGCACTTGTTTTTACAACTTCCAATTTTTAACTTTTAAAGGCAAAAATCACCTTCATTGATAAAATGTAAAGATTTGCCTTAGAAAAAAGAAAGGTTAAAGATATATCTCGAAAACAAAATACTCATGTCAATATATGTTAAAAAGAACCTTTCTCAACTTGTAAGACATGAAGTTTCCATCAAATTTCCATTCGGAGTAAGAAAATGTACTCGAAACGCTCCCCTCAAAGGCGTTTACAAGGAAGAGCGTTAGGAGACATAAGCGCAGGACCCACATGAGCAGATGAAGTCTCTTTAAAAGACTGATTTTCGGTGTGAAGTTTTAGGATTAGAACCACTTTAGATCCCAGAAAAGCTAATAAACGGGCAGCAGAAAGTACAGATTAAGAACAAGAGGAGGGAGGTGGAAGGAGAGGAGTCGGGGAGGCGAAGGGACAGAAGCAGAGGCCGGACAGAGACGGAAGCGAGGCCGCCGCCCAGCTGAGGGCCCCGGGGCCGCATTCGGGGGCAAACAGTGCCACCCCCGCTCTCAGACGCAGTGTGTGCGCCTCACTGGGGGGCCACGAGGTCTCGACTGTCTCACAGAACACGAGGCTGCCCTCTGTCTGTTCGTGCTCGCTCTCGCAGTGTACAGTGGGGTCCGGGGACCCACCGCGTGCGACATCACGCGGCCTCCACGCGGAAGCCCCCATGGGCATTAGTTGTCTTCTACTAAGTCAGGCATTAAAGAGATTTGCAAAACAACATCATTTTCACCAAATTTTGTTTTGCTTTGGAAAATATTGCCATTTTTCATAAAAATGTTACCGTGTAATTGATTTATTTTTAAATGAATTCATAAATAAGTGTTTTTAAAGTTTCTCAGTTTTTATTTCTAATATAGTAAATACTGACAGATAAAACTTACATGAACCTAATTTCTTTGGGGGCCTTCGATCATTCTTAAGAGTATGAAAGGATTCTGGGACTTTCTTTTTTAAAACAAAGTTTGAGAACTGCTGCATTAACGGAAAGGCTGCGAGTTTCCGGGTCATGGTGGGAAATAACCGCGTGTGGAAAAGCGGAGAAAAACGGATTTCTTAAGAAATGTTGAAAAGAATCCAGGGGAAGGAAAGGAACGACTGTTGAAACACAGGCACCAAAGGGCCAAATGTGGACTTGTCACTTTGTAAAACAGGGAGTTATTTTATCTTACTCAATACCCAACAATAAAATGGTTTTCTCACTTAAATAAGGTAGATAGTAAGAAGAAAAACGATAACAATAAAAGAATATTTTTACTACCAAACTAAACAAAACGCCCTTAAAAACGATAGACCCACCAGGTCCTGCTTTTCCTAAACATCGCTTCCTTTCACTGGAGAGTTTCTTGTGGCTGCTTCTCTCCCCACCTCCCTCGTCCTCTTTCTTTCCTGAACTCTGATCTGTTTGATCTTCGTTTGTTTTCCTTCTGATCCTCCCCCATCCTTCTCCTGCGTCCCCCAGCTTCGACTTTATTCCTGGTCCTCTTGCTCCCGTCCTCCCGCTTCTAAGAACACCCAAAGGCAGAACTCGTGTACATCGAACGGCAGAGAATGAACAGAAAAGCGACACCGTACGCAGCGTGTCTACACACCGAAAACCACACTGTGCGGCTCAGGGATGACACGCGGCAAGTTTCCCGAGAACGACGGACTTTAGCCAATGACTGAAGGACTTAGCGCGACAGCAGGTCAGACGACGGGCTTCGCCGACCGCCCGGAACAAAGCAGCCCCGTCCTCGCTCGCACTGTGCCGTCCCCGCACTGTACCGTCTGCGCAGCTCTTATCGATTTCTGAACTGACCTTCCTTTTCTCTATTTCGCTGACTGCCCTCTCCGGAACACGGCTCCCTGAGGACGGCAAGGCCTGCGTGTTGTTCCCTTGGGCACTCGTTAAGCTGTTTCTGAGCGAGGGTCTCGACGCACCGGCTCGACCCTGGTGACTTAAACGCCACCCTCACCGTCAGGGATATGAGACACGGCTCCCTCGATAATTACCTGCCAACTGAGATTGCTGTGCCGCGGGGCGCCTTCGTCGAGGCCGAGCGTGTTGAGCTCTTCGAAGCTGAAGTTGAGCGTGTAGGGGGCCTGGATGGCGAGCTCGCCGGGGGGCAGCTCGCTGTGCGCGGACCGCCGGGCCGCCTCCCCGTGAGGGGCCGGGCCGCCGCCGCTCTCGCCGAGCACGCGGGGATCCTCCGGCCCCGCCTGGCTCTCTGCGTTTCTCATCTCCAGCACCTTCGCGGAGGAAAACATCTGATTCACAGCCACGTCAAGTCACATTTTAGAAGCTTGAGGAATTATTTTTAAAGTGAGACATTATAAAGTTATTCTAATTGAAATGAGAAAACATACGTCCAGTAAATGAATTTCTAATGAACTTATACTGTATCGGTTTATCTTTCATTTTCATTAACACTAAGAAAAAAGTAATGGCAATAATCATCTGTACATTAAACTCTGATTGACCATTAACATCTGTATATTAAACTCTGATTGACCGTTATGTTATTATTTTAGTTTAAAATTTAACTTGAAAACAAAACAAAATGCAACTGGACTGTGTCAAAGGAAGCCAGAGTGAGGCGGTAGCCAAAGCAGTAAAAGCAGATTTTCGTCAGGAACCACTGCACGAGGGGCAGAGAGACCTTGGGGCAGAAAAGGGCTCAGTCCCCAAAGCGACATGGACACGTGGGCACGTGTGGCAAACAGGGCGGGGCGGGGGCAGCGGCCAGAAAACTCTGAGAGGGAACAGCAGGGTGAGGAGGGTGCTGGCTGAACCCACGCGGCGGGACTCTGGCTGAAGGAGGCCAGGCGGGCAGACGCTGCCTGGGCTGGTGGAGAAGAGGAACAGGATCAGAGACTGAGGGTGATCGGACAGTGACTGGGAGTTCCTTCTACAGTGACTCATCGGGACTCTGGCTACAGCTGGGCGATGCAGGCCTGACAAGGACAGGCGCCAAGGCCAAGGCCTAGAGGCTTCGAGGAGCCTGGCCAGAGGCAGGTCAAGGAGAGGGTCTCAGTCAGTGAAAGATGAAGACTCAGCCGCGGCCTCTCGCCCAGCGTCCAGCTGGGATGCCCAAAAGGCGAAGGCTGCCCAGCGCTGCTGTATATATTCTGCCCAACAGAATGTATGACGGTCGTGCAGAAGTATAAAACACAGTTTCTACATGGTTTTTTTTAATACAGAAAAACATCAGTTTAGATCGGTGCTTACTGGCACTTGTTTATAAAAATGTAAATAATTCTGTCGATGTAAAATATCTTACTGTGCTTCTAAAAAGATGCCAGTCTCCAAAATTCATATTCATTTCTTTCTTCAGTTCATCAATGTTACACTGAGCTAGCACACGGCCGTTTATGTTTGCCTGAATAAAAAGAAAAAGGAATAGAAAGGAAAGAAATGTGACATATTTTGAATTACTGATGATTAAAAAGTACATTTATATATGTAGTATTGAGAAAGTCCTTAGAGAGTAGAAAATATTGACCTAAAAAAGGTCATCTCATTTAATAATATAATAAACATGCTGAATTTGAAAAACGTAAGCCACTCCATAGTTTTCCAGTTGTCTTAAGCACTCAAGTAAAACAAGTCGCTCTTCAGGGACTCAACTGTTTCCAAAACTACCTGCCCTGCCACAAACGCTAACAAAACTGTTGGTTTTTCTCTTCTAATTCTGTAAAATATGAGCACGAACACAAGCTGCTGGGAGGGGACAAAGATGTCTGTCCGTGTCGGTCGCTGATGATGTTCTAAATGACGTAAGCTCTGACAAACTTGCTTTTCAGTTACAGTGGATCACTTCAGCCATAAAGAATGTCCATCCGCTAACTCCTCAGTCTATGAAATTCACCCAAAATGGTCGTATCACTATTAGGTCTCTGTAATTCTAATTTCCCCCAAATAGGAAACAATGAACTTTTATTAATAATAGGTAGCTTATTGATTTTACAAAACCTGACTTTATTAACTGTGGTAAAATTATGGGATACCTGCATTTAAAACTGACAGAATGTTCCATTTCCAAATTAATTCTGAAGAAAAAAAGTGAACAGAGCGAGCCTGTGACAGAGGCCCGGCAAGGAAGTTTGCAGCATTGAAGAAACCAGTTGCTACGATGGGCTTCGAAAAGCCTGGGAGGAAAGAGCTGAGCGGGAACAAAACCGCTGTCCTGAAGAGAACGACACAGGATTCCTGCTGGAGACCTCACTCTGTCCCCAAACTACCCTCGCTGCCTAGAGGAGTGGCGTCTGCACCGCGGACAGACAGCGCTGGATGCTCCTAACCACATCTGTAAGGAAAGTGACATCAGCCGAAACCTTTCTGACTAAAAGGAGGTTGAGATTAGTAAAACGGTATCTATAATGCTCATAATTCTTTTAAAACTGTTTTAGCTGCCATTCTTTAAAGAATGTAAACATTAGAGGCTTGTTATTAATGTTCTGCTTCACTATGCTTCTCTGATTGAAAAATATAACTCGGTGGAATTATCTTCTGTGACTAGGACTCGGCCTTGTATCTGGGAAGCCTTCCTCGAAAACCCAGATGTCACCGTCCAACTTCGTGGCAGCTACTACAAGTGCAAGAATAAGATCTAGGAGGAAAGAAACTTCTTCAAATGTGTCAGCCTTGCAAACCCAAGCCTATGAAGTTTCGTCAAATGGGACATGAACATAAGTCCTTTAAGACGTGAAAATGAGAATTTGGGGAAAATGAAGCAAGTGTGATTTACTCTAATAATTATCAAGTCACAAATAAATATTACGAGTAAAGAAAAAGCAACATAAAAGGCCTTCTAGCGTTCTATATTGCATATTACACATAGGAATTATTGTTTATCTAAATGTGAAAGCCCTTCGAGTCTGTATTCGTCATCAAGGCATTTCTTAGGTCATTTTAAAAATGACATTGTAACGGAGCTACTTTATTTTCTTATATCCATTTACAAACTAAAGGATAAAAGGGCAATTTAGGATACAAAACAGCAGGAATCACGTTTCCGTTTCCCATGTCAACAGAGACCACGCGGCTGAGCAGCTCAGAATGACGGTCGGTGGCTGCACAGAGCCCGCCTCCCGGCCGCACCGTGCCTGGAGCCCGCGGGGGTGAGGGGCCGGGGGCTGGGGGCTGGGGGCGGGGTTCGCACCTTCCGGACGGTTGCACAGTACTGCGGCAGCATGCTCTGGTCCAGCCCTTCGATCTGCGTCAGCCTCTCGCACACTGCATCCACATTCATCGAGTTCAGTGACACTGCCCCCGCGGCGGGACCCGGTCCCTGGATAAATCATGGAGACAGACGTGTATGAAGACCATGCAGCGCCAGGTACACGCGGTCACGTGACAGAAACATGCGTGACGTTACACTGTGAAGTTCCCTGACTAACAACAAAGTTTCAAACTAAAGTAAAATAAGTAATGTGTATAGCGTAGGGAAAGGTCCTGAGAGGTACGTTTTTAGCTACTGTTATACCATAATGAGCAGCTTTTATTACAGCAGATACAGCCTGATCGAGACCACTTTTCTAAAACGGAACATTCCACAAACCAAGCCTAGGGTTTAAGTGTTTACAGCCTAAACTCTAGAAAGAATGGCGCATCCCTTAATAACAGAAGGAAAAGAGTTTTGAGAAAGGAAGAAAGGGGGAAAATTACGGATGCCTATATATAAAAATACAAAAGGTAAATCTATGAAAAAATTGATAATTGCCTAAATAGCTTTAATGTTTCTACAGAATAACTTAATAGTCTGACAGCTAAAGTTTTCAGATCTTATCATATTTTATACCCAAGGATCTAAAACTTCCCCTTAAGAATCTGTACAATAATCATGTAAATATGAAAACACAGGATTACTTCTTAACATGTGAAAGTAAATACAATCCACTAAAATTTCATCTCATTTAAAAGTCGAAATAGCAAATAATTCTAGTATTTACTTAGAACATTTTCTGGTGGTGACATAAGTATTTGCCTATAGTCAATTACGTAAGAATCTCGAGTACAGGTGTGGACATTGACATCTAGAGGAGTTAAGCTTTGACTTCAAAGTCACAGAATAAAGAACTAGCTGGTGGTGGATTTGGGCCTTCAGGTCTTACAACTTCCTATTTTCCTTGCTCCAACTGTCTAGTTTTGAAGAGTTTATAGAAACTATAACCACAATAAAGCGTGAAATCATATGGTTCCTGTCCCTTTCCATCTGATTTCTTTCACTCAGCATAATACTCTCAAGGTCCATCCACAATGTCACAAATGGCAACGTGTTATGGCTGGAAGTATGCCATGGCTTATATGTACCACATCTTCTTCTTTATCCAATCATCTGTCGAAGGACACTTAAGTAGTTCCTGTGTCTTGGCTATTGTGAATAATGCAGCAATGAACACAGAGGTCATATCTTTACGACTAAGTGTTTTCAAATTTTTCAGGTAGAAACCAGAAGAGGGAATGCTGGGTCACATGGTAGGTCTGTTCTTAATTTTTTGAGGACCCTCCATACTGTTTTCCATAGTGGCTGCACCAACTGACAGTCCCATCGGCTGTGTGCGAGGGTTCCCTTTTCCTCACATCCCCTCCAACACCTGTTATTTCTTGCCTTATTGATAACGGCCATTCAAACAGCTGTGAAGTGGTATCTCATTGTGGTTTTGATTTGCATTTCCCTTACATCTAGTGACATTCAGCATCTTTTCTTATATCTGTTGGCCCTGTGTATGCTTCCTTGGAAAAGCATCTATTCAGTTCCTCTGCCCATTTTTTAATTGGAGTGTTTTAATCGAAATTCTGTTGTTGAGTTGCATGAGTTCATGTATTTTGGATGTTAGCCCCTTATAGGAGGCATCATTTGCAAATATCTTCTTCCATTCGGTTGGCTGCCCTTCTGTTTTGTTGATGTTTTTGTTTTGGGGTTTGGTTTTGTTTTTTGCTGTAGAGATGCTTTTTAGTGTGAAGTAGTCCCTTTCATTTATCTTTTACTTCCCTTGCCTTGCGGGGGTGGGGGGGTCAAGTTCACAAAAACTCCTCTGAGACTGTGGTCCATAAATTCAGTGCCTATATTTTCTATCTTTTGTTTCAGGTCTTATATTTATGTCTTTAACCCACCTGAGTTAATTTCTTTGTATGGTGTCAGGGAACAGTCTAGTTTCATTCTGCATGTAGGTGTCCAGTTTTCCCAACACCATTTATTGAAGAGACTTTCCTTTCTCCATCATATGTTTTTGGCTTCTTTGGTGAAAATATATGTGTAGGTTTATTTCTGGGCTCTCAATTCTGTAACATTCATCTCTGTGTGTGTGTGTGTTTCCAATATCATATTGTTTTGATTACTGTAGCTTCATAGTATATTTTGAAGTCAAGATTTGTTCTTTTTTCTCAGGATGTCTTTGGCTATTTACAGTCTTATGTGGTTCTATACAAACTTGAAGATTTGCTTTGTTCTATTTCTGTGAAAAAATGCCACTGAGATTTTGATGAGCATTGCATTAAATGTGTACATTGCTTTAGATAATGTGGCCATTTTAACATATTAATTTTTCCAGTCCATGAACATAGAATACCTACTTGTTTGCATCTTCTTCAATTTCTTTCAACAACGTCTGGTAGTCAGTGTACAGGTCCTTCACTTCCTTTAAGTTTCTCCTTAGGTATTTTATCCTATTTGTTGCGATTCTAAATGGGACAATTGTTTTCCTCATTTCTCTGATACTTCATTGTTAGAATATAGAAACACAATGGACTTTGTATATTGAATTTTGTATCCTGCAACTCTACTGTATTTGTTTATTGCTTCTAATAGTCTTTTGGTGGATCCTTTTTGGTTTTCTATATATAGAATCGTGTCATCTGCGGATAGTGAGTTTTACTTCTTCATTCCCAATTTGGATGCCTTTTCTTTCTTTTTCTTGCCTTATTACTCTGGCCAGCACTTCCAGAACTACACTGAGTAACAGTGGCGAGAGTGGGCATCCTTGTCTTCTTCCTGATCTTAGAGGAAAACTGTTAAGTTTTTCACCATTGAGTATGATATTAGCTGAGAGTTTGTCACATACGGCCTTTATTATGTTTAGGTACTTTCCTTCTATACCTATTTTGAGTGTTTTAATCATAAATGGATGTTGTATCTTGTCAACTCCTTTTTTTGCATCTAATTTTTCTCTTGTTAATGTGGTGTGTCGCACTGTGATTTGATTTGCATATGTAAGCCATCTTTGCGTCCCTGGAATAAACTCCACTTGATCATGATGTATGACCCTGTAATACATTACTCTTGGCTGGTGGTTTCTCTTTCAATATTTTGAATATTTTATTCCACTATCTTTTGGCTTATAAGGTTTCTGCTGAAAAACCTGATGATAATCTAATAGGGCTTCCTTTGTAGGTTAGTCTTTTTTCCCCTGGATGCCTTGAGAACCTCTTGTCATAAAACTTTTGATAGTTTTAATATAATGTGACTTGGAAAAGGTCTTGTGTTGAGATAATTAGGTGTTCTCTTGGCTTCTTGAATTCGAAGATCCAGCTTTTTCCTTTTGTTAGGGAAGTTTACATCGATTATTTCTTTGAATAGGCTGTCCGTTTCCTTCTTCCTCTCTTCTTCTGGTAAACCCATCGACCTTATGTTGCTCTTCCTAATGAAGTCAGATAGTTCTCATAGAGTTTGTTCACCTTTGTTCACTTTTTTAACTCTTAGTGCTCTTTTTCCACCTATGTCATTCCTAGATTTTTATATTCGAGCTCGCTAATTCTCTCCTCCTTCTGGTCTCCCCTATTTCCAATGCACTCTAATGCATTCGTGCATTCTTCATCTCATTTGTTGAGTTCTTGGGCTCCAGAATTTGTATCTTTTTTATAGTAATCTCTCTGATAAAGTACTCCTTTTGTTCATTGATCTTTATTCCTGAGCTTATTGAACTACCTGAGTTTTCCTGCATCTGAGTTTTTCATAACTGTGATCTTGAATTCTGTCATTTAAATCACAGTCTTCTACGTCTTTGAGTTTAGTTCTGGAGACTTTTCGATTTCTTTCTGAGCTACCTTGTTACCCTGGTTATTCATGGCACTTGATGGATTGTTTCTCTGCCTGCGCATTTCAGGTAGTACACTCTTTAGGTTTTGCTTTGAACGCTTTGGCAGGTTGATAAGTAGATGTCTTTTGTTTTCCAGTAGATGGTGCTATAATGCAGGGTTTTGTTTTTGTTTTTGTTTTTGTTTACCCAGAATCTCGTGGGGTGGTGTTGCCTACATGGTGTGCTCCAAGGTGCTGCGTGTCCCCTCTATGTTCAGGCTGCCTCGGTCTCAAGGCACCACCCCTATGGTGGCATATGGCAGCCAGTGGGGCTCCGAGCCACAAGTTCTCAGCACTGCCTCCTTGCCCGAGGTGTTTCTGCTGCCTCGCCTCGACCGGTTCCACTGTGACAGACAGGCAAGGGGTGGGCGAGGGAAGGCAGGTTCGTGAGTCTTCGGCTTTGCCTCGTAGCTAGCAATGGTGGACGCTAGTCTGCAGCCACCACACGGCTGATCCACGTCTCTGCGCATCACCACAAATTAGCCACCATGGGAGCTAGCTACTCAGGCAGGAAAGCTGCTTCTGCCCCTCCGCCTTGTGAGGGCTGCAGCCCAACTCCTCCCCCATGGTCATGGCAGCTGGGGCCGCAGTGGACGCTGGATGCCAGACTGTGCCTGCAGCCACTGTCTCTGTCCTTCCCAGTGCTCGGTCCGAGACGCCCACCTTCAGATGAACTGATGCCCGGATCTCGCAGACTTGGCTGTGTGTCGCCTAGAGGATCCTTGGTTGCATTATAGTTGTCTGATTGGTGGTAACTTCAAGGAGATACAAAGGTGTCTTTTCGCTCCGCCATGATGCGACGTTATTTCCATGAATTTTTAATAACCATACTTGTCTTATCTTCTCTTTCTTTTTAAACAGCTTTTTTGAGATATAATTCACATGCCATATGATCCCATTTAAAGTGTACAGTTCGATGATTTTTAGTTTGTTTAGTTTAGTTGGTACAATACTATAACTAGACTACAGACCTTATTTGAATGGCACCAGTTTTTCCACTAATGCCATTTTTCTGGTCTAGGACCCAAATCCGTTGTGTCCTAGACCAGTTGTGAAACCATCACCACAATCAATTTTAGGGTGTTTTCATAGCCCTAAAAACACACTCCTGTCCCAAGAGCAGTCCCTGTCCATCTCCTCCAAGTCCCACCCTCACCCCCAGCAACCACTAATCTACTTTCTGTTTCTATAAATTTGCCTATTCTCGACGTTTCATATAAATAAAACCACATAATATGTAACCTCCTGTAACTAGCTTCTTTTCAAGGTTTACCCATGTTATAGTATTAGTACTTCATTCTTTATTGCTGAATAATAATAATAAATTATCTTTCAAATGATTTTTAATAATGTCTTCAAAACACTTTTATTCCTCAACCTGTCTCTTCTCTCTGGACACATTTACGCTTGTTTACATTATCTTGGTTCAAAAATCACAAATGAGCAGTTTGATCACCAAAATGAATAATTACTGTGCTGGGTTACAGACTACAATAAATATCCAAGAGTCCATACTCACATAAGTAAATAAATGAATAAGTAAATGAATAAGGAAGAACAGACAGCTTTTCCTTATAGAAAAGGGGAACAGAAAATTAGCATCAGGAAGACACCACAGCAGTGGCTACACACAGGATGAATCGATGGACACTAGAATTCATGGGCAAAGGCCTAAGCAGAAACAGAACATTTGCAGAGTTTCAGAGTTATCTCCCCTCAAGGCATTCACTCGTTACAATGGGTAAAATAAAACTTCACAGTGTTGCAACCCGTCAGACACCACCTCAACCAGGTGACCAAGGCTAACGTCACCGGTGGTGAGACTCAGGACCGTCGCGGACCTTGGCGTGACGCACTTAGGAGGGCACGGCGTCATTCCCGTGGCTTCTCTAGCCGAAGGTGCATAACCGCCTTCCGATACGAGAAAACAGCAGCTAAACCCATCCGGAGGACCAGTCTATAAAAGACCTGACCAGCGTGCTTCAAAAGCATTAATCGAGGTCATGAAAGTCAAGGATAAAGACTGAATAACTGTCACAGGTTAGAGAACTCTAAGGACAAATAACAAAACACAATGGATTTGGGTCCTAGACCAGAAAAATGGCATTAGTGGAAAAACTGGCGCCATTCAAATAAGGTCTGTAGTCTAGTTATAGTATTGTACCAATTTTAATTTCTGTTCTTGAAAAAGATACTACAGTTAGGAAAAATTAAGGGAATGCTATTTTTACTATTAGTTAACATTATGAGAATACTATTTTTGTACCTTTTCAGTCTAAAATTATTTTAAAGTAAAAAGTTGTGTTTTTTCAATCGCAGAAGAATTCCATTTCTGATTGTGCTGAGAAAGACAAGTGTAATAGACATGCAACAGATTAATTCTGTCAGCTTAGCGGGGGAATGTAAAATGTTAGAGAATCTTATTTTCATACAGAATCTGAGAATTCAGCAATATAGACTTTTCCTTTAAAACAAAAAATTCCACATAATTTTACTTTCTTGATACTTTAAAACTTTTACATTTTCATGATTCTTGAGAACTTTTACAGTTTATCAATTATTTTAAAACATATGGTCTCTTTCATTGGGGATTATGTAGAAAACATATATTACTTCTGAATGACTTTCAGAAGCTTTATAAGAAAGAGACACCCACACAGGACTTAAGATCCCTGTAATTCCATCGAAGCTACAGTCTGACTCGGTTATTTGTCAGTTGGACTTCATCAAGATAAAGGATAAATTATCAATAAATTGTTACAGTATGCTTCTTTGAATAAAGGAGAAATGGTAATTACCTGACCTTTTCTAAACTAATCATCCATAATAAAATTATTTTGAAACCAAATGAATCTTGGCTACCAAAATAATGACTTCTGGATGGAAATCTCATAAAAGGAAGGAGAAAGTATGAAAATGATAAGGAAAAAGAATATCCAATAATTAAATAAATGAATTTTTACCGAAAACTAATTATATTACTTTGACAACACGCAGAATGGTGATACTCTAAAGTTTACCATGCATTCTTACTTGAAATTCACCTATTACAATTCGAGAACAATTTCAGCATACACCAAAATTTCTTTAAAAAATTTTTTCTAACACAGAAAGGTGAATGCAGAAGATGTGTTAGTTTGTTTAAACGGTTAAATACAAATTTCAAAATGCACGCAAATCAAAATTTCTGCAGGCAAGTTAACAGATTGATGTTACCTTGATGTAACTATATGATTTTATATTGTAAGTAGGTTAAAACTACACTCTGAACATCATCCTCTTTGGTAAATGTATTATATAAGCTTAGAACTGATTAGCCAGAGATGAGCGCCATGCGAAGGCTGAGAGCAGCTGTAACAAACCCAAGGCACTGAAGGGAGCACAGATTTGTGAACAGCCCAGCACGAAGTTGCCATGACTGTGTCTAGCGAGCTAGTAAGAAAAGATTCCACTGAAGGTTTCTGTACCTGTCTCTGTTTGTTAAACCCAGAGTCACACGGCTTTGAGGAAAGAATAAAACAGAATGAAGGACACGAGCTTAAAGGAAACATCAAGTGCATGTTCATAATCAGCACGGACCACTTTGTCACTTCTCTTATTTTCCTGTCCCCTTGAACAAACCACCTCTATGGCAACACAAAGCAAGGCGCGCGCACACACGCACACACACGCACACGCACACACACACACACGTTTAATTTAATTAATGTACTTAAATTTTAAATTTGTACTCTCAAAACTTATATTCTATAAAAAAAAAAATCACTGACCGTAAGTTCAACAAGTAAACCAGGTAAATCAAATTTGCTATGAAAAGTCAATCATTCTACTATATACAAGTTTGAAATTGACTGTTAAATATTCTGACTTAAAAACTGCAACTATCTATTGCAGACCAATTTAATAACAAGATCTAAATACTTGAAATTCACATGATCACTTCATAAAATGAAATGTTATCTAGCTACACTACAGTTAATGTTCAGAAACAAATGTCTCAATTTTGAATTTTGTTTTATGAAGCATGAGGCACATAATACATGCATCCAAAAATACCATTTAAAAAGGCCTTAAGAGCCTTACAACTCGAGAAATCATAAATGTAATGGTGAAAAAAATATCTGTATGCCATGATTAATATAACTGCTTTGGTGATGTGGATTTCTAAACACTCTCAAAGTAGTCACACTGCCAATAATTATTTTTCTGTACTTATCGGGTTGATGGTAAATATCCTTAAAATATATAAAATGATCTAGAGATGAATGACAATATTGATTCAAAGTTAATTTATAATACTGCTTTAGCACAAGAAAGGGCAAGGCTGTGCTAGCCTAATGTCAGATGTTCTTTTTACATGTTCATTATCTGGAGTATTTCACGGGAACCTTGTTTTCCAGTTTAAGTATCAACTTTATTATAAGGAGACGTTTTAGTAAATTACTATGTATATCTGTGGAGACTTGAAAAAAATATCCAAAAAAAACCCAAAAAACAAAAAACAAAAGAGCGCTAATGAAATTACAATTTACTACAAGACCCAAAACACAGAAGATATTTATTGTGAACCTAGCTGGAAAATGTAACTTAACTCCAAACTACATGACGAATAATAATCAGGTCAAAGTTGATAGATGAGGATTACCACCACATTGCACTAACCGAGTGCAATGAATAGGATTTTGTTATTTTCTAACTTTTAACTGTACTCTAGGACTGCAATATTACTACAATGTCGTATTTCTGTGAAAATATCTCAATCAATCCAGTTGCGGTTAACTGATGGTTTAGGAAGAAAGTTTTCTTCCAGGTGAAGTCTGGCATGAGGACTTTCCAGCCAGAGTGAATAGGATGTTCACTCTATTATGAAAGAAAAAATAAGCTAATTCTTTTACAGATTGAACCAGAATAATAAAACCACACTTCCAAAATACTTTAGAAAAGTGTGAATGCGCCTGAGAGCTGGCGGAGGCTGGCGGGCAGTCTGGAGGGCTTCAGCTCTCTCACCCGAGTCTGCCCCTGACCACGAGGGACAGCTCGATCTGGACAGATATTCGTCTGAAAACAGGCTGTAAGTTCTAAACCAGAGGGGGAAACAGAAATCATCTACAGCTGAGCCCATCTTTTTTACTTTTAACTCGGTCGCTCCACTGACTGGATCCGGTTTAATGAAAACCAAGACCTTCGTTCATTCAGTCGTTTTCATTAATCTCTAAAAGTCAAAGTAACAGCAGACTGGACATCGGGAGGCTATTTTAACGCTGCCCATGCAATTCTGGAGTTCATCACAATGAAACTGTGCGCTAATTATTTTTGCGCCTTTCCAAAGAGTTATAAAAGGGATCTAAATAAAGCTGCTAAAGGTACTGAGTCAACCCCGGGGCAGAGAAGGTGGAGGGAGAAGGACTTAGTGGCCTGTAACTGCCCCTTGGCTGCCATCGAACTCATCGGCCCAGCGAGGGGAGGCTGTCCACCAGTTCTGTCCACTGTCGCGGCCACCAGGCTAGGTACTGCCCAGGGGAAGGTTCGGTAAATCTGCTGACGCCCTGAACAAGCGCACAGCATCTGTAATATTTGATGCTAAGAAATGCAAGAAAGGACAGAAGGGTAACACATGCTATATCGCTCCTTCTTTTGGAAAAAAATGCTTTTCGATGCAATACCGTTACCACCATAAGCAAACCTTAAGTAAAAACAGACCCCAACACTAGTAAGAGCAACGCTCCAAAACACCAGAACAGCATGCCTCTGAGGAGGCCTGGCCCTCCATGACGGGCCCTCCTGTCACGGTCCCAGAACGATCTCGAGGCCACAACTTCCTAGTCGGAACTGGACTGAGAAAGCACCACGTAAAATTCCCCAGGAAAGCTCTTGAACTGTTAAAGTATGTGGAGCATGCAAATAACCAAGAATTTTTCCTAAATTCTAAGAAAACAAATTGACTGACACCTTTTTGGCCAGAGAAGCACCAGCGGACAACAGGCTGAGCTGATCTAAACTGATTAGAGTATTTGTATTGAAACAAAGGTCTGTTTTATAAAAACATGGAATAGTTTTAGTCCCTGAGTCTTTAAAGCTCCACAGAATTTGGTCTTGGGCCAAGGCTGAGTAATCCTTAGATCAGACCTGAGAGGTACGTTCGCTTTTCCCAGAGGAGGAAGCTGAGGGTCCAAGAGGCTAAGTGATCTGGCCGAGGCCACGGGCCAACCAGCAGGGTCTCCCTAACCTGGGAGGCCAAATGCACGGCTAAGTCGCATGTAGCGCAGACAGGAGCCAAGGAGGCGGCGTGGCGCCGAGGTCGGGCTGTGACGCCGGCCGCGTGGGCTCTCGCCTCACATCAGCACGTCCCTCCGCACAGCTCAGCCAAGTCCCACAGACTGAGTCTCGGATGCTCATGTGTCCCGTGGAGCCAGACTTGACCATGGCCACCAGGGTTCTCGGAGGGTCGAGAAGAAAGGCTGTCCCGGGTGGCGGGGGCAGAGTTCTTTCTCTACTGGTTTGATAAACTGGAGTTCTGATTGAGATTGTATTTCTAAAAAAGGCTTCTCTGCTTTAAATGTTTGAAAACACTGGTCCTTCCTAGCTCTAATATTCTGGGGAGCGTATCTTCGGGCCGCTATTAATTTTTTCCAATTTTACAAGATTGGGCATCTATCTTCTCTATTATAAAATTACAGGAAAAAGCTGGCACAGAGGCTTATATTTTACATCTTCACGTTTGTGAAGCACTTGGACAAATCTATAATTTATCTGATAAGACCTTGGCTGGTTTTCACAAGCTACATCCTTACAATGTTCCTTAATGTGAGAAAACCCAATTATTTTCATAAGGATCTGCTTTATAAAGATTTATCGAAAATTCCTTGTGGGGGAAAAAAGAAAAGGGACTACCCTTATGGAAAGGACTAGTTGGTTAACTCTTTATGGTCTGGCTTTTTTTTTTTTTTTAACTACTATTCTGTGCCTGTAATGACGGTTTGTCAAAAACGTGTGTAGCTCCTATTATCACATGTTCCGCATAAGGGACAGTTGAATGAGCAGAGACAGACTCAATCTGTAGTCCTGTCATCCCAGAAGCAGAGAGTTTGCTACTACAGGACTAGAAAGTCATGTGAGCCATGAAGGGCTAAATAATTTTTCTATTAAGTTCTTCCATGTTGCTTCAGCTATAAAGATCCCCGACAATGTTCCCATATACAGATACTTCTCTACGTTTCCACCACTGCTTTTAATTTGGCTTGAACTACATGTCTACTTCTACTCGTCTTCTACAAAACGAATTCTACATGCTATTGTCATTGTTAATTTCTTAAAAACGAAGAAAGCTTCATAAGCATCTATTAATCACTAAGCACATCAAAAATTACCTCTTATGTTAAAAGAACAGCAAACAGCACGGTTATTTACTAAACAAAGGCACTAACACATTTGGAGCATCTTTACTCTCTGTTATGGGGTCTCTAAGTACATCTCTAGAACTGCATTATTTCCCCTTCCCCAAAAACTCTTTTCAAAATTTGCCTAATGCTCCTTCACTGGTCCCTGAAAGAAATTGCAGGCACTCACATCCTTAAGCATGGGAACAGCTACCACCATCTCAGCATGTCCGTGTCACTAGGCCACCAAATTCTTCACAGTATCTGATTTTCATCAAATTTTGCCAAGGAATTTTAGCTCAGAGAATCGCACCATACACATGAACCTACGTGTTAAAGGCTCTCTGACTAAACTAAAAGTCCCTCCTGCACACAGCGGCAACGGTCCATGGACTAAAGATCCCTCCGACTCGCAGAGAGAACCGTTCTGGTTGACCGTGTCCATCTTTCGAGGATAACTGAAGTCACTCCAGCGCTTCAGCTGAAATGTTAATGATCTAAAAAGAATCATCAACCCCTCAGTGAAAACTCTGAAATGGTTCTTTCTCTCCCTAACATCAACTCAAAGAAAATTATCGAAATGCGTGTTTTAAGTTAAAACATTATGGATTAACTCAGGATGCATTATTTCATCATATTAATTCCAAGCGCTGTGCCACAGTTCAGCGCAGCTTTATACTGATCGTGTTTACACGGGCTTAACATGCTGAAAAGAGGTCGACAGAAGTTAAAATACAAACTGGGTTCTTAAATTCCATGCTGACTGAGTAGATGAAGATTTTAAGGTTCATCACATCGAACGTGTTTCTTATTAAGTACAAAGTCTTGAATGGTAACTATAGGAAGTGACTTTCTATACAAGTCCGTTTTAACAAACTCGCCTTAAGGAGTTAGGCAGGGGACTGAATAACTACTTTTACATGCTGAACTAGCTTCGCATTTACCTGGAAATGTTATTTTATTAAAAACACAGATAAAGAAAAGCAGTACTGCATTTCCACTGAGGCTTCAAAACCTGTGGACACCTAGATGAAGAACGGGTCATGAAAGACTCGTTTCTGGTCTACACCATCTAGTGCAGGATGTCTTTTTGGAGTCTCAAGGGTGATTTGGGGTATTTTCAAAAATATGCTCCGTGTGGAGTACCGACTGCAGGCTTCAAAAAGAATCAGGCAAAGGTGAAAATAGCTCAATACTAACGAACGAATACACACCGCCGATCGAGTGCTCTTGACGGCTGCTGAAAAAGTCTCGTCTCTACTGGACAATGAAAAAACCCCATCCCACGTTACTGAAAAAGGGGGAAAAGCAGGAGGAAATAAAGGGTAAACATTAGCTTTTTAATTAATCCATGAACTACAATGATTAGTATTCAGCTACGCTACACTAGCTGCCCGTCACAGCACAGATGCAGTTAGTGAACTGCGGCCATCACGGTTAAGACAGTCGTTACGGCTGCGGAAGCGACGAGATGCTCGAACTCCACACCACAAGACTACTCCATTACCCTCGAGGAGTCTGCGGGTGAAGGGAGCCCCTCAGCAGCATCCTCCTTGATAGCCTCCTAACGACACAAAACAAGAGTGTGGGTGAAAGGTGAGTGTGAGCCAAACTAGGATGACGAATGAACATGATGCTCGAACAACATAAGACACCGAAACCAGGAAGGGATGCGATTTTTCCTTCAGTGACATTTTAAAATATAAATAGCAGTTTAAGGCCTACATCTTTTGCCTAATTTACAAAGACATAGTAACAGGGAACTTTTATTAAAGTGTTAGACTAAGTTTATCTTCAGGAACACCTACCATGTTAGGCACAAATGTATTTTGTTTGGGGTTAGATTCAATAGTACATTAGAATAATTTTCTTATCCTATTTAATTTCCGCCATTAGATTAAAATGTTCCTTCAATGTATCATCTAATTTTTATGCAACAGAGCTAACATATATATGCAGATGTTTTACATGTATATCCTTTAAAAAGATATTAGAAATTAGTAGACGGAAAGGTTTAGTTTTAAAAGTGTGGTAACGAACACGACATTATCAGCCAGAAACACTGGCTGTAAACAACTCAACATTTATCCACTGAGTATGCTAGTTATTTTCCCTCCATAGATATTTACCAGAAATGAAAACAAAATACATTTTATGTAATAGTTTATGTTTCTTAAAACTATTTATAAAATAAGTTGCACTCTTTTACTACAGAAAGGAAAAACCAAACTTCTGACGCTCTCTGTGTTTCTTATTAGAGTGATACTTTAGTTACCCTTTTCCATACTTACTAGGCCATTGCTCTGATCTCTGGGCACATTCGGTTTTACTGATGGACGTGAGCTGAGATGTTGGGACCCGCCAGGGTAATACCTTGGCGTGTAAAGGTAGGGGGCAAAGAATGGCTATGGAAAAAACACGTAACAAAAGAAGGGGGTGAACAATTACAGAAATCAAAGTGTAATGAGACTTAACAAATGAAACTAACCAATGAAATGCAACTCCACACTTCTAATGCAAGTGACAGAACAAAAAAAAAAAAAAAAGCCCCCCTCGTACTCTAGGACAGCAAACCCGAACCGAAGACGTATTATTTAAATGTTCATGTTGTTGATTTACTAAAAGCCTTTTTTTAAGCAACTAAATTTTATACCTTACAATCTGACACAAGAGTTTCTCCTTACATTTAAAAATTTTATGGGTTTACTACCATGTGTCAGGTTCTAAGTATTTACAAATATGAAGTCACAATCTCTTTTTTTTAAAGGCAGAATGGAGTCTTAATAAGATACTATCCTCCACAAAAGTAGATTAGCGTTAAGTAAAACCAAAAAAGTCTCGATTATATGAGAACATGCTAGCATAGACTCCAGAAACATCTGTTACTCTAAGTTCCTAGAGCTTACCTCACATCCTATGGCCTAGAGTATACTCTATCTCCTAAATAAGCAAGAGTATTTTTTTTTTAATGAGGAATCCGTTGTTTAGACAAGATTTATAACTATGGCATTTATTTATAACAAGCTTCATATTAACAGGAGCTATCAGACTATATGGGCTAAACATAAAGATTAAAATTCCCCAAGCTTCATTACACCAAACCGACATCTTCCCCTACCTTTCTTAACTCCTGCCATTTTTTAAAAAATTATTTTTTTTTAACTTTCAAACTAAAAACCTCAAATAACTAGAGCAAAAAACAACTAGACTTAAAATCACAAGAAATTTTTCAGTGCTTTTAAAAATAACAAAATGTTATTAAAGTATCGCATGATTGTTATTCATTTAAAATTAGTAAATACAAGGCCTTGGCCTAGATGGTATAGTAATTTTTAATTTTTTTCAAATTAAAAAAATATCTCTTGGTCTCAAAAATTCAACTGTCATCTAATGATCAATTGAGCCATTTTAAGTAAAATTACAGCAGATTTTAAGACTGGTAAATGAAAACCTGCATTTCACACTGTCGACCACACGGTCAAGTTTACAAGGTGGAACACGTTATAAAATGCTCCTGCTCCGCCTCCTTCTCCTCCCTTGTTTGAATAAAAGAATGGAATAATATTCGCAGGACCTCTATGATTGGCGTAGCCAATGACTTATATGGCCAACATTTTTCAAAAACTGAAAATTTAAATTCTGGAAGTCCTTCGTTACCAAGTTTATTCTAATTCTCTTTCTTCCTAGCTCACAGGAAATCTATTTAGACAGGCTCTTGGCTTCTATGAATACTAGACCCTATGTTTTCTCAAATTAGACTTAAAGGGAAACAACAAAAAATATGGCTCTTAGGGAGAATTAGTTTCAGAAAATATAATAATAGCATTCAGGCCCCATTTTCCTATAGGAAATATTAACGTTAATCATTAAGGTGAGGATAGCTTAGGCCTACTAAATTTGATGGGGTCTGAATACCACTAATAATTAATTGTGCTTTCATCTTGTCGAGTAGAAATCATCATATTTAGACTACGTCAACAATCATACATGACTGAAGACAACCTGAAATAAGAGTAGAAATAGGCTGCAGTGTTACATTTGGCAGTGACATCTGAGTCCCACCGGCAGGATTTTCCATCGTTCTCTCTCATTCAAGGCCGTAACACATATTAAATACAGGTTTGCTGAACTACTGTAGAAACGTAAGTTTATCGTTGTTTTAAATGATGATATAAATTACTATATGACATATAACAAACAGAACGTTTGTTTATCAACAAATAGAGATGCAGATCCCTTTGGAGCACAAGACAGCCACTGCTGGCCCTGTGGAGCTCAACTTCTTATCAAGAGAATAAGTCATAGCAGAAAGCATTGCAAACATTCAGACTCAACTGAGTCTAGAACCCATTAACATTTTAAATTCTTTTGATTAAAAAAAATGCAATGAATTCTAACTATACACGTTAATGCTAAAGCATAGTTTCAAAACAACAGCGGCCATAAGCAGAAATGTCTGCCACCCCCAGAACAACCCAGAACGGGGCGCCCTTACCCTGTTGTAGAACGGATGCTGTGGCCCCGTCAGGCCGCTGTAGTAGCTGCTGTGAGGCTGCGGCGACACAACCCCGCCTCCGAATGGCCCGGTGAAGGAGGTGGACGACGAACAGACAGACGGAGCCTGGCTGTAGCCTGAGGGTGGCCTGGGAGGAGCTTCGTGCAACGGCAGCGGGGGGTACGCGAGCCCCCCAATATTAATCTGGTCTCTTGCAGCACGAACGTCTGAAACATTAAATAACCCCCCACCCAGAAGGCACAAGAAAATAGGACATCAGTCATTAACCCAGTGAGCACTTCCTGCGTCAGGCACTAGGCAGACTGTGATTGCATCACGCTGCCAGAAGCCCGACTGTCTGGACGCGGCAGACGGGCCTCGCCACCTGCGCTCTGCATAAAAGCGCCTTTCCCCGTCTGAAACGCCACCAATAAACACCTGGATTCGTCCCTTCACTTACCAGAACGAGAAGTGTTTCTCTGACACTTTAAGGTATCTGTATGTGCCATTCTAACAATTCTTATGATTCATCAAGTGTTACTATTAATAACTCGTGTTTGTCCAGCGTTAATAACTACAACGCTAGCTAAGGCTGCGGGTGGGCGAACTACCCAACGCATCCGCCTCTGAGTGACGGCGACGGCCCTGGCGACAGGAACCTAACGAGGGACGCGGGAGTAGTTCGAGGTGCTCGCTCCCAGGCCCTGGAATCCCGGGTGGGTCGATGTGCCGGATCACACACAGGACAGCGTGTTTCAGCAGTGGCCCCACGTGAGTGCACGGGCACGCGGTGGTACCTTGAAACAACTGAACTTACTCCCCAAACTTCGTGTCTCTCCTCGAGTTCCAGTCCACAAATTTAAGTTAAAAATTAGAAAGTATTATAAAGGCTTTCTCACCTCTCTGGATAAAGGTCCCTATTAATAAGACAAGTGACAAGAAAATCATAATGCTCTGACTTCTTAAAGTGGTGACTGTATAAGTTAAGGAATCTAATTCTAAGTCAGGGTTCAGCTGTGTGAGTTGGGAAACATAATCAACTGAGTTTAACAAATAACATTTCTTAACATTCCCCAAAAGGAGGTCGAGACTCCCAATCATTAATTCTCCTGTGCAGTGCTTAGTTCAATGCTTCTTGAGTTTTTCATGAAGCAGGAGAAACTCATATAGCTAAGTTAAAAACAGACAAAAAGTTGAGGACTTTAGAGAAGAAAAAGTAAATTGACCACTAACACCCACCTGCGATAATTTCCCGTAGTTTGGGGTCTAGGTTTACAGTGCATGGCAAAAAGGTTTTCACATCTCGAGCCACAAGAACCGGGGTCCTTGAGGACAAAAACACCTCAAAATTTCTTATATCTCCATCTATTTCCAGCAGCGGCTCGACATCTTTAGTTGTTGGAATATTCTTTGATACTCTTCAAACAAGAAACAAATGGAAAAGGTCATTAATGTCATTATTAGAAAGGGAAATTCTATATATAACTTAAAATTTATTATTTATAAAAATAACACATTACACACTTTGCTCGCATTTAAAAAAATTTTTTTAAAGAAAAGAAAATCAAAACAAGTGGTATAGTAACAAAATTACTAGGTAACCAGTGAGGTCAGAATTGCGTTGCCTTTAACCAAAGGCAGGACCCGAGCTAGAAAAACAGAGGAAGGAAAGTAACACATATGCCAGGCACCACACACGTTAACGATTACCTTTCTGTGCAAATTAAATGAGTTATCATTTTACACAAGAGGATCGTGGTCTCACACATTAAACAGCCTGCCTAACGTCACAAAACTAGGAAAAAGAATCCGACCGGCTCTAAAACCCATGTTTATTATAGAATACCACCTTTGGGTCTTGCCTTTGCAAAGAAAAGAATAAAAAATAATGTTCAAATAAATTACACAAACTAGCAAAAAGCACAGGTTTTTCCTTTTTAAAAGATTTTCAATCATAAAAGTAATTAATATACACTCACTACATATATATGTAAGGCAGAAAAAGAAGGGGAAAATAATTTTACCAACACAACATAGTAACTACTAATAGTGTGTTGCTTAGTATTTTTTTATTATGTAGAATTTTATATATATAAATAATTTCATATCAGGCATATAAAAACAAGTAATATTCATTAAAAAATAGTAAATACTTTTTTTATCAAACTATATAAAACTGCCATTTTTATAGGTCAATTGGTCAAATATTGACAAATTCCATATAGTTCGACCTACCACATGCCAGGCAATGTGCCCATCCGTGGCAATAAGTAAAAATGCATGGCAGAGAGATAGAGGGATAGAAAACATGAAAGAAAGCTTAAAAGACAAGGCGGTAGATGAGAAAACTGGGAATAACCCAAATGTCCACTAACGGATGAAGAGATAAATAACTTGAGGTGTAGCCATATAATGGACGCCACTCAGCGACAAAACAAATGAACTTATTTATACTCACGTCGACATGAATCAACCCCATAACGATGCTGAGTAAAAGAATTCCGAAGACGGCCGCCAATAAAGAGTGCACAGCTGTATGTTTTCACTTATAGAAAACCAGAAATGTAAACCGATCTCCGGTGCCAGAAAACAGATGAAGGGGGTCCCTGTGAAGTCAGGGACGCGGGGAGAAAGGGGGCAGGGAGGGATTCCAAAGGCACAGGAGGAAACCTTTGGAAATGGCAGATTTGTCCACTCTCCTGACGGCGGGGATGACTGCGTGTGTAAATACACGTATCACATATCAAAAATACACGTATCAAAACTTGTGGAATTGTGTAATTTTAATATGGCAGTTTACTGCATGTCAATTACACCTCATAAAGCAGATTAAAAATCACTGCACACTTGGAGACATCTTCAAAACACTCAGCTCCCAATTAGTCAAGAAGATTAACTGTTAGATTTCACTAAGTACAGTTTCAGAGGAACAGTAAGATTTTTCGAGCCCTTCAAAAAGTGAAATGGGACCTTACTCTAACATCAGTTACAGTTCCCTTATTTCTTTGGGACTTGCACTTCACTGCTAAGACCCAATACTTGACTAGTAGCCAAATATTAAAAGCCATCTAAGGGAAAATCCAGAAAACAAGATTAACAAACAAGAAATGACTGGGATGCTGGTGAGAAAATGAGGATGGCAATTTGGTCCGAATGAGTTTCAGGAAGTCCCGTTTATGGACTGGACTCGGGCGTGAACTAGAAAAGCCCTCTGACGCGGGATTACTTCTCAATAAATGAAAATGGCATTCAAACAGATATTAAATATATTTAAAATGAAATGGAAAACTTCGAGAATGATTCCACAGAATCATTTGCAGAGTGGCCGATATATCAGAGCTTAAACAGTTAACGAGGTAGTTCATCCATTTCAGGAGTTTAACATAAAATACTAAGAAGAGAAGCTAGAAAGATTTAGATAAAAACACGCAGCTGACAAGTCACATGAAACAAATTAACTGCATTTTAATGCCAGCTCTGCTTAAACTTGAATGTGAACAGTGTTCTCAATATGATGAACAATACCGCTGTTCACAAGCCAACAGTCTACTGCTGGTCTCCAGATTGAAGTCTCTATTCTAACCTTTTGAGCTCAATACACTAAACTCTTCTACTGAAAGAGATATTTATGTAAATGATAATCTTTTGGCAGCAGGCCATCAAAATCATATGTGCCTTTATTTTTTTTTTTTCAGATATTTTTCCAAGGTTAGTATTTAAAGAATTTATGTAACTTCACTTTTCAATTAAGAGTGAATTTAAATTTCCAGTACTATAAATCATGTGAATTAGAGTTGCCAGCAGTTAAACGGCCCGCAGAAAGCATTTTAGAACCTCGGGCATCGCTGAGCCCCCAGTAAGCTTAAACGCAATGTCTTTCATGCTACCATCGAGCAGTGCTTGTTAATGCCAACATCGGTTAAGTTAAAAGCATTTTGATAATAAACAACAATGGTTTATAGAAAGTCCACATTAATTCCTTGGCACATTAATTACATATGCCATTCACATTACTTCCATTCAAAATGAGGTTCTAAATTACATGGAAAAAAATTCTATTTTAAATCAAAACATAAACAGGTTCTAAGAGCATAATTTATAGAGAAGGCATTATTTATCATACTTTATCTAAAAGTAGCCACCTAAT
This sequence comes from Pteropus medius, assembly GCF_902729225.1. NCBI lineage: Eukaryota > Metazoa > Chordata > Mammalia > Chiroptera > Pteropodidae > Pteropus > Pteropus medius. The sequence goes on along the minus strand of NW_024349800.1, from coordinate 61,815,967 downwards.
AATGTCATTATTTAACCATAAGAGTTAAAAATTAAGATAATCTTTTTTTTTAATTTTAAATAGGGAATATTCCTACCTCAGAATTTTATTACTTTGAAACAAATTTAAGTTCTAGTAGACTCTCAAATACTTTCTATCAGTGAATACCCATTTTTTTTATTGTTATTATTATTTATGCCTACAGCACCTGGTCTTCCTAGGTGGTCTCCCATCCAAGTACTAACCAGGCCTGACCCTGCTTAGCTTCCAAGAGCAGACATCGGGCTTGTTCAGGGTGGCGTGGCCACGGACCATGGACCGTGGCTCCACTGGGGCGCAAACCCAGGACCTTCTGCGTGTGAAGCAGACGCGCTAACACTATGGAACCACGTCTGAATGCCTATTTGTTAAACACTCTCTCTGCACAGAGCACTTCTGAGATTCTGGGAGACAGACGGAGCAGACAGAACACGGGCGCTCAGCATTGCTGCCAACAGGTAAGAAACAAGACAGCATCCATTGGTAAGCCCACCGCTAGCTGTGGAAAGACAACCTAGACTCCCTAGACAGGAGTTCAGTACCCTCTCTCCTTCTGTCTCGCCCCAGAAAACACCTGCTGTTCCCATGTAACCCAGCCCCATCCCCCCTCCAGGGAGGTCCTCCCTGAGAGACCAGGTGGTACTCCTCCACTAACGGGGTCCATAACGAATGCTTTCTCGCATACCACATGTCACACTGGAGTGCTATATACATGAGTGGAACTATTTTACTGATGTCTGCCTCCCTCTCTAAACTGTCAATCCCATTCGAGCTGGGAAGTTTGGTTTTATTCACTGTTTATCTCCAGCGCCTACTGCAGAATTCGGTCTTACCACTTTTGCCTAATAAACATTTGTAGAATAACTAAACTACACAAGAAAACGTATTGTTCCCAAAGAACCCTATTTTTTAATACAATTTTCACTTTAATTATCCTTTCTGATATTAAAAAGAACCTCATGCTTGGGAAAGAGTAGGATGGTCTACTTTGAGTTAATTTTTGGACATTATGTGAAATATGGGTCCAACTTCATTCTCCTGCATCTGCAAATCTAGTTGTCGCTGCATTATTTGTTGAAGAGACTATCGCTTCTCCCGTTAAATGGACTCGGCACCCCTGTCAACACTCAACTGGCCACAGACGTATAGGTTTATTCTAGACTCTCAATTCTAGTCCATTGGTCTATATCGTTATGCCTGTGCCACCTTGTTTTGATTGCTGTCGCTTTGTAATTAAGAATTATGAGTCCTCCAACTTTACGCTCCTTTTCTGAGATTATTTTGGCTATTTAGAGTCCTTTGCAATTTATATGAATTTGAAGATCAGGTTTCTGTTTCTGCCAAAAAAAAGAAAAAAAGGCTACTGGGATTTTGATCGGCGTTGCATTGACTCTGTAGATCACTTTGCATAATACTGACCTCTTAATATTTAGTCTTCTTGTCTATGAACATAGATATCTTTCCACTGATTCAGAGCATCTTTAATTCAGCAATTTTTATAGTTTGCAGTGTACGAGTATTTAAGCTTGTTAAATTTTTTCTTGTGGCTTCTTTGGGATTTTCTAGATACAGGATCACGTTATTAGAGATAGTTTCTTTGTCCTTTCCAATTTCAATTCTTTTATTTCTGTTTCTTGTCTAACTGTGCTGACTTGAACTTCCAGCATAATACTGTGAAGAAGTGGCGACAGCGGGTGTCTTAGTCAATGCAGGCCACTACAACAGGATAAACGTTTCTTTCTCACGGTTCTTGGAGTCTGGAAGTCAGAGGTCAGGGTGTCAGCACGGCCAGGTGCTCATGAGAACATCTTCCCGGTTTGCAGCCAGCTCTCTGGTCCCTCTTAAGAGGACACTAAACCCGTCAGGACTCTACCCGCAGGCCCTCATCTAGTCCATTCCATTGTCTATAATCTATCTACTCACCCCTCCCAAGGCCCCCCGCCTCCAAACACCACCATGATGGGGGGTACGGTTTCAACATACGAATTTTGGGGGAACACATTCAAGGAAGATGAGGTATCCCTTTCTTATTCCTGTCTTTAGGGCTGAAACTTGCTGTCATTTACCACGAGCATAATACTAGCTGTGGGTTTTTCACAAATGCCCTGTATCATGAGTAAAGTTCCCTTCTACTCCTAGCGTTCTGAGTGTTTTTATCATGAAAGGGTGTTGCTGCATTTTGTCAAATGCCTTTGCTGCATTCACTGAGTTTTCTCTTGCAACCCTTTTCATTTCTGTAAGTTCGGGGGTAACGTCCACACTTTCTGATTTTAGTTATTTATGGTCTCTTTTTTTTTTTGTCAGTCTAGAGAAAGTCTTGTCAATTTTGCTGATCTTTGCAAAGAAACAACTTTTGATTTCATCGAATCTCATCACTGTTATTTCATTCTCCGTTTTATTTTTCTTCACTCTAGTCTTTCCCTTCCTTCTGCTAGCTCTGAAATGTTTTAAGTTCGCTCTTCTTTTTTCTAGTTCCTCGAGGTGTAAAGTTAGGTTTTAACAAGATATTCCTTCTTTTTCGATAGAGGCATTTACAGCTACGAATTTCCCTCTGAGCACTGCCTTTGCCGCACCCCGCACCCCGTGAGTTTTAATCTTTCCTAAGATTCTTATAGAAGTGCCTTGATAACGATTCCATGAGTCACCTTTCACATTATGTTGGCAAGAGCAGTAGCCTAGGGGATCAGAAAGACACACCTTCCTTCCTGTGGGTGAAGTAACAAAAGCATTAAGGAAGTCATAAAAGCTTGGACTGTCCCCATGTTGAAAGCTGTGCTGAGTGATGAACAACACTCAACGGAGCAAGAATCTGTTAGAAGAGAGAACAAAGAGGCCCTCCCACGGGTGGTCAGGTTCAAGGCAACGGTGTGGTGCACAGTGTCCACGACCTACTTTTCCAAGGCCACGAAAGTGATGCTGCCTCTTGTAGTCGCCCTGTTCAGTAACGACATCAGAAAACAACAAAGAGCTTGTGCACACTGAATGTGTAATTGAGTCAAACCTTCGGGTTTGCTTGTTCCTGAGTTCAAGCACTGAATGTGTTTGACTCAGGTGTTTAAAGATGGTCTAATTAGGGTTAAATAACGTAAACCATAAAAGTACTTGTCTAAGTTGCCACAGAAGTCACTGGCAGCGCTAAACAATGTTATTCTTTTACTTAAGAGCTTGTTGTAAATTTTCTTAAAATGATTTCCACTGGGGTGTATATTTCCAAAATGATCTGTTTGGCCAAAATATTAGGGCTTAAGGTTGCTTTTTTATACTAATGGAGGAAACATGTAGGCAGGTAATTTAACGGATCAAAAAATACTCAATATGCAAATTTCTAAGACCCTGTCTACTGCAGCCATGTGGGAGACGCACGCCTGCCCTCCCTCCCTCCCTCTCCCTCTCTCTCCCTCCCCCTCTCTCTCTCTCCTCCCTCTCTCTCTCCTCACTCTCGCTCTCTCTCGCTCTCTCAGCTGTGAAAGAAAGCAATGGCCCATGCATAGCTATCCCTCCATGTCCAAGCTCCCAAGCTTCCTGGGTTTGGGGTGTAAAATGAGACAGCTGAAGCATAATTTCATGAGGCTTTAAATTGCAGTTTTGTTAACTACAGAGATGAGTTAACACACAGGGAAGGTAAAACATGAAAGCTCAAAGAGGTACCTGCTTAGACCTAACTACAGGATTGATAGGGTACTGCCTTCCTTCATGTATATTATATAAAATTTTCTCATTAAGGTATCCCTTTTCTTATATAAAATCTAATAGGAAAGATAAACATTAAAATTTATAATTAATTGAAAGGGAAATAAAAAACTAATATTTGTTCAAATGTCATCATATTAATACTTATTCTAATATTATTTAATACCTACTGCCTGCCATTCTCTGAGCAGGTGTTTTACCTAGTTCATCTCTCTCCCAACCTTCCATGAGCTATTATTTCATCTTTTAAAACAAGGAAACTGAGGCTCAGAGAGGCTAAGCAATGGGCCTGCCATCACCCCTGATGTAAGTGGCAGAGCTGAAACCTGAGATGCCTGATTCAAAAGTCTGTGCCCTGCACACTGCACTGGTACAAACTGGGTGCCACGAATACGGTTCAAAATTCTTAATTATTTACATGTTTTTAACTCCTTAGAAATATAATAAAATAGAATGCTGTTACATATTAAACTTTAAAACACTGAAAAAGACTAACATATAAGCCTGTGTGACAGGTCGCCCTGGTTTTTTGGCATCAGATTTTTGCAGACTTTGAAATCAAGTTCCTCCTCCGTCTTCAAGTGTGTGTTTAAATTGCTTCACTGTTTTTCTTTAAATCCAAACCAACACTTTTCCGTTCGCAGAATTACGCAAGCAGCGTCACCACTGCAACCTCCTTGCCTGAGCTCAGAGCGTAATATAAATCGCTGCGCTAACTCGTGACCAAGGGGACCGGACCGCATCGAAAAGCAGACCTCAGCACTTCAACTAATCATAAGAAACAGGAGCAACTATAAGATTACATTGGTGATGCACCCACAGAGCAAAATCCCCAATTAACCTGTCAAGTTTCTGTGTCAGACTACCTGAAAACATCCTGCCATTACAAAGCAAGTTTAAAAACCGGGAACATCTGATTTCTTCTTTGGATTCAGAATTTCCCTGCTATATTACTAAGTAGAGAAGTAGAGAAGTAGAGAAGCAAAACTAAGTAGAGAAGCAAATAGATGTTTAAACCAAGGTAGGATTGTAAATTATCCTCATGCTTCAATTTTAATATTCTTCAGAACAGCCCATGAACTGAATTTATTAGAAAATGTTATAATTTGAATCGATTAATTTATATTCATTGTTTCATTTATTGGGATTCTACATTCGATTTAATTTGCAAAAAGGCTTCCAGTAGGGGGAAAAGCCTAAACGACAGTGGAGTCCAGCAGGCCACCTGCCCAGTTACTACCATGCAATGATCAGAAAAGAGCAATTCAGATGACAAAACAGTAATTTCAAGCTACGATAACAGAGAAAACTTCAGTAAAGAGGTTAAGAGAGACAAAAAAATTCACAACTGCCTCAACATGCAACAGTAAAGCCCATTATTTATGTCAAGAGTTTATACTATGATATATTTAAAAATATTCCAATAAAAGTAAATGAGATCCGATTTCCACAGCTGTTTGAGGGACACTAATAATACTGTGAGCTGCTACCCAGTGACAAGAGATGTTCATGTTATTGCTGCTGTTCAGAAATCTTTAAAAGCTTTACATTCACCATATATAGAAAGCAAATGTTTTGCAATAAAACTCTGAAAAACAGGCATAGAAAATGGAAGCTCTGAACTCAAAGTCTGCCCATGAAAATGTCTCAGTTTAGAGCAAATCCTTTATTACACAACTTCAAGATTTAATGTTTAATAAGTCAGAACCTAAGTAACAATGTTAAGGACTCAATATTTTTAAATCCAAATACAAATCCGTGAGATCAATTTTTAAAACTCCTCTTTGTTCATATTCACCCTTTTCCCCAAAATTAATTTAAATAAATTTTAGGAGAAACAGGTACTATTATAGCTAATCAAAACTATGCTATATGCTAGGTAACCGTTCATTTACCTCTGATTGTGATTCTCAGTGTTTACAATGTCCCATGAAGCCATTTTTTAAAAACGGGAGTAGAAATTGAACTATGGAGTTTAAAATATTCATTAAACTCAGTGTTCTCCTCGTTTTTCTGCCATGAACAGGGAAAAGCAAAATGCGTTAGATCTTGTTTCTAGGCTGAAAATGCTAACGTCGTTTCTGGTGAAATACTCCCATCTGGTGGACTTCTTGGCTATTGCTAACAGAGGCCGCCTCTGTCCACGCAGCTTCCATCAGCATCGCACCTTAGCCTTTCTATTAGCTAGCATCTTCGTTGAATATGACTTCTGTTTTTTCTCATAGTTCGAAGAATCAAAATATACTTTGATTTGAAGTTCTGAAATCACAAGGCTCTGATGAAAAAATAAGTTCAGGAAAAAAACAGATCTCTACCTGATCTCTAAAGACATATCTAATTTTTTGGTAAATTTAAATCCTCAATCGGATTTATTTTTTAATGTAAATATGCATCATACTCTTACTGTATTATAAAATAAACTGCAAACCCATATGGGTAATGATTTTTAATGTATTATTTATATATAATAAAATATATATTTTAGAGAAACTGATTTTGCTCTTTGTTTCTAAATGGCCTTAGTTACTACGCTTGAAGTTTTCACATTGAAGTCAGAAACGTGCACCTCTGCGACATTTAAAATTCTTTCTTTGTTCTACGTGAGCATAAAATACTGAAAATAACGTCAGGAAAAATGGGAATACATTTTAAAAATCAATTTTATCCTATTAAAAGCAAAAGCAAAGCTACTGAAAAGCTACCTAGAAAACAAATACAGCCACTCAGTTCACAGAAAAACGGTAAAAGGGCTTAAACAAACAGATGTGCCAGCTGTTTAAGTGCTAAATATCACAACTGATTTTTTAACGCTTTCCTTAGAAAATCTATTGCAGTTACTAGACACAATCAGAACTGAATAGAGCATTCATTTGGGGTTTTACATAAGCTGATGAGAGGTTTGCATTTTTTTAATAGAAAAGATCAATTCAATCCTCTGGAAATTTTTCTACCTGCTGTCACATTCTCACTGATAAATCATAAATGATTCTAAATATTTGTTTGAAAATAAATAAAATCTGTCTGAAAATAAAAAAACAATGAGTTTAGTTCTGTATTTCTAACATCTCAGACCTACTGCCTAGCTGTGTGGTTGCAGACCATCTCCCGGCTTCCAGAAACACGCCCGAGGAAGTCCCAGCAGCTCGGGCTGTGTCACGGCGGTGAACGCCCGCTCTCTGCCTCCCGGAGCCAGGAAATAATCCAGGCGGCGTGCCCAGCCCAACGTGTGGCATGTGCTGACGGCTCGAGTGATCTCAGCTAGTACTTTTGTTAGCATGTGCTCAGCACATCATCAACTCTCTATTTATTTAATAAACACACTCAAAATGTTTAACATAACAAAAATGGAGTCCCACTAGGTCACACTATTTTTAAATAATACTGACAACAACCTGTAAGCATAAACTGAAGTGGGAGGGGTCTGCCCAGTGTGCCGATGGGAAGCGACGCCAAAAAATGATGATAAACCTAAGAAACTTTAAAATGAAGCTGAACTGAAAGTTACAGGGAGATGCCTATGAAAACACGGAAGTTAGTATCACCTGACAACAGGCAGAAACTGCTAGGTGTTGGCTGAAATGCCTAATCTCCATTCAATCTTTGTGGACCAAGCCCCAGGGATTTCTGGTATAATAACAAAGGGAAGTTACCCACATTTAGAACCAAAGAACAAGTGTCTGTGTGGACAGTATTCTTTTCAAGATAGGATGAGTCTTCTTGTTTACTCGTTTACTCCCTTCCCCCAATCCACGCTTCCTTAATCCAAATGTCATCATCATATTTCTTTTCTCTTTCAGAAATACCCACTACTGACCACTCTATGCCAGGAGCATCTAGATGCAAGGACTTCGGCAGGGTTTAAGGAAGTTACGGCCCAGGAAGTCAGCAGACTAGTTCAGGAAACAAATACTAAAGAAGAGCAATGCAGGTATTTGTAAAAGGATAACTACCATAGTGCTAGGAAGGAGCCCGTATGTAATGAGCACATCTAACAAGATCCTGGAGGACAGGGATGTCAGCTTACAAAGAGCTCCCCAGGGCATTTAAGATGAGACCAGAAGCATGGGGGGTGGGGAGGGGAAGATGGGCGGGAGACAACTGCAGGTGGGAAGGTGACAGTCCAGGGAGAATGCATGAAAAGGGGCTGGAGCCACGCTAAGATCGTTTGGAACGTCAGATAAACCTGGTTACTGTATGTAGAATGTGGACCACTTACGTCTCTTTATCCTTAGAGCCCAAGGTGACATGCAAGCACGTCGCTTCCACCTTACGTGCTCAGGAATCATCGCAGTACTACCGTACCAGTCCCGACGCTGTGGGAACCCCCTTCCATCCCCCCTCAACCAGGGGCTTAAACATGGGGGCGGGGGAACAGGCCAGGCAGCTGGCAAGTCCAAGAAAAAGGTGATTTAAAAATGATCCAAAAAGTAGGCTTAAAATCCTTCTATTAAAAAATAAAGAATAAAATGATCTTAAGAAACAAGAAACTTATAAAAAGAGACACACAAAGGGAAATCAGTCACATAAAGTCTCGCCGATGCTTAGGATAACTGGTTTCCTTTTGGTACACTGCCACAAGACTATAAATGACATTCATTTCTTAGCCTTCGCCTATTCATGCAGTGCCATTGTGTGTCACCCTCTGTCACTCATTTCATCTCTACTGTGGGTCACCGCCTACTTTCTGCACGACACGTCATTTATCCTAACTGTTCCATCCACATTCATTCCTATCCTTTCCAGCACGGGATTCTCAGAGTGCGCTCCCTCGGGCCAACAGGGTCCCCAAACACAGGCCAGGTTACACTGAATCGATGGAGCAATGGGCACCTCAGAGTATACAGGGCACAGGCGCAATTTTTCCAAGAGCTTGGAATGGATCTGCCCTTTCCTGAGGGTAAAAGCCAAAGTCCTTACAATGACCCTCCAAAAGCTGTCCATGACCTACACCCCCTGACCTCGCTGACCTCCATGCTCTGCACCTCACTGAATCCCCTCTGGCCACCCCAGATCCCTGTTGTTGCCATTTCTAGAACATTGCAGGCACTCTCTGGCCGTAGGGCCTTGGTCCAAACTGTTCCCTCTGCCTGGAAATGCTTTCCCAAAGTATCTGCTTGGCTAAGTCTCTTGCCCTCTCCAAGTCTTCGCTCAAACACTCCCCACCTCAGGGACTATCATGAACCTCTCAAGAAATGCAGAATCCGCACACCGCCGCCTCCCGCTAACTCTGTTCCATTTTGTGTTTTTTTCCAGAGCACTTGTCGCCCTTAAACTTGCTTTGCAGTTATGTAGTATAGGTATTATTTCCCATCACTTGCTGTTAGAGTAAGCGCCTCAGGCAGGGATCTGTGTCTGTTTTGCTCATGGATACATCAAAGCTCTTAAAACGGTGCCTGGTCCATAAAAGGTGCTCAATAACTATTTTCTGAATGAATGAATGAAGCTTTCTCCCATTAATTTTGCTCACACCTTTGGGTGTTAATACAAGTCTGATAGCAACAATAAAACAAAGAAGTAGCAAGATATACAAATAGATCAATTCAAAAAACAGTCAAAGATGTCTAGTTTAATGTTTTATTTTTCCCTCCAAAAAACGAAAGTAGACATATCGAAATGAATTTAAAAATTCTGCCCTTCACCTTTATCTATCTTTAGGAACCTGCATTTTCCAGCTAATTTCCACAGAGACAATGAATAAGAATAAACAATGCACAACCAGAAATGCACCACATCAAGCAGACAGAACTGAACTAAGATTCTTAACTATATATAAAAAACACTGAAGCAGTGTTTGGAATAAATATATTATCTCAAACCTAAATAGAGAAAAATAATCAGTACGAAGAATATACTTTGTACTACAAAGATGAGACAACTTCACACATCTAAATTAACTGTTAGTGTCCAATTTTTCATGCTATTGAAATTCATAATTTAAGTCCACATGCAAAGAAACAAATCCATGCATAGTCTGGGCCACATTATGGGGGTTGGGGACCACTGATAACGCCCCCAGAACATGGGGAGAGGAAGCAGGGCAGTGAGAGCTGAGAGGCATGAGATAACCAGAAGTGATCAGATTAAGCTGATAAAGACTTTGGCTGAATATCAAGAAGAAATATCATGATGCAACGTTTTATTACAGAAATGTCTTAAGAACAGAAATACCACTACTTGAATAATCTAAAGATACTGAGTTTAATATATGATAAATTAAATGGCTATAGTGTCTATTCAGCAAAAAGCTATTTCAATAAAATGAAAAATGGCTACCATTCTAAAGCTCTCTCAAAACATTCAATTGTTTTTTTAAAAAATAAAAATAAATTTTAAAAATAAAAGAGTACTGAAATAAAATATGGCATCTTTATCACAAAACTATTCTGACCATATCGTCCTGAGTAAAAGACTTCTTGAGCAGTGTCAAAACAAAAATTTTAAACATTACCTTCATGAAAACTATTTGATCTTTTTAAAACCTCTATTCTTGCTTAAAATGCTTAAAAAATACCAGAAATAAAGTTTTATACTAAAATGTTTCAATGGTTGTCTAAAACGCTATAATAAAAAGTAGACAGAAAATCTTTATCTACAGTTATTTTATTTCCTTTCTTCTTACTAAATGTATGTTAACCAAAAAAAAAAAAAAAACCCTCAAATGATCTAGACAAAAGCTTTTAGCTCAACACATAATTGCAAGAAAATTACAATAATTGTACCAATTAAAATAATCTTGAGTGAACAGTATGTCATCTTCATGTTCCAACGGTTTACACAGGGATCTACTTAATGAGCTGAAATTGCTTTCCAGTGTTAGTATCAAATGTCATTTGTTAAAAGTTGAACAATTTAGAAAATAATTTAACAAAGCAATTTTACCAAACACCAAGAACCAACATTTTCTTTTTCAGCCGAATAAAGCAAGCAGATGTGTCATCAAATTGCTATAAAAATAAATGAGGCTTTTTACGGACTAAAAAAATTTTACTACTAGTGTTAAAAATACTATTTTCTGATTGTTTTTACCAAATCAGATTTCTTCTAATAAATGAATATCAATTACATAGTGCTGCTTGTCTGCTGTAAATAAAACTTTTTATTATTCAAATGACAAGCAATAGCATCAAAGAACTCAACTATAGTTAACTAGAAACAGTCATTGAAACTATTCTAACATATTCCAATATATGATTTTACAATAAGTTGATCAAATTGTCTCCCCAGTTTTTCATTCAAATCATCTTAAATTTAATTATTTTAAGTCGATTTCTTAATGAATTCTCAGTCTTACTACATTGTCTTTTTCTCTTCCATAGACTATCTATAAAACACTCCTAGTATTTGTAGACACATAAGACATACTTCTCAAAAAAAAAAAGTATCTCAAAATCACTCTGAATCCAACCCACTCATAGATGGCAGCCCCAAATGCTGAAGTCTAAAATGAATTTAATGGCAAAGCAAAGTCTCCTCATCTGATTATACTTCCAATATATAATATTCTATACTTGCTTGAATGAAATAGTCCCTCTACAAGCTATTTTAATTACATGATAAAAAACACCCCCCTCAAAAATATTTCTTTTGTCAAACATCATCCTATATTTTAGTTACTTGTATCTCTTCCACTGCTTTAAAATTTCTTTTTATATTTTTAACTCATAGAAAAGTTGAAAGAACAGAACAACAAACACCCAAATACGCCTCGCCTAGATTCACAAATTAAAATACACTTTGATACACCTGCTCTCTCCCTCCTCCGCTGTGTGTGTGTGTGTGTGTACACTCTAGTCCCCTTTATCTGTGGTTTTGCTTTCCGTGGTTTCAGCTGCCCACAGTCAACCATGGTGCAAAAACATTAACCGGAAAATTCCAGAAATAAACAAATAAATCATCAGTTTTAAATTGTGCGCTACGCTGAGTAGTGTGATAGAATCTCGCTCCATCTCACTTGGGACATGAACAGTCCTGTGGTCCAGCATCTCTCCCCATACACGGTACCCACTGGCTGGTCATTTAGTAGCCCTCTGGGTTATCAGATCAACTGTTGCAATATCACAAGGCTTGTGTTCAAGTCACCCTTATTTTACTTTAGAATGGCCTCAAAGCACAAGAGTAGTGATGCTGGCAACTCGGATATGCCACAAAAAAAAAAAAGCCATAAAGTGCTTCCTTTAAGTGAAAAGGTAAAAACTCTCGACTTAATGAGGCATTTTACCATGTCACATCATCATGAGAAGGATGAGTGAAGTACAATAAGATATTCGGAGAGAGACCACATTACATAACTTTTGTTACAGTATATTGTTATTACTTTATTATTAGTTATGGTTGTTAATCTCTTATGGTGCATAATCTATATACTTTATCATAGGTATGTACACGTAGGAAAAAACAGTGTGTACAAATATGAATATAGATATATGGTCCAGTACCATCCGTGGTTTCAGGCATCCACTTGGGGTTTTAGGATGTGTGCTCCATGGATATGTGTGAGTACTACTGCACACACACATGTATAATATATAAACATACATAGATACATATACAAACATATATCTACATACAATTACATAAAACACTTTTTTTGCCAAACCATCTGTAAGTGTATTTCACACCAAAATACTTCAGCATGCATCTCCCTAAAACACCACTACCACACCTAAGGAAATGAATAGATTCAAAACCTCAGATTCTTCAATTACCCCCAAAATGTCCTTCTGTACTCTATTTTTCTCCTGATACAGATTCCAATCACAATTCGCACTTTGCATTAGTCTCCCCCAGTGGCCAATACGGAGTCCAAGCCAGCTGTCTGGTGGAATGCTCCACATTCTGGATTTATCTGGCTGTTTCCTCACGATTAGAGTCAGAGTGAAGCATTTCTGGCACCAATCCCCCGCAGGTGATGTGGTACCCTCTGCCGCATTTTATCTAGAGGTATGGGACGCTATGCATCTGGTTACGATGCATTAATGTCTTGACCATTCGATAAAATGCGGTGACAGCCGGCTCTGTCCATTGTAAGGGCACTTCCTCTTTGGAACACGAAGGCACCCAAGAAGTGGTATTCTGAGACTATGGAGCATCCTGTACCCCAACAACCCTCCCCCAATGGTGTTCGACACTACTGATGATCCTTGCTCAAATCAGTTACCAGAGTGAGAGTCAAAAATGTCGATTTTTCTATTTTACTCATTCCTTCCACATGTTAGCTGGCATTCTCCTATGATCTGAGCACAAACAGCTACCCTTTTTTTCCTCTCTTCTAAGTATCACTACGGGCTCACGGATTTTTTTTTTCAATGTTATCATCTGTTACTATCAGTTTTCCTCATGATGGGCCCCCGTGTGAAAGGTGCTCGGTCCTGTGCCCTCTCTCCAGACCCCACTGTTTGACAACGTCCTTCCTTGCTTTCTGGCACAACCATACAGGCTCACCTTGAGCCTTCCCCACTTTAGGTCTGGAACCAGCCACTTCTCCAAGGCGTCCCGGGTCTCAGGAACCAAGATCTAGGCTCCAGGTGTGCTCACAAGTTTGGGGTATTTTTGCTTCTAGGCCCTTTCAGTAAACAAAGCCAGGAGAAAGCTCATTAAAATTATGAGTTATTATTTAATATCTCCAAAGCCAATCGAATATCATAGTGTTCTTCCTCAATTTCATTCATTCAATATTTTTATCTCCTTGGCTGGAGACAGGCTGGTATGGACCCACTGAGTGAAAGATATAGGTTCCCCAAAATAGCTATCTATTCATTTACTCTACCCTACAACATACTCAAAAGGATTTCAGAAGTATAACAACAATATTACCAACCATACACCTAATAAGTTCAAGATTTCTATGCAGTTAAATTTTGTCCTCAAAATATATTCTACTAAGAATAGTCAGAGTACTGAGTTCAAAGGTGCTTGAATTATTTTATCTGTATGATTATGTCATCAATTTCATATACCCTTAAGATCATTTATTTCTGTTTGTAGTCAGTATAAGGGTTTGCCTTTTTCCATCCTAACTTTTATTTTTAAAATGATCTGAAATCAAACTATATAAAAATGTACATTCGGAGGCATCTCATTTCCCATCTAAGCACCTCTATAGGTAAACATTTTTAGTTTCTGGTTTATCTTCCTGTGGGTTTGTTTTGTATTTTTACAGGAAAAGAATCCATATCTTGGTATTTCTATATGGATGTTTTTAACCTACCTTCTTATGCAAACAGTAGCATGTTATATACTCTTTTGCACTTTGCCTTTTTCACTTAATAATATATCCTGGAAATTCCCCCATGTCAAATCATAGAGTTTGTCCTCATTCTTTTCTACGGTTACAAAACACTCTATTATGATAGATGTGCCCTGATTTATTCATCCAATGTTCCTGTAAATGTGCGATTAAGTTATGCTGCTACAGATAACATCGCAATAAACAACCCTACACAAGCACTGTTTTGTATTTGTGGAGGCGTAGGCTCAGAGTAAATTTCTATAAGTGAGATTGCTAGATCAAAAAGTAAATATATGTGTACTTGTTCACCAGTGTATCTCCAGCACCTACTATCCAAACAGTAGACACTTACTAAATTTGTGCTGGACTGAACTGAAATGTAAGTTTTTTAGAGGACTTTAGAAATCTTTTGTTCATTTTCACCTCCCTCCTGCTTCTATCTCCTGAGGACGCAGCTTTCTCTCACCACTGTCCGGACTCTTAACAGCACATGTAGGGGGCCCAGTGCCCGGGAGGCCAAGCACATTGCCCTTGACAATGACAGCTGATCAACGTTTCTGTAATCCTGAGACACGGTATACTTTTAAGACACAGCAGACTTCTGAACATTACATTTCATTAAAGGGAAATGAAGAGACTGACTCGAGTCCTATTCTCGACCAAAACCAAAAACTAACCTGGACTATTTACTATTACAAGACAGACAAACAGATGGATAGATGAATGGACAGATAGAAGAGAAAAAGAAGGAAAACTGAAAAAAGGTGATAACTAATAGTTTATTTTAAATAGGGAAAACTGATGTTTTCTTGAAGGCAAAAAATCGTAGAAAAATAATACATTACAGTAATGTCTGCTTAAAAGGTCAGCTGTTATTGGAATAAGACAATTTATATTAAACATCTTATATATTAAATATTAAGTAGTAAATAGAATATTAATATCTGATGATATTCTATAAAGAAAACATGCAAAAACTTCAGATACCTAGGTTCATCATAAAAAAAAAAAAAAATCTCAGTTTCTTCAGTACTTCGGACAGCGCCACAGCTTCGGGGAGTTTAAACGCTACCAGCCGCTGAGGGGTGGCCAGTACATGGACAGGGACCCTGGGGCCAGGCGCCTCATTTCAAACCCCAGCCCGATCACCTCCTGCCATGAGACTTACAACAAGTGGCGTACCTCTCTGAGGCTTCAATTTTCTCATGTGTAAAATGAGAATAATAGGACCTACTGCCTCCAAGACCGTGAGAATAAGAAGAGTTAAACTCTAAGTGGTTTAGAACAGTGACAGGCACAGAAGTAGTTCGAAGAGTCTGACAGACCTGGGTTGAAAGAGCTTTGCTACGTGAGACCTGTGTGGCCCTGGGAAGTCACTGAAACTTTGTGACCCACGATCCTCCTTGTTTATCACTTGGAACCATTCTAACCACCTCCCTGAGCTTCACAGACTGCAGACCAGCGCGAAGGCGGAGCAGAGAACCTGGCACTGAGGAAGGCAGGCTGGGGTACAAACGCCCAAAGGAGGGGCTGCTAATGGCAAGCCCCCACCATCCCCCGAGACAAGGACCCACGAGACAGCCAGCTCTCCCGCGCCCACGCTTCAAGTTTCTTCCAAATACTCTACTCTAGGAACAATGCCAACTCAGACAAAAAGCACGCTAAGAGTCCAGGTCCCGGGTCCTAAGTGAAGGCTGAGGCTTTCTTCAAACGTACTTTTATTTACACAAAAATGACAGCGTCTTAGTATCGAAGGACTGACTACCTGTCCATGCCGATTAGGGCTTCATGTAAAAATATATCATGTGACTACCAAATCCCATTATATTGGTGTGAATTATTATTAAGAAGTTAAGACTTTTAAAAAGTAAACTGCTCACCTAGCCAATATTCATAATTACACAGTACCTGTGTTATGGTACAAACATTTACTCATGAAATAAAATGTTTTACTACACAAATAAAGCTGTAAATTTTATATAATGGGATATACACTTATGTAATAGAACTCCAAAATTATGAGGGAATTAACGAGATTAGTTGAATCCAGAAGTGTATGTTTTATACATATTATTTTGTATTCATTTTGCTTTATACGCATTAACTCTTTTCTGAAAAGTCAACTCGATCTAAGATAAAGTTAAATACAAGGAGATCAGAGAAAGCACCTTTCATAGATGGTTTTCAGCGTCATCTGGTCCGGAATACCTTCAGTCTCTTCTAAGTATAATATGAGCCACGATGTCCGGTACGGCCACTGCTCGGTAAGGTTGATCCAGCTGGCAAGCCTGTCCCAGTTGAAACTAATCTGATTGGCTCTCAGTAATCGCCCTTTAAGGAATATAAAAACATTTTTCAATTCATAGATGTGTAGTGTTGTGTTAAGCAAAACATTTAGTATATTCACAATTTAACTTTAAATTCTTAAAACTTGCCACTTAACTTACACAGTAAATTCCAACCTACTATTTATATGGTTTCTATAATTCAAAGTGCTCTCCTGGAAAGTTCCTAGGGCTCAAATCCTACTCTGCTTACTTCTAAAGTAATTTTTGTGTGGCTGGACCACACACATGCAGGCAAAAATCCTTCAGAAGTGTGTGTGTCCGGCAGTCTTGACACTGCCCACAATCACACAGCAGAACATCAGTGCACCTATGATGGGCGCATCCTCTAGGGCAGAGGTCCCCAACCCCCCGGGGCCACAGACCAGTATTGTCCATGGCCTGTCAGGAACCAGGCTGCTCAGCAGGAGGTGAGCAGCAGGAGGGCGAGCAAGCGAAGCTCCATCTGTGTCTGCAGCCGCTCCCCAGCGCCAGCATCACCGCCTCAGCTCCGCCTCAGATCATCGGGCGTTATTCTCACAGGAACGTCGGTCCCCGGTACCACAAAGGTTGGGGACCGCTGCCCTAAAGTACTGCCTAAGAGCAAACTGGTGGTTCTTAAACAAATCCAAATATGCTGAACCATTCCTGTTTTATTAAATGTGCAATCCCATATATTTTCATTTTTAGATACTAAGGGCAGCCTATGTAAGAAATCTACCAAGTATGTTATAATGTGTTTCTAAGATTTGTTTACATATTTTTTAAAGCTCCTGTCTATCCCTGAGGTTTTCTGAGGACTCTAAACCAGCATTCTGACACTGGGCACGCGCTCATGTGGACAGCTGCAATCATCAACCTTTTAAAACCGAAGTCTTGTTTCCCTGCTTCATCATTTTTTCCTTGATTTTGTTGGGATTCTGGACCGCTGATATTGTTTTTTCATTTTAAACACTGTCAGTTTTACTTGACCATTATCAGCTTAGCTTATACCTATTTGCTTTGGTTCAAATATGAATTATCCCTTTCCTTACCACCAACAGATAGGCATAATCCCCCCACTCAATTCCTCCCACATCCTCAGCCCCTCGCTCCCTCAGCAAATCTGCTGATACGTGCATCCCTGGATTCTCTTTTCCTTGGCAAGCAGGGTCTGGTCTGCTAGATCAGTGGCACAGTCTTTACCTGCAATCCAATTAAACCTGAGATGAAATAAAAGGATTTTTTTTTGAATCATAAGTTTTAAAATAATAGTGCACAACTGATGTATGATTTTTCTTGTCAAAACTAATATTGGTTTTATTAGATACACTTAATGCAAATAAAACTGGTATTTAGCAGCAGAAACATAAATACAGAGTAAATCCCTTTGTTTCCAAAACTGCGTTGTACTGTTAATGTTAAAGCTTATTGCCTAACGGAAGACAGTAAGAAACAAAAGTCACCTGTCACGGAAACAATATTAAGCAATCTTCTCATGGTCTGAGGACTTATGTCGCTGAACCAGTCCTCCGTCACCAGCAGTTTTGTAAGATCGAAGGACATCTGCCGGGTGACGGTCCGCTGCATCTGCCTTCTCCGGTACGTGTCCTGAAACAGTGGGAACGTGAGGCTGTTTTATGACAATGACAAATCTAAAATTGTGGTCAAAGAGGAAGGCTATGTAATAAAAAGTGACAGCAGTAGTACTCCCTGAGGCAGACTCTTTCCAGGAAAATTATACAGTAGCATCAGCAGCAACTGCATCGAATGCTATGCTTTGGCTTCAGATGCATTTTGATTTATAGTTGCAGAGTTAGAGAAAGCTCGGTGCATTGAAGATTAAAAGCAAGCAGAAGTACAGAAAGAGAATTCGATCCAGACTCTCACAGGAGCTCAGTATTTATTTGAATCCTGAAATAATAAAGCAATAGACTCCTTGTCCGGTTTTAAGAACTCAGCATTTTGATTTTTAGGTTATTTTTAATGTGTGACAGCTATCTAACAGGCACGGCTGCTCTAAGCACCCTCACATCCGCATTAAATGCACTGAATTAAAGCAACTGAATGGCTAATGAAGGCCATCCGCTGGGTGGGGTGGGGGATCCCACCAGATCAGAGGAGGACCGGGCGCAGCTCAGGGTCTCTCGTCAGAGGCCGTGAACCCAAGGGTGGTGGGTGCTATGCAGGGAGCTCGGGCCCAGGCTCCCAGGAGAGAAACTCCGAGTGGAAAATCATGCTGCCTCTTAATTCAGTGCCATCGACTGTCTTTTATAATGATAACTTCGCATCCATATTTGTATAGGGTAGAGGCATAAAATCAGAATGTCGAAAGGTCACCGAAGACCTGTTTGTTTTTTTTTCATGTAAAATATCCAAATTTAATGGTAACAAGCTAGAAAGAAAAGAAAGGCAATGCTAATGCTAGCCTGAACATGCCAGCCTTAAGTGGCACTGTCACCATAACGTACGTCCTTTCTTGTCATACTCCTTTGTTCCATACGAAAGGGAGTTCTAGGAATGGGATAGGGCAAGGACAGCTGGAATGTCCCAGGAGAAACCCAAGGTGGCTGGGAAGGGTACGAAATCACTGTGTGGGGACGGAAGCACTAGTCACAGCTCACGAACATTAGGGAAGGGGGAAGGCCGACAGGAAGACAAGGCACGGGGCTTTCCTCGCACTACATGCCTCTTTACCCCACAGAGACAGGGTGGCGACGGGCGCCTGGAATGAATGCAGGGGTTCTCAGGGCTGGGTGACATCACTGGGGCGCTTGAGACCCTCCCTCTCAGAGAATCCGAATCAATCGGCCTCGAGTCCGGAGCGGCACTTGGGCTGGGAACGGGCTGGGAGAGGAGAGGGCCGCCTGTACAGCGCAGCTACACGGCTGTGGGCTCAGCCTTTCCCTGAAGAGCCACTGAAGCTGCAAGAAAATTCGGTGATAAAATTTATCCGATGAGCTCAGTGCAATCCTCACAAAAGAGTATTTAAGTGACGTCGCCTTAGTATCGCTTGAATAATAGCAACACAAACACGTGACTCAAAACCGATGGCATCTTACCCGTCTATTGAGGGCTGTCTTGCTACCGAGTTTTGTCATCTCTCCAAGGCTGTTCTGTGAAACTCTTCGGTCAGCATCTTCCTGCATCCCTTAAAGATTTATCAAGAGCACCATTTGTACTAAAATTCTGTTGTACATGATATACAAAGAGAAATGAACTACCAACAAACAATATTTTTCAAGGGAAAAGGTACTTCAGTCCGAAAGTATCTGAAGAACTTGATCCTTACCTGTAGCATCTGAGCATGGAATGTCCCCGTTTGTTGTTGAAGTTACAAGAAATTTTCTCGCACTGCTTAGTCCACGACTATTAAGGAAAACAGGCAAGTGAACTATATTGCGCATGTAGTCATGTCCGTTTATATTTGAGTCACGAAGGACACTGTTGAGGTTCTGGTTAATTGCCTTTATAATAATATGTGGGTCACTTGCAAAAATGGCAATGAATGGGCCTTTTGAAAACAGAACTCGGACCTGTAGAAGAAATGTATATCTATGATATATATTTTAAATTATCCAACGTAATAAAAAGTCTCTTCAAAATTAGTGTTATACTTTGGTGGCTATATTTTTTAGAAACTATTTTTCATCAAAATATAAATCTATATGAAAACAAATTTCACTGACATCTCAATCCGGATTTTTACCACCTGACAGAGATAAAACCTCCAGAGAACAATGAATCCTGTCCTATTTTGAGACACTTCAGTGGTCTACACAGGAAGTAAGACCAACACACGTGTAAAATACTCATGAACACACAGGAGGTACTGGGCGCACCGGTCTCTGCCCAGTCACACACTGCTGCCTATCACACACCTCACAGAGGGCCACTGATGCATCCTGCAGTAAGAAAATACAGATTCTGTGGGCTCCCTACTTGTGCCTCTGATTCTAACCATAACTATCTGGAAAGCAAAGCTGCAGGTACACTATGGTCTTCAGGGCCAGTCATTTTTCATTTTCTCTTCTGCCATTAAGCTGAAAGTGTTTAACTCTGTGATGAAACATTTACTCTTGCTATGTTTCAACATTTAAAAAATGGACTATTTTCACAAAACGAAAAGTACTATTCAAATTCCATTTGATATATTCATGAAGTCGTTCCTCTCAGCTGCCATGTATGTGACAACTACAAGTTTCAAGATGGTAAAGACGTACGGTGTCCAGCATCTGGAGCACTTTGTCCTGCTCGCACGCATCCAGCCCATCGATGATAACCACCAGCCTCGTCTGATTCTGCGTGAAGCCGTCAATGGTTTTCGCCATCCGGGCCATCAGTTCCACTTCGCACTTAAGAACCTGTGTGAAAGGAGGGGCAGACGGCGCCCAAGGCATGAGAAAGTCCAGCAGGTCTCTTGAAAAGCCTGATAGAAAGTCACCCAATAAGAAGAAAAGAAAGCCCAAGTCTTCACTGCCAGTTATAGTTCCACTTAAAGCCCTAGTGAGTGCCTTGCAATTTACAAAGTGACTTCACATAAATTGGAGCGTTTCACCCTTATAATGAAGTAGACACTGGCACGCCCATTTCTTTTTAATTATTAAACTGGGTTGAGTGACTTACTTGCCAAGATCACACGTTCTGAATGTCAAAAGACTAGGATTTAAATGCAAATCTAAACGATCTGAACACCACAGGACTGATGACTTCCCGATGGGACAGGACCTTGATCAAAGGAAGTGGCTGCAGATGTTGGAGACAGCCCCTTTTGGTTCTAAAAGTATGCTGCTGTTTCACGTGTTATGTTGGTTCGATTTCCTCACTCTACCAGGCTCTAGAAGAATCTTTATTATTAGGTAGGAATTCCCATCTATGAAATAATCAACCTGATAACTCCTTTGAGTATCTTATAAAAATCTATTTTATAGAAACATGGTATTGTTACAATTTTTCCCACTTCAAATATGCATTTCCACAGGAAAGATCTGGAATAAAACTAAAAGCGAATGCGCCGTTTAAAAAGGACGCGCCCTGAAGCCCAGACGCTCCCACTCTAACAGCCGGAGCGGGCTTACTTTCATGAATCCTTCACTTTTCAACTTGTGCAGCTTGGAGGCAGCGCTATGGAGGCGTTTCCTTTGCGAATTCAGGAGCGAGTCCAGCACCTGCCACCAGGTCCGACAATTCAGCACAAAGGCCAACCCCACAACAGATGCAATTGATAGAAGGACCGCATTCACCGTCAGATGTTTGGGGTCAACTCTGAATATAGCCAGGAGAGTAATTCCAGCAATAATGCAGCCAAAGATAAAAAGGAAGATGACAAAAGATGGAAGACAGCACGTTTTTTTCCATTTCTTTTTACCTGTAAATACGACAAACGATTTTTAACAATTATTTACATATCGAGTATCTCGGAAATCCTAAACACTACACGACAGCATATGACAGACCCGATGGTCAGTTCACGTTTTCACCAATCCTGAACCCCTCCGCACACGAAAAGAAGAGGGAAGCTTTCCTTACCCTGCGTGTCTTCAGTCTTGAATACACGGAAAAGCCTGGTTGCCAAAAAGCCAAACTCCCTCTCACAGGCATCCGAGAGGGTGGCGATCATTTCAGCCATGGATGTTTCTCCCCCTACACTGGACAGCCGATTGTAATCTGTAAACAAGAACCTTCGGGGCAGGGAAAGGAAACATTACTCAGATCCCTAAAGACGCCAACATGCGTCATCTAAAATCATGTACCCTATTATTTTATGTCTCTTTCAAAATATTGTTTTTAAAATTCTAAGGAGAGAAAAAGAACTTGGAATTAGGTTTCTTCCACTTCTAACATCTGATGTACTTTTCTTAGGAAAAGTCAGTAACAAAAGTTAAATGTAGCGGAGCTATATAAAGAAATTCAGACTAAAGGCCGGAGGAGAGAAAAAGCTGTAACAGAGTTAAGACAAGGAATCCGACACCTCGGCACCTTGTGACACAGTGATGAAAACGCGGCACGCACAGCGGGTGCGGCCACGACAGCAGCACTTTAGAGAAAGTTTTCTGAGCACTGGCTGCAAAGATGAGAACCTGGAAAAATATTCTAGTCCTGAAGACTATAATCTTCGATCACACTGTGCTGTGCAGTCTTCATTTCAGCTATTTTAATTGTTCTTTTTTTTAATCACCTCATTAACTTGTGTTTATTTTCTGCAAAAAATGTTTTCCCTTTTATTTTTAACTTTTTCATTTTAACGTTTCATTTTTAAATTCTTTTCTTAATACTTAATCCATTACTTCTAAGTTTTTCTCCTTATTTTTTACATATTATGGTTGTCATGTTTTATCTGGTTCGGCCTATTTATTTCCATCTGAAATTACACGTATTGTATCTTATAACTTTAACTGTTTTGCCAATCTCCACTGAATTTCCTCGCCCTCGGCTCCCTAATCTTTCCCCGTCCGTTCCCCTGGAGCCCAGCTCCTCCCCTGTGCTCCCTGGCGCATGTTGTTCATCTCTCTGAACGGTTTTCTCACACGCTTCCTATTTGACATCGATAATTTTAGACGGGCAGGTAAATCTATTTCCACCGACGAGGAGACCAGCTTGGAGCGCAAGCTGAGGTGCCGCAGTTACACGACGACTAACGTAGGGGTGCCGGGGCCCCATGCTAGGTCCCGCACTCTGAATTCAAAGTGCGCCCAAAGGACACCAGCAGGTGCCACAAGGGTGGGGAGGGAAAGGGGTTTACGTGCAAATAAAACGTGGTCAAAGTTACACAGATTCCTTACGGAAGGGCGCCTCTGACCTTCAATGCACAAGAGGGAGATGTGACATGTACTGTCTCCCAGCGCGCGGGACCAGGCATGCTCGTGTGTTTGATTTCTCATGTAAAAAGCTTCAAGGACCAATGTTTTCTTTTGAAATGTACATTCAGAAATGATGCATTATGAACTTTATTTTGCTTCACCTCATTAAAAGTTACTTCTGTCAACGGGACCCACTCACCTCACGGGTAAAGCTTTAGTGGTTTGCTCGGGCAGTTCCGGCGGATTCACGAACATCAGTTTGAGGAGGAGTTCCAAATACCCGATGTGTCTGGCCAGCCTGGTACTGAGGACCCAGGCCCAATTCCAGCTCTCTCCTTCCCTTCGTCCACCAAAGTAAATGACGACTGAAAGTCACAGTTTAAAGAAAAATTATCCAAAACAATTCTTTTCTCCAAATAGTCAAATAACAAGTAATGACACGCAGGCTTTCCTAACTTTTCACAGTCCCATGCTATTTCCTAACTTTTCCTCAAAGAATTACTCAATTAATGAAACTCCTCAAAAAGAGAGAAGGTGTATGATAAATGGAAAGTAAACAAATCGAAATATGACTTAAGAAACACGACAGAAAGATAATGCCTTAAACAGAAACACATCACTTAGCTCAGATTCCAGTGTAAATGACTGGGGTTGTCACTATTTGCAGCTACTGAAGTTACTGGTTCTTCCAACAGTAAATCTATTGCCTTTCTTACAACTAAAGACACTCCAAGAGCAGGGATTATCTATTTTTATTTTGCTTTTAGATAAAATAAAAATTACGATCATGATTAAGATGCTCAAGAGCATGCCAGTGGTGGCTGTGAAGACTTGTTTTCAAAAAAAAAAAAAAAAAGATTTCAATATAAATCATCAGTTAACATATAAAAGGGTAAGTATAATAAACCAGAGTCCTGCCTCAGTATTGACAAGTGGAAGACTCGTCTTTAAAGATACTCCAGCCAGGTTATGGACAGCATTCCTCTAAGCCAACTTATAAAACAGCAAAAGATCAATTTTCTAACCTAACTATGAAAATCACAGCTTTTTAAGAGAGATGTAGATATCTCTGACGTAAAATAATGAGTCTTGACATTTCCTACATTTTAGAAAAAGATTAAAAAGCAAAGACTTACTAAAAAATATGTATAAGAGAGCCAGGAAGCTCAGGGACACTGCTATCCCGAGGTTTGGGTCGACCGCGAAAGCAAACAGCAAGCCCAGCCCTCCGCAAAGCAGCAGGGTCAGGAACACGATGAGCCACGAGAACTGAAAAAGGGGTTCGACCTGCTGCCCTGCAAAAGTCTTCATTTCATCTGAAAGAGAAATCAGTAAAAAATTATTCCTGTTTTGTTTAAGCACAATTCTTAACTCGATTTGAAAATTTCACATTTTCGGCATAAACATTTATTGGGCACTTACTAAGTCCCTAATAAAATGTTGCTACGGAGCCATTTTAACCAGTGCTCTCTTCTGGTAAACGTAAACATCCCACTCCTTGGGGGCACAGCTCCCCTGTCTCACCCACCCTCCTTCTTCATATAGAAGAGGCACAAAATCCTTTTTCCGATATTTCCATCTGTCAAGATTTTATTGATGTGTTTTGAGGTTTGTGTTATACAAGCAATAAGGCATTACTTCCATATATAAAACTGAAAATCAGTGTTTTGCTATGTGTCTTCACTGCGTGACCCCTTCTCCCTCCAGTCGTTTGAGAATAGGTGCTCTTACAGGTGTGTGTTGAGCCTAAATGAGCCCTAAACGAATCATCCTACAAAAGTTGGCACAATTTTTACAGCCAATACTGAAACCTGTCCTCGAAGAATGAGTAACATTTTGCCACACCAAAAGTGCGGGTGCTGGGGACGCGGGGAGCTTTCTAGGAAGCTCTAAATACAGGAAGCAACTAAGGGAAGTATCCAGTCTATTCTTGCAAGAGCAAACAGCCCTCTGTGCTCGAGCATGGAGTGCATGAGACGCAGGGCTGTCCAGGTGTGGCCATGCAAACTGACAAGTCTGTGAAGGACCTGAGATGATGGTTATAAAGGGCACATGCAGAAACTGTGCCGCCAAGGGGGTTTGCGTGTGTTGAAACACAGCTGGTCTTTGTTTCAGAAACAGAACTCAAATGACTCTGTGCGGAGGATCAGCTGGAGGGGAGTAAAACCCTAATGCTTTCAATTCAGTAAGCAGAGTAACAAACACACACACCCACACATAAAACTCCATTTTTCTTTTCTTAAAAAAAACACACCAGAGAAAACCTTCCTATAGAAACAGACTTCACACAGACAAGGCCCTTTACCTTCCAGCTTCTTGAGCAGGAAAGATTTCCCACTCCCCCACTGCGCATACAGCCCCACACAAATGGGTGGCTGCATGGTGGGCTCGCTGAGAATGTCCGCCAGGGCGCTGCTGTACAGATCATAACCCAGCATGTCACCGTCTGTTTCCGTAGGGGACAAGTGTCCTGTAATCATAAACACACCGTTTCCTTTCATGAAAAAGACATTGCCATTAGAAAGGAAAATCGATTCTCACATATTATGTATTTAATTAGGAAAAAAAACTTACTTTAAATGCTTAGGCCTGTGTAAAAATAGGTTCAGAGAGTCTTAAATTAGTACTATATTTCACAGAACTTAAGACACCTATTGATGCATTATTATTACATACGACTAAGAAAGAAAAACTACTGCCCAGTTGTGACACAATGCTTTCTTATGTCTTGATTATAAGACGCGTTCCAATTTCAGAGATTTTAAAAAGTGGAACAAGGTACATTTTAGAATCAATAAAATAAGATAAAAACACAAACTAGTCCATAGTAATAAACTTAATAGGTATAATACCTATATAAAGAAAGCCACAAACTGTTATTGAAAACATCCTAGATAATCAGAGAAAAAGAGACATTCTATGGTTCCCAGCAGAAAGGTTCAACGACTTAAAGACAACAACTATCCCCAAATTAATCGATCACTTCAAGGCAATTCCAATCAAAATCTATAAGAATACTTTGAAAAAGCGAAAAGAACATGTAAAAATAGCTAAGAAAAAAATGTAAAGACTACCAAAAAATAGTTATCTTTGGAGAAAAGTCAAAATATACTGTAAAGCAATGATGATTAGATCACAGAACTCACACAGGATATGAGCATAAGTGGCATTTCAAATCAGTGGGTAAAGATGAATTAATAAATTGTGTTAAAAAGTCAGACATCCATTTTAAAAAAGGTAAAATTAAAACTCTATACATCTCATATCTTAACAAAAATTAATTTCTCAAAGATTAAAAAATTAAATGTAAAAAGTAAAACCATAAAATATTAGGAGAAAAAATAAGGGAAAAAAACTTCTAAATATCTTTGCATAGAAAAGGCCTTTCTTCCTCAATGTAATAATCATAAAGCCAGAACTACAGGAAAAGACTGACAAACTACAAAAATGTGTAACTTTTGGATGAGGAATAAAAAACTATAATCACCATAAAAAAAGAATAAGCTGGGGAGAGGGATGCTACACACATAGGCTGGATATGGATCAAAATTCATAACCTACAAAGACACTTAAAATCAATTTTTAAAAAATATTAAAAGCTCAAAAAAAAAGTGGGCAAAGGATGCAAAGAAGAAAATGGCAAAAATCCAGCCTATGAACATTATTAAAAGCTCTCAATCTCACTGACAATTTTATAATGCGAATTAGAATGAGATCTTTTCTGATGGGTCTGATTAGCAAAGATTAAGGACTAGCGCCCCATGTTAGCAAGGCTGTCCACAGCTGCTCTTCGTCAACGGCCCCAGGGAGAAGGAACTGTTACAGCCATTTTGGAAAGTCTATCAAAACTGCTAACGTCCACTGACTTGCCAATTCTCCTTCTGGGAATTTACTCCAAGCAAGTAACCCTGAAAGGAAGAGTTATGGGTATATGTACAAAGATGTTCACTGCAGCAGTAGTTTTTAACAGCAAAACAATCAAATAGTTTTCAATAGAGAACTGAATGTACTTAGAACCTGTGATGAAAAATTATGTAACAATTAAAATATGACATAGTTCATTATTAAAAGCTTTTATAATATGACTCGATTTTTTTAAGGTTATATACTTGGCATAAAACATTTTCAGAAAGGCAAATAAAATTCTAGAGGGTCAAACAATTATGAATTAAGAGATAGGGGACAATGGGAAATATTTCTTTTTCAATTCTAGTAGAAAACTGTTTCATATTTCAAAAGACCACATAAAAATGATGATACTCTCCATTCTTTTCAATCAAAAACTATTTTAGCATAATATGCAAGACATTATGCTAGATGTTACAGAGGACACCAAGATGAGAAGAAATAGTCCCTACTCTGAAGAACTTGAAATTTTAAAGGGAGAAAATTCTAAAAGAAATAGAATAAAAAGCCATATATAATAAGTATTTTAAAAGGAAATATAAACACAAGTGCTTAAGTATTCAAACGGGGCAAACACTGTGCTTGGTTGAGCAGGTCAGAGACAACTGCCGTGAGCCTCAGAGAGAGATGACATGATGTTATCAAGTAAAGAGCATTCCTGGGGACAGAGCAGGAGTGACCTGCAGGGGGCACGACGCAAGCAAAGGCAGAGAACTCTGAGTGCTGGGGCCACAAAGAAAACAGGACATTTTCATTAAAAGCACCAAGTACACGCGGGAGAATAATGGCGAAAGATTTTCAGAAAAGTAGACTAGATTTTCAGAAGTCTTAAAAGCTCGTTGATGGCTCTGAACATACTTCACGTGGAACGCTACAACACAATGCAAAAGAGCTTTCGACTTACGGGGTATTTTTCCACCGTAAAGTATTAACTTTCTCAACTTTTACAATCTCCAGTTAAACGATAAATGCAAAATTGCTGTTGGTCTCTTAATTTCTTCATAGAACATTCATTTCTTTGGAAAGCTCGGTCAGGAACAAAACCCAGTACTTACTGGCTCCAAATATCTGCGTTAAGATACTTTTCTGATGGCTGCAGTCAATGTTGTAGGGTGTCTCTCCTGCTTTGTTGGGCCTATACAGCAACCTCCCGTCTTTGGGGTTTCTTAAAAGAAGTTCTGCGAGTCTCCGACTCCTTCCGCGAATGGCGATGTGCAAAGGAGTGTCTCCTTTCTGCAAAAGTGTGACAGGAAGAGTGAACGTTCACGTTTTTTTAAATATAAGTGTATACAGAGTAACGAGTTTCACGTTTCTGTAAAATAACAGAAAATCTGAGCTTTCCCTATTTTTCATAGAACACGTAGATAACGTGAATGTGTATCTCCATCTTCCTGGAAATTCCCCTCTCCTAGCTGCCCTGAGGGATTACTTCTCCCACGGCCTCTGGACCGACGGCCATTCCTCTCCCCTGCCCTCAACTCACTGAACAAGGAGAAGCGACGGGCTTGCTCCCGCGGCTCCTCCCAGGCCATGGCCCCACTTCCGTCGTAGGTTCATGACCGTCCATCACCCAAACATGGATTGTCGACAGAGGCCACCCATCTTCCTCAGCTAGTCCGTATTGTTTCACAGCCCTCCCCTCCATCCGTCCACGCTGCCGCCCCGTGGAACACGAGTGCCGGGCAGGGGGCGGCACTACGGCAGGCCACGCCCACCCCGCAGGTGAACACAGGGCCAGTCTGCCCCACGCCCCCACCTGCTCAGGGTCCCCGGAGTCTTTCCTGCTTATGTGCACCAAGATCGATGCCTGGTGCCGCCCCCGTGTGGTGGCCTGTGGCAGCTGAAGGGAGGTCTGAGGCGGCTACTTGAGCACCGGCCGCCCCAGCTCAGCATGCAGTCACGACAGCCAAGGAGATGGCGCCCACACAGGTATCCCCAGCAAGCCATCTCTCCCTCCACAAGGTAAAAGCAGACCCCTTAAGTCCACCAGATACACAGGTCAGTCCACCAACAGCCTCCCAAGTCGTGTCCTCGCTGCACGGATTGTTACCTTATCCACGGCAGACACTTTGGCTCCTTTATCTAGCAGCAGCTCCACCACTTCAATGTTTCTCATCTTGGTGGCCTTGATCAGCGGCGTTTCACCATCCTGTGAGCCCAGATAAGAGCATGTGCCAGATTAATAGCGTGACTCCTAAATGTATAAAGTCACATAAATGCACATGCAAAACTTCAAATATCGGACTCTGGTACCCATCTGTATTCAAAATGTTGCCAAGAAAACATAGTTATAAAAACTAACGAGTACTTCCTCCATGACCAATCATTTGCATCAAAATTTTATATCACTCAGCCAAGTTCAGGATGTGGCTAGCTACTTTATCAGCCATTTCTGGCCACAGTCCCCTGGTCCTCACTGTGGCTGCCATTCCCCAGGCCCGCCTCCAAAATCTGGGGCAGCACCTCCCCTCCCCACCATCTCCCCACCAACCAACTGCAGCCCAGCCAGTGGACATCCAGGCAGGCCAGTGTCTAGATTCTTACAGAATCTATACCAGTGTCACTTTAGATCTGTGTCCCCTGGGACCTGTGTGTAACGGGGAAAACAACCTGATATAAGCAGTATGCTTTCGGAAAGCCTTAAGAGTTCACGTTTGCTTTCAAAATCAAATTAAGGGAAATAAGAAGAGACCATGGTTCAGCACTGAATTAGGAAAGGGAAACCTGGTCAGAAGCCACAGGTGGCCATAGTGGCTGACAGGTGATTCAAAGATAAAAAGATTGTCAAGGAACCACCTGCAAACCAGAAGGTATCCCAGGAACCTTTCTGCCCCGTGGCACTAAAGTCCCCAGCACTGGTTCAGAAAGAGGCTTGTCCCGATCTCTAGCAAATGAAATAGGACTATCCGGTGGGTGACTCCATAAGTTTGCTTTATTCATTAAGAATTCCCACCACTTCCATCTAAAATTCCAAATATATCTTTCCCATAGAAAACTTATTATACACGAGGCCAAATACAATCGCTAAAGTCATATAGTTTTATATTTTTCACATGATTTCAGTAAAAGACTACAGGGCTGGTTTGGGGAACAGCTACTACTCGCCACGGTCTCTGAGATGTGTCTGCGTCCCCAACACCTGGGGTGTCAAGGAGCGCCGGGGACAGGATCTGGCCGCAGCTTATGAATAGCTGGTGTTGTGTTCTCTGCACCTATTTCACTAAAGTAAGAAATTACGTGCTCTATTTCGCTGTGAATCCCCAACTCCTGAAAGGATGCAACGTTATCCCTCGATTTGACACAGAACATTCCCGGTAAAAACAGTGTCATTCTATTATCGAACGAAGACGCTGGAAGAACAGGCGGGACTAACGCCCCGTGCTGAGCGCGGCTGAGAACGGAAACGCAGTCCGCACCTTCGTGCACATCTCGGTGTCGGGGTTGCACTGCAGGATGTCTCTCACCATAGTGGCATTCCCCTTCTCGACAGCCCAGTACAGAGCAGTTTTATTGTCCTACGCGATAAAAAGGATCAACAGTCACTGCGTAGAAGATACAATGTTAGAAACTGCTATGTGTAAACATTAAACATCGTTATTAGCATTTCTACCATAGAGCATTAATAAATCTTACCAACAGCTGGCACGTTGCGGAGTAACATTAATCCTTAGGTTCTACCTTGGATTTACTTTTGAGAAATTCTTTATGAAAGACGCCTAGGAAAACTTAATATTATTTGACTGAGAAAACAGTGACCTCACGTAGTGGACACGGTAAAGTCGCTTGTGCAATGCGATCAGGTTCCAGTACCACGCACTGGGTTAGAAGCATCCTGAGCTCTGCATACTTGACAAGCCATATAAACATTCTGACCTTTCGCTTTCCAACTGCCTGATCATTTCGAAAGATCATGCACGAGACTGTTCTACGCAAACCTAAAGTGGACCGTTTCTATCATTTTTAGTTTCCTTAATCTCCATCCATTCCACACCCGTATGCCAATCTCGATCAGATCCTTTAAATCCCTATCTAGTTCAAAAAGCAAAAACAGAGCCACACAGGCCTTGAAAGCAGAGCTAAAAGACAAAATAAACTGACTGAACCTAGAAAAATAGGATTGACAGGCAAAAAAGGAGTTACATAAAAGTCTAAATAGGTGATCCAGTAACTACCTTTTAGTGATAATATGATTTTAACCCAAAAGGTAGTGAATGACTTTCTGCTGCTGCCACATTAAGTTTCCTATACTAAAGTTTCCAGAATGGAATCTCCTCAGAAATGTACATAAGCTCCCCAGCTTCCTTAGCCTGGCGCTCACCCCTCTGGCCCTTCACCCTGCTTTCCATTCCTTGCTCTACTTCTCATCCACCCTCCACCCCAGCCCACTGCCTGCTTGGCTTATTCACCTGCAGCTTTTCACTTGCCCATTTTCCTGAATTTTCTAATCCAATCATTCTACTAACCTTGCCGGAAATACCCAGCCTTCCTTTTCTCTTCCGCTACCTAAATCCAATCTTTCGAATGGAGCTCAAACCTGACCTTCTCCCAAAAGCCTTCCCGATGTCCCCTCGCCCCGCCTCAGGGCTCTTACATCTGTACCTTTCTCTAGGCGATCAATCAAATGCCATCATATACCAAAAGTGGAATCAATCGCTTTCTGTGTTCATGTAAAAAAATACATAACAACAACAAAAAAAATCTAATTGAAAGCTTCCTACCTAAAATATATGTTTCTTACAGGCAAGGGTCCTGTGTTAAGTCCCTCATAGCACTTGACATAATATTTACCAGTTGAATTCAAAACCGGATTTGGATACAAGCTAAAGAGAAGGAAAAACTGAGCAGAAATAGAGATTGCACAAGCACAAAATGCACTATTGAGTACAGATTATTTTAAATCTAAAGCTCTTGAAATACTGGATAACACTACAAATTCAGGAAAGCTTTTACCTAAAATTATAACCTTTGGAGCTCTAAAATTAATAACTTTTTAGCTATAATTGCCTCAAATGAAGTCCACAGGCGCTACCCAATGACCCTAGAAAAGGTAAACAGAAGGGAGGGAAGGAGAGGAGACAAAACAACAAGAACGGAAGAACATATAAATGAAGAAGACAAAGAGCAAAGAAAATAAATGCACTGCAGATCCTCGAAGTGCCACCAACAGTCTCCGCATCATAAACTACTCATTTCTGGATAGAAAATACTTATACAATAGTAAGAGAGGTAAATTTTAAAAACACGAGCTTCATTTTTCTTTGCTTTGATCAAAATCTAACAAAATTAATACAGAAATTCCATAATTATTGTATTGAAACTTAATAATATAGCCCTCCACGAAATATGTTAGGGTTTAAAAGTTTATCTCCATAAAAAGTTGGAAGAATGACATTATAACCAGTTAATACATTCAACCGGTTATATTCAAAGAGTAACAGCAGCTCTGTAAACACCTACCTGCCCTCTAATGTCTATATCGGCATATTTCTGGAGAAGCGCTCGAACAATCTCCACGTGACCACCTCTGACCGCGCCAATCAACACAGTATCTCCACTCTAAAAAAGACAAAAAAACAAGGTGAATTGATGCCAAAGACAAATAAACATTGTTCTGAAGTTAAGGATAATCGTATAGTAATATAATAGATCTTCCTGAAAATTTTTTGAAAAAGTATTTCTAAACAAGAAAAAATTTTTAGTTAATGTCGTACCTGATATTAATAGCCCTCAGAGTGAGAGACAGAAGAATTTATACCTCAAAATGAGGACTCTCAAATTCCAGGACAAAAGTTTAGAAAGACAGGTCACCCAGAACAATAAACCATTCTCTCTGAAGGTAATCTTCCATGACAAATGTAAGTTAAATAAAATGACACCGTGGCTGTCAACAAACCAGATGAACATCTGGAAATCATGTAATACAAATCCCTTGGAATAATGCTAGATGACAAAAGCCATGGGCTCTACAAAAGGGGGCTATAAAGCTAGAGCCATCGGGGGGTGAGGGTGGGGGTCAGCAACTGCATCTAGATAAGGAAGAGAAGGCTGGTTCTCAGACCAGCACCCACATTCTAGTCAATCTGGCATGACAGGCCCACAGCGCAGAAGGCCGACACATTCCCCAGAACACGGCTTAGGTGAAGTTCATTATCTCATAAAGATATCGCTCTGCCCTGCAATTATATTCACCAAGCAACAATCATTGTTCACCATATCCTCCCACTGCTTCAAACAACAGACACAGTTGTTTTGGCAATGGGCATAATTTTCTTTTTTTGCTACTAAATTGCAAATCAGCTATGGGGATCTAGGTTGGGTAAGTCCATGAGCTGTGCCCGTCTCATCCCTGAGTGGGCCCCCACAGGCTATAAATCAAGCTGCAGGTCCTTGAGGATTCTTAGGTTTAGCACCAGGGTATAGCATCTTAACTACCATATCAGAAGCAGAAATAACCCACAGCAGACAAATTTTAGCTGAGATTGTTAGCATTAATATGGGTCCAGACTAGTAAATTACTCAACAGTTATAAATATTTCATTGCTTACTACGCATCAGGAAACAAAACAGAAAAGGTCCCGACCCTGGGAGAGCTGACAGTCTAGAGGAGACAAACAGACACGTGATAAACGCAACTGGACAAATGCCAAGCAAATAAGTTCAAGTGTAGTGAAGAGATAGAAAGTGACTGGGTAGGTACTTCGGACCAGGTGGCTGGAGAAGCTCTCTCTGGGGAGGGAACACTTAAGCTGAGAGCGGGCGACAAGGAACAGCAGCCATGTGGGACCATGAGGATCAGCGTCCCAGACAGCACGCTGGGCAGGGGCCCCAGCGCAGCTGCAGATCAGTGAGCTCAAGAAAAGGAAAGGAAAGTAACATGGCCGCAGCCTACTGAAACGGGAGCCAGAGTGGGACACGATGAGGACGTGGAGCGAGGGCGGCAAGGACAATGTCATGTGGTATTTATAAACCAAAGAAGTACCGTTTGTCCTATGTGCGAGAGGAAGCCTTGAATGACTTTAAACGAAAGAGTACCATGAGATCTACTGCTTTAAAGATCATTCTGAGAACAGTGTGAAGAATAAATCAGAGCCAACGAGAGAACCCAGTCAAGATGCTGTTGCTATAACAACGGGAGATGGTGGTTGGACTAGGGAGGTGGCACTGGAAATGACAGGCGATAGACAGATTCAGGATGCGTTTTGCAAGTCGAGCCCATGGAGCCTGCTGACGATGAGATGAGGTAGGAGGAGAAATCAGGGCTGATGCGTGGGAGTTGGGCTGTAACAACAGGGTGGACAGTAGTGCCATGTACTGAGTTGGAGAGGACCGTGGGACAAGCAGGTCTGGGATGAAACAAACAAGACAGCTGTTCTGCCTTAAGTTCAAAGCCTATTCAAGCAGAGAATTCACATAGAGTTGGACATACGTTCTGAGAAGAGGTCAGAGCAAGAAATGCAATTTTGAAAATGCTAAGTGTAAAGTGCTATCTGAAACCCTGTGACCATGAACGACACCTACAGGGAGATACATCAGAGACAGTTAAAGACCAGCAGTGCCCGTGACATTTTCAATAATGATATCATCCAACGAAAATTAAAAAGAACATCCTTCACAAAGATCGAATACTCTTTAACTTACTAGCTCTAAAGGTCAAACTAGAACTTATTTTAGAACAAATGTACGAAATGCGTGCAGAATCCTGCACGGCACTGAGGAGCCCGCCTCCCACCACTGCCAGCGCTAGAGGGCAGCGCGGCCTACCCTGTCAGGCATGTTCACGTAGGTCCCCGCGTCCAGCAGGTCCTGCACGATCTCGGTGTGGCCCTCTTTCGACGCAATCATCAACGCTGTGTTTCCATCCTTATCCGTTAAATTGACGTTTGGATTCCTCTTCAAAATTTCTTTCACTGACTGTGTGTAGCCTCCTTTGACTGCCACGATAAGTGCGGTCATTGAATTCTAAAACGCAGAAATGTGCCAAAGAAACGTTAGTATATTGTAGAAAACATACCGTTAATGCCATAATCATAAAACAGACGTTTTCAAAAAGGTGAGCTATTATTAACAGTTATTTCTGATAATAAAAGCCAATATAAAGAACCAGAAATATACTAAAAATGGCTAGGAGGGATATTTTCTATTTTTGAAGATACGTTAGTTCTTTTGAGTCAACAGGACTGTTATGACATTTAATTCTTTATATGATAATCTGAAATTAGACTCATTTACAATAAACAAACCCTCTCACAAATGTAATGAAGTATAAAATCATTGACAGAATGTATCAAAATTAAACATACTCTAAATCAAATAATCCAAAAAAGGTCTTTCCGACTTCAAACGAATGTTTATAATAAAAATCTATGAAAAAAACTGAAGTAAAACAATGAATTAATAACTACAGGATATTTCAATAAAAGTATAATATATTCTTGTCTTTCACAGTGATCTAGAAACCACATTTTCAAAAACTCTTATTTTAAGCCCCCAAAACTAAGCCATAGTTCTCACATATTAAAATAACGTAGGCTTTTCAAATACTCTAGCACTTAATAATCATACAGACAAGCCATTCAGCCACTTGATGAACTGCCCAGAAAGGAAGAAGGCGAGAGGTATGACTTCCATGTCTGTCGAAGAGTCACGCTCTGTCTCCAGCACTAAAATATTATCTACTCCCCAAAGGCCGGCAGTGAGCACCTTCTGCCACTGCGGGAATCGGGAGGGACCGGCTGCTACCACGCAGCACGCGAGTACGATTCAGCGCTCACATCGTGACGCTCAGCGGATTTGGTGGCCTCTCTCCTCAGAAGTCTTTCTGCGCCATCTCACATAACACTGAGTACACAGAGTGCCTGTGTTCACCGTTTCTAGGCATAAACGTCATTTCCTTTAACTATACTCTATAAACTCAAAAGAAAAGCAATCTGTTGGGCTTCTCCAGTGTCTCTGGCACATCTGTCAGAGGGCTGGGTACACATCTGGTGCCCAAAAAGGAATTAATAACTGCTAGTTGGTAGGAGGTATGGAACAAATTTCTATGCTTTCTAGGTTTTGACTGCTGATTTCCGTTATTTTTAAATTTGTCTATTGGAGAAAGAAAATAAGTCACAGTAAAAAGTATCCAAAAACTAATATTATTTAAAATTTTAAATAAAAGGAATTTTAATAGAATAAAACTTTTTTCCCATAATTAACAGTGTTTCAAACTATTTAAGAGTATTTGGATTTACACTAAGATCACTATTGTTTTAGCCTAAGTTCATGTACATCAGCGACAGACCCTTCAGAGCAAAAGTTTATAATACACGATATCTATGTTTATCAGGATATAAGAAGGAAAATGCTTGTTTTTCTACGTGTCACTTAAGAACTGCAGGGAAATTTCTCTAGGCATATACTCAGAAAAAAATATTATCTCCCTTAAAACTAAAAACATATCTCTATTATTGGGGGTTAAAATAGAAAAGATACTTACAGCTCCTTCTTGGTCGACATCAGCTCCCGTGGCCAACAAATGTTTCACGCACTCCAGATGGCCCTTGCGTGCAGCCCAGACCAGAGGGGTGGTCCCATACTATCACGACAAGCAGCACACTTACAATCATTGGCAAAGGTGCTCTAAGAGACTCTAGCTCTCAATATAAAAATTATACTTTGTGTATTCTTAGATTACTGCTTATACCGATCATAACCTTAATCATAGATAAATCATATTTTCCCATTTCATTTCTTCTGAATAAATGATGAACCATCTTTTAACCAACTTTATAATCTTTTAACTTTTATAATCAGTGAATGACAATTTTTCCATCATAAAGTCATATTCTTTCATTTTCCATAAGTTTTCACTGCTTCCCATATATCGTGAATTACCAGCTGAAGTTTAACAGACTGACCAGAGGCAAAAACAGTAACCACCGAGTACCAAACACAGTTCCAACTACTTTACACATAAACTCATATAATCCTTATCACAAGAATACGTACAATTCGCAATGTCGCATTTTCACAGGTAAGTAAACGAGGCCCTGAGAAGTTGGTTACAGGCTCAAAGTCTCAAAGCTTAACAGGTGGAGCAAGACCCATGAACCCAACCAGCCCACCTTCAGTCTGTGCTCTTAACCACCACTCCAAGTGAGCTCTACGTGTGACACAATAAACTGCAGCCTAGAAACCACGCAAAAGCACCTTTTGCTGGAATATGATTCAACAGGCGTCAGAGAATAATCATTATGCATAAAAGTTAACGCTTTCCCTTTGGGGAGCCCGGCTATGAAGAGACACAGGAATATGCTCAGTGACCTTTAACGACATGGCGGGGCTGCAGACTGAAATTAACAATGAATGAATGCCTACTTTCTATAACAGCCTTGTCCGACAGAACTTTCTGTGTTGATGGGAATGCTCTAATTCTGCAGCCACTAGTCACCTACGGCTACTGAGTACTTGAAATGTGGCAAGTGTGACTAGAAAACTGAATTTTTAATTTAATTTAATTGTAATTGATTTAAGCCTAAACAGCCGTAAGTGGCTGGTGGCTACTGAACTGGGCGGCACCGCTCAGTTAGTTACACCATGCATCCCAGGAAGGACACTGCTCAAAGTCGCGGCCCTGGCGCTCTTCCTTGATGGACACGACCTCATGACAGCAGAGTCACAAAGCTGCCAACACAGCACATGGGGCCTGGAACCTAACAAAGTGGAGGGACGCATGAGACGAAGGCAGTTGTCAAGGCCACGGCCTGGGAGCAGGCTGACACAGAATAAGGAACTCCGGGGACCTTGCCGATGTCACCCTTACATCTATATTCTCCCAGAATCAGATCGTTCCCTAGCCTCTTCCTTTGTGGACAACATTTTCTCTGGCTGAAATGCCTTCCCTAACTCTACAAATCAAAAATCTGAGCCATCTTTACAGGTAAGTGGGCATTCGTCCTTTGAACACCGACTGCATTTCGCTTTTATGCTTCTCACAGAACTGGACTACACAAGGTCACATGCTATAAATTCTACTCTACCCACAGCTCTTCACACTAGATAATCTCCCTGTCGCATTACAAAGGATTCTTGACATCTGACACGACCTTCCTCACCTTGACATCTAGCGACCCTCTCTGCAGTCAGCATTCAGGGCCACATAGGGAAATCTCTCTCCTTTTTTTCAAACCCTGGCCTCTGTCCCTGATAAATCCAATCCCTTTCTGTATATACTCTTGATCCTATTTTCCTTGTTTCATCTAGAACCTTACCCAACGATCTGCTCCCACATCGGCCGTTTTTTCTTCTTTTCCCTCTTCCTACAAACTGGCTTAGGTCTCGCCTAAGAAACTTTTCCAACAAGAGGATATTCTTAAGATACTGTGGGCAAGGTAGTTGTGGGGTACAGCTCACAGGAGAAAGTGCAGAAAGGGAGTGAAGGCCTATCCTCACACATCATACCAGGGACTGACGTCCTTAGGATTTTAAGCATGAGAGAGAGAGAACGAAACTTGAATTTTAGAAAGACCATTCTGGCACTGATACAGAAAAAGCAGACAGGACTGAAGGTAGGAAGAAGAGTCACAACAGAAACATTCAAATGATGGAGACAGGGCGTCCTGCCTGTCTGCTTTCCTGGGAACGATGAGTGTGATATAAAA
The DNA here is from genome assembly GCF_902729225.1 of Pteropus medius. Taxonomy (NCBI): domain Eukaryota; kingdom Metazoa; phylum Chordata; class Mammalia; order Chiroptera; family Pteropodidae; genus Pteropus; species Pteropus medius. The sequence continues at coordinate 61,777,380 of NW_024349800.1, read as the reverse complement.
AATGGGACACTTAGTACATAACACATACAAGAGAGCCATCTATGACACATACATCTATATAAAATACTCATAACCTCATGAGAGCATATGAAAACACTCGTAACTCAGACACACCGAGCAGACGGAGCATGGACCGCAACCCACCTTATCAGAGCAGTTGACTTTAGCACCATTTTGCAGCAGAAGATGCACTATATCTGCATGGCCCCTCCCTGCTGCCCAAATGATTGGGTAAACACTGTACTGCTGGGAGACAGGCCGGCGGGTAGGTTGGTCGACAGGAAGGAAGATAGGGAGACAAAATCTTTTAGGTGGATATTTACATCGTACATTTGCTAAGAAAAGTAAATAGAGTAATACAAACTAATATTTAAAATCAAGTTACAGACCATTCTCTACTTTAAAAACACACATAGTACTCATAATACTAATTGGTAATATACACTCAACCCTACATAACTATATATCGTAAAGACATTATTTTTACAGATTCAACACATTTAATGTGATTACCTAGCCAACGGGCAAGACTAACAGAATGTGAAACTTTTCTTACATAATCATTCCATTAACTTGAATAAAAGTTCCTTTTTTTCAGCTTTACTGAGTTACAGCTGACATATAAAATTGTAAGATATTTCAAGTGTATAACATGATTCGATATACATATATAGTACAAAAGGGTTCTCCCATCAATAAAAGCTTCTTAATCTACAGTCTGAGATCAAGTCTCAAGCAGAGCAGTAATGCATATGTCACCATCTTTCAGAATGCACAGGAAAACGGTATGAATGTTTATATATGTCTCTTATTTAAAAAAAAAAAAGTTTAAGAATGCATACCCACAGAAAACAGGCAAGACGACTTAAGGATTTCAAAGCCTCCTTTTGAAATGTTATATGATTATAATTAACATTTAAGCTCTAAGAGTTGCCTTTGAAATAAGCTAAGAAAAATTTCTGATTGCGTCTTGAAAATTTAGACAATCTCCATCACTTCTATCCATTAGGAAGTCTTAAATACAATCAGCCGTCAGCGTTGCCTCGGAGGACGTACCGCTCACGGTACTGACTGACGTCTCCGTTATCGCTTACCAGACCAGTGACGCTTGGGTTGGCGCCGTGAGACAGCAGCAGCTCCACCGCCTCAGTGCGGCCCTTGTAACAGGCCCACATGAGCGCCGTCCAGCCTCCCTGCAGGAGAGACGGGGGTAAAACTCTGAGCTGTCTCCAAGCACGAAAACGCCATTAATGAAGTTCTTTCTGTGAATATTATTTATAAAATCATGGTTTCATGAAGGCAGTACCATGGAGTTTTAAATTCCCAAGCTCCCCAGGGAAATATACGATAGTACCTGACTGAAATAAGTCATATCTCTTAAACCCAGAAATAATTACTCCAAACTTTGTACTACAGAATGAAAACCAAAACAGGAAACGTTCATGCTGGATTCTTTCCAAGATCTATTTCGCTGTTTCGAATTTTTTCTTCAGAATACTTTCTATGTTCCGAGACAGTCTCCCCCTCGTATGAATCTGCACTTGTTCTAGAGGGGATTCCAGCCGTCATGCGCCTCCTGCATCGAAGCACTCCCTGTAAACCCAGATCACACAGCGCCTCTGCCTACAAGACACAACGCTGAGGCCACGATGTGTAGAGCGCCATCTCCAGGGCTGGGCAAAGTCGTCAAGTACGAATTCACAGCATGATGCCTTTCTATTTTCTACGCTACAGAAGCAATTTTTTGAGTAATTTTTTCTTTAGCTGTAATGCGATTCAATAAAAGAGACCAATGTAATCCAGTTATACTAAGAAACGAAGGCTTTTTTAAAAAAAAATCAGTATCTGGACCAATCCACATTTGGTTCTGAGAGTATAAATCCTTCTGATTCTGCTTCACCATGCCTAAAAAAAAGAGTTTTAAAAAATACTTGCCCTAATCTGAAAAAGGCAAAACTGTAGAAAGGGAAAACAAACCAGAGGCGCCCCGGGTCTGGGGAGCAGGAGGAGGGGCTGATTATGAAGCGGCAGAGTGGGGGTTCAGCTGAAGTGACAGAACTCTTCTGGACAGAACTGTGGTGCTGGGTATATGATATTGTGTACTTGTCAAAACTGACAGAATTACACACCACGAAGACTGAATTTTGCTGTATGTAAAATGTTTTAACAGTCAACCAGAATGGCCGGAAAGATAGAATACAGACAGGGACAGAATCTAACTGTATTACAAATGAATCATATAATAACATAATTACTTAGCAACTGACCCTAGGTAACCTTGGAAAACAATATTTTGACTGAATACTGTAATGTTAAAAACAAGAACTGTACACAAACACTGTACTTAGTATGGAAATCCGTTTCTCTCAGGATGTGGATTAGAAATTCTGGAACTACTTCATTTATACACCAGACTGGAGTAAATAAGCAAATGTACTGTGTAGATAATGAGAGCCAGACTGCTCATCATCAGAGAAGAGTCACAGATTAGGGAGAGGGAGAAGGCTACATGGACTGAGCTGGGGGTATCAACCCAGTCTCTTTTTAAAATATATATACAATAGGTAGTTACAGAAATAAACGCACATGCAAGAGTTAGTATACAGACATGTATTTCCTACCTCTATCCGCTGGGAATAACTACAACCAGTGACACCCCAGTAGCAATAAGCACACCTAACATCTAGATACTGATTTCTAAATATCATTTTCCAATAAAAGGCACCAAGGTTCCTTGGAAAACCGATTCCAGGGCTGATAATCAGGAAAACAAGCCAAGGAAAGCGCAAGATATAAACCTGAGCCTGAAGCTGCTTCTGGTACCAGACAGTAAGGAAGTGCTTAATCTTACAAGGGCACAGAAGTGCCCAATGGCCAATGGACGACTTGAGCAACAAAACAGGTATGGAACTGAATCATAACCCAAAGAATAAACATTCACGAGTCCACACATATTTACATATGAGACAGAGAGACAGAGAGAACTCTCCTTTGTAAAAGAATTCCAATTAACAAATGTAGAGGGAATGAGGGAAATAGAAATATCATCATAACACCCCAGCAATAATTATGCATGCAAGATACATTGGTAGGTGCTCAAGCAAATGAAAGTTTAATCAAAAACACGGTATTTTGTGTAGTATCAAAATATCCAGTAAATATAAAGAGAAAAACAGTAATCTGATGACAAAGAAACCTAGCAGACATCATCTTAACCAAGAGATGAAGGCTAACATCGCCCGTGGCTCAGTGTGACATCAGCCACCTAGCCGGTGCCTGAGAAGGGCCCACGGCCTCTACAGTGCCTTCCCAACGAGACACAGCCTCAATCTAATCACGGGAAACTGAGAGACATCTAAAAACGCCAGACGAGTAGTCCTCGAGTGTCAAGGTCATGAAAGACAGGAAAGGCTGACATAATCTATTTAGGTCAAATTATAGAGCTGGGCATTTATCAAGTCTTACATACACAGTATTTTAATTTGTAAAATGCCTGCTCAGAATTGTTTTAATACCATGACCTCACTTTAATTTGTCACCCTATGCAAGAATCTATGAGCTAAAAATTTTATCTTGAGAAAATTATGTCCAAACTTGCAAAATGAAAAGATTGGAACCGACTGTCCACAGCAAGAGCCGTAGTTCGGCACCTGTCTTCTCAAGCAAGAATCCTCACCAGACTTCCTGACGGCAAAACCTGGAATTATCCCTGAACCCCAGATGACCCCCCAGTGGTCACCCCCTTCTCCTTACACGAGCCCCAGGGACCAGGCCTTCTCCCACAGCTCAGCGGCTGCGACCACCCACCCAATCCTCTGAGCTTAGGGCCCGTTCAACAAAACAACTAAGGCAGATAGACAGTCTTCCGTTGCTCTGATTTTTAGTGTTTTAAAGCCAAACACAAAGACCCTTTAAATATTAAAGGTGTTGTGATGATTACTGTGGGGAAATAAGCGCTATGGAGAACTAAAAAGCTTAAGAAATCATTTTTTACAAATCTTACTAAGTTTTTACACGTTCATAATGTGTACGTTATACTTCCTGGCTCCCTAATACGTGTGGAAGAATGGCAAGGGAGAAAGCCTGGGCAGTAAGGCAGACCTCTGGGTTCAAAACTCAGCCTGACGGCTTAACGGCCGGGTGGCTTTAGGCAAAGAGCACTTGTTCTGGTCCCAACTTCCTGAGCTACATACACTGAGCACAAAATTAACCCTGAACCACACAGAGTTGTTCTGAGAACAGTGGATATAATATAATATTAAGTGTGAGAAGGTAGAATGCTACTATTTCTTAAAAACTTGAACTACCTATACTTCATAAAGCATTACCGACAAAGTAATACATGTTTTATATATCAAAGCAAATCAATTCCTTCCTTTCTTCCACTCTTAAAATTAACTTTTGAAAAGACTAAATATTTCGCAGAATAAATATGCCAGAAATGATCTCTTTCTTCACCTTTATGCTTTAAGCCGATGCCAAGATTAAATAAGAACCAGGATAATTAAGAATCATATCTCGTTAAACTTAGAATGTGTACAGATGGCATGTCTCAATACAATTATATTTTTAAATAAATTTATAAATATTATTCTGAAAATTATGACTTTAAACAACTGAAATATTTTTAAAACTATACTATGTCCCTCTTAAAGTTCTTCTTAAAGGAAACAATTCTCTCATAAGTTCTAAAACATTGAATGTTAAAGGGTAATGAGGCGTTTTTAAAAATATTTCAGAATTTTAAACTCTAACAACTGAAAATGAAGACCGAGAACATTCTAAAAGAGGTATACTATATCGCCTAAGTTTTAAAACATTCTTGAGGGTCGTTTCCATGCCCAGTCCCAAATACGTCATCATCAGATCACCTCACACATAAAACACGCGACCTCACACGTATCTGCTACTGTCAGGAAGGCTCCCGTGGACCGACGGCGGCGCAGCGAGCGCGCGTACCATGTCGCGGTGCTCCAAGTCCGCCCCGCACTTCAGCAGCTCCTCCACGACGTGCACGTGCCCTTCCTTCGAGGCCGATATAAGTGCCGTCCAGTTATCCTTGAACACACGGATGGACGGTACCATTTCAAAACCAAAAATAACATTTCAAAATGAGGGGGGAAATTCGACGTACATACCAAACGATCAGACCACACTGACCCGTTCTGACCCACTCTGAACTACTCTAAAAAGACACTGAAGTCTAAGCTCTGGTAGGAGTTTATCTGTCTACTCGTGTTACCGCGATGCTGTAGAAATGGTTTCACGACTGCTTGCTTGGGCTTGTCATTGGACTTTAATCACAGACTGTGTTCTTTAAAAGGGAGAAAAGATGACTATCAAAAACTCAAGGCTAATCCTCTGGCTAGCAACTACTATTACGAACTGAAATTCAAGACTGTAATTAGATTTAAGAGCATGTTCACGGCTACCAAATTAAAGTGATCCCAGGTGATGAGTTTAGAAACTATGTGATAAGGAACTATTCTCCTTTATTTTTTAAATAAAAGCCACAAGTATCCTAACCTAACTTTTATTTGTGAGTATAATTTAATTCAAATGATCATTCAATTAAAATCATCAATTAAAAAAAAAACAGATGCAACTCTTGGATTCTAAAAAACAATTTCTAGAACAAAGAGACAGTAAGAGGAAAAGTAAGCCTCTTGGAAAAGTAATTTATCCCGCAGAGGTGATATCAGAAGGGACCACACCTTCAGGCTATCATGTGTAATGACATTTATAATGATAAGTTACCATTAAGGGAAGTTACATAACAATACGACTCACACATGGATATTCACTAGGCAGGCGTTTAATTTTATGTATATGTGCTTCCTATAAGGCCAGTGCCATCTGTATACGAAAAACATGAAATGCTGAGAACTCTCATTCAAAGTAAAAATTTCTCTCCTATATGACCTTTTATAAAAACTTGACTTAACATATTATGAGGCAAAGCTGATATATAACTTAAAATACAACGTGTAACCTATTATTATTGAATCACTTCTTAAAAACAAAGAAATGGCAACGTTAAGGAAAGCAAAAAAGACAAATGAGTAAATTATTTCAATATATACCAAATCTTCCAGGTTGCAATTGGCTCCATTCTTAATTAATTCTTTCACTATTTCCAGATTGCCCTGTTCAGCAGCTATCATCAATGGAGTCTGGCCACACTGGAGAACATAAAAGACAAAGAGAACTTGTCAAGATGCTGTACTTTAACTGAAATGCCAGTTAAATATACCACACTTACGTTTTCGTAATAGTAAGTTAAGTGATGTTTACCGTGTTTCTTAAATTTAGAAACACCTTTCAAATCTTAAGTTTTCAGTTTACTAATAATGTAAAAGTCAGAGAAAATGAAACTTTTTTTAACCACAGCTTTAGTAATCTGTTTTCAGCACTGCAATTTTATTCAAACTAAGGAAATATAAACAATACTAGGCTCTGAAAAGCGATTACCACAAGGTATATAAAAATCTTAGGATATCTATGGAAACCAAATCCTCTAACAATACAGTTAGAACATAACACAGAGTGTGGTTTAAATAATATATCAGGACTAAAAGGACAAAAGATCACACATATACACACACCTATATGTGTGTAACACCAAAATCACTTTTCGTTCATCTTATCCACTGGCAAAAAAAATTACACTACACTGAAAACAGTTTTAAGAAACAAAACCATTTTTCTGAAGTTTTATAAAACATACCTTGCCACTAAAAAATTCATATAAAAAGTCTATTAATCCATGAAATGTTGCAACTCTGGTGTTCATGATGAAATAAAATCAATATTTTATTTACTTGTCTTGCTGAATAGAAATATCTAATACAAGTTACTGAAAATGGTAAATACATACTTCTTGTCTTATTAAAAAGAACACAGCATGCCGGGTCTTCAAATTCTCAGGTGTGTAGAATGAACAACTCAGAGAGAGAACTGGGGCTCCGTTAAAAAAAATATTTCGACAAGTCCTAATTTTGTCTCGACAATCTATTTATAGGAAAACTGGATCTAGAAGTCTCTAAAACCTCCTAGAAACATTTTAGATTTTAGAAATCAAACTTCCTGAATATCGATTATTCCACCTGCAAAACGGTCAATCACAAATCAAATTCAATATGCAGTCATTTATGTTAGTTCAAATGTATTCCAAAAATATGGAATTTGAAGTACTTTTAATTAAAGAAATCATGATGTAATTTCTTCTAACAATATCACCAAAGGTGAAAACTACATATGTCTTACTTATTCGCCCTCACCCTTCGCAGGGTCCTACCCATAGAAGGTAGTCAACAAACATTTGTGAGAAGAATTTAATTTCAGAAACTTGGTCTTACCTCATTTCTCTCATCTACATCTTTGCATTTTTCCAGAAGAGCTTTCAGAGCAGGAATGTTCTCTTCTTCTACATAATTTATGACACTCTGTGATATCAGGACTGACATTTTCACAGAAACCTAGTTATCTTTATTCCAATACCTGTTAAAAGCGGGTTAGATAAAATACACATAATTTGCGATTAGGAAAATAAACTAACCTTAACTTGTACAAATATACTTCCAGCAGCAGGAGTGGAGGCAAAGCCCCCTAGCTCAGCTGTCAAAATGCCTGCCCCCTCTCTTTCCAAGATTCATACTCATCTCAATCTTTTAGTAATTTTTAAAATTTATTTATTTAAATTTGTTATGGCAACATTAGTTAATAAAATTATACGGGTTTCTAATGTACGATTCTATAATACATCATCTGTATACTGCACTGTGCTCACCAAAGTCAAATCTCCTTCCGTCACCATATATTCAGCCCCCTTCACTCTGTTCTACCTCCCCCGCCCCTTCCCTGTTGTAACCACTAAACTGTCATCTGTGTCTATGAGTTTTTGTCCTGTTCATCTGCTGCTTTCCGTTTTACATCCCACATGAGTGAAATCAGGTGGTTCTCAACCCTTTCTGTCTGACTTATCTCACTTAGCTGATTATCTCAAGATTTACCCATGCTGTCGCAAATGGCAGGGTTTCGCTGCTTCTGATGGCTGAGAACATACGTACAATGGAATATTGCTCAGCCGCTCATCTCGGTCTTAACTCCAACTCCAGATCCAACCCCCACATCCTCCCCAGATTAAAAAAAAGTGCTCCACTGCCCCTTCTGCTGCCTCCTCCACCTCAGTAGATGCAGCTCCAGCTCCATCTTCCAAGGCCAAACCTCACAACTACTATGACTTACCTCATCCTCTCAAACTCTACATTCGACCTCGCAGTAAATCCTTTCGGTTCTATCTATAAAATACATTTCACATCTGGTTACTACTACCACCTCCCTCACGACCACCCTGGTCCGAGCCACCGTGACCTCTCACCTAGACCACAGCTGCTCCCCCTACTTCCATCGCGCCTTCCCCAGTCTGTCCCCCACAAGGCAGCCTCAGTGATCTGAAACCGACACGTGCATCGGAATCACCTAGAGGCTTTTGTACAGCACAGGTGCCCGGGCCCTGCCCTCAGACGACCTGACAGCAGGTCTGGGTGAGGCCCCGCAACCTGCATCTTTAACGAGCTCCCAGGAGATGCTGCTCTAGCAGCTGCTGGCTGAAGAGCCGGGTGGGATTACATCCTTCCTCGCTCAAGGCCCTCCAATGGCTTCTCAAAGCCCTTGAGGTAAGAGCCAACGTTTCACCTGGGGGTCTTGCACCAAACGTGTGCCTGGCCGCTCCCTCAGCGCCCTCACGTCCTTCAGTCCCCTCATCAGGAAAGTCTAACCCGACCATCTCATTTAAATAGTAACAGCCTCACTCACGCAGTCCACGGCGGGCCCCGCACTCCCATCCCGTGCCCTAATTTACCTTCTCCATGGCACTTAACACCATCAGAAGCACAGCAGATGTGTCCACCCACCACAACTAGAATGTAAGGTCCTAAAGAGTAGGGACTTTACTATCCAATTGGACATCCAAATGCAAATAAACCAACCAACCAACCTCAACCCATACCTAGCACCAAATACAGACAATACCATGAAACTGACCTAAATGTAATATCAAAAAGCACAAAACTTCTAGAAGAAAACATAGCCTATTTTGGATTAAGCAAAGATTTCTTTGCTTTAACACTAAAAGCATGGTCCTTTAAAAAAACTGATAAATCAGAGTTCATCAAAATTCGAAACTTTTGTTCTGTTAATAAAACGGCGAGGCACCGGCGACTCCTTTTTCTCCACCATTTTCCCCTCTTGAACAGATGTGTCTACACCCGGTACCCCACGCCTGCCCTCTCCATGTATTTTCTAGTATGGAACCTTTTTCTTGAGGTTCATAGGTTCACAGATGGACAGAAATCGTGCCTATTCCCGTACCCAGAGCCTCGCTCAGGCCTGATTTAGATAATGGGAATTAGAACTTTTGAGCTGACACGATTCGAGTGAGATTCCGGATGCCGAGTTGATGTGTAATGTGCTGAGACTGTGGGAGGCCTTGGGCTGGGGCGAACGTGGTTTGCACGTGAGACGGAAGTCCATCTCTGGGGCCGGAAGGCAGAAACTATTGTACTGTATGATTCCACTGATGTGACATTCCAGAAAACGAAAACTACACGGACAGAAAACAGAGCAGAGGTCGCCAGGGTTTAAGGCGGGGGGTGCAATGACTGCGACCGGGTATAAGAGGGTGTGGGGAGTTCGGGGACTGCTGTATACCCTGACGTGGGGGCGCTTACACTACTGTATGACTTTGTCAAAATTCAAAACTGAACACAAAACTGAGTTTATACTGTATGTAAATTGTGCCTTAATAATACCTTTTTTTTTTTTTTAGGCAAGGCAACCCTTGGTTGACTTTACAGATTGCAAGGACCTTGTCAGCTTATAATTTCTTTTTCTTTTTTTTTAACACCTACAGCACCTGGTCTTCCTAGGTGGTCTCCCTTTCAAGTACTAACCAGGCTCAACCCTGCTTAGCTTCCGAGATCAGACGGGATCGTAGACAATAATACCTTACTTTTAAAAAAATCCTCAAAAAAAGTTATGTTACTTGAGCCAGTAACTTCATTCTAAGAATCAATTCTAAAAACACAGGAAACATGGACAAAGATTTTAAATACAATACAATTTTATTCATAAGAACAAAAAACTTAGAGATGGAGGGACTACTTAAATTATGAGATATTCACACAATGGAATACTACAGTCATCATAATGTCTCCAAAATATGTACTGACAGAAAAGTGCTGGTGATATATTAACTGGGAGAAAATTTTAACTAAAAAACTGTATAAATGGCATCTCAACTCTTTAAAATATATGCATTTTAAATACTGAAATGACATGTAACTTTTACTTTCTTTAGAATCTTTACTTCCTAATTTTCTAAAATGTGATACTTTTACCATTGGAAACCAGTGAGAGATTTGTATTAACAGTCATCAGCGACATCCAACAACTCCATTTCTTCCCACTTCTTACGGGATCGAGTCTAACACCTCAGGAAGGCACCCGGATGTGGCCTCCCCTACCTCCCTTGTACCAGCCCCGCTCCATCCCAGAGCCCAGCCCAGCAGAAGCCCTCGGAGTTGCCCCCACCTGCCCCGCTGCTCCACACGTCTCTGCTCACTGTGCTGTCTCCACTGTGAACATCACTCCCATGTTCATTCTGCCGAAGCATCTCCTTCTCTCTCTGGAGAAGAAGTTACCATTTTCTGTCCAATTTACATCCTAACGTGAGATCAGCCAACTCCAGTCTCAGTGCTCTAGTTTTGGGTCTTCACCATCTACACCAATTAAGACTCCTAACAGGGCAAGAGACAAACTTAACGAAGCTTATGCAAAGCAAAATTTATTTTAAGGATACTGGTTTATTTCCCACACCATAGTGTGGGAAAGTTGGGTGCCACCGGGCCTCAAATGCCAGTAGAATTCTCATTCTCTGTTGGCTTCATCTACTTTCATCAGAGATCAGCTTTTACACAAATGGGAATATGGCTTCCAGCGACGATCTAGCCCCGAATCCAACAGTTTCTACAACTAGAGGAAGCAGACTATTCTCTGTTCCCAAATCCAAAAGTCCCAGCAAAGGGCTCTGACTGCCCATATTGTGTTAGGTGCTAACCCAGAACCAATCAACTACAGTCGCAGGGCTGGGAGGGCATTACAAGGTCCCATCGTGCTGGCTCTGCTTCCAGGACAGCGGAAACTACTGCGGTCCAGGTACCTGTCCTGAATTTGTCTCCCGCACCATCTCTCACCTGGGTCAACATGACAGTCTCCCAGCCCGTTTCCTCCCTCCTGTCCCCCGCACCCCACCCCACCTCCAAATCAGCTGCCACACTGAAGCAAGAGTGATTTAACCAAAAGTACACGTCTCTTAAAATCCTTCGGTTAGTTCCCCACGAACTCATGCTGGGAGAACAGGAGCTGATGGCTGTATTCCTCACAAGTCGTTGAAGGAACTGAAACCCTTATAAGCCTTTTAAAGCCATTATGAAGTTCAATTGTATAATTCCTATGAAAAGCTCTGCTCTGAGTAGAGTGGTGAGGATTCATGAACTTGATTCTTGATTTCGAGGGGAAGGGCATGCGGATCCTCCACAACCCCGTCCCTTCTCACCATCCCAGCCTCATCCCGCTCCGCCTCCCCTCCCCGCCTCGGCGCTGACCCGCTCCCCCACTCACATCCACAGTCCGGCTCCAGCCAGGCGAACTACCCGCAGCTCCTCTCTCCTTTCCCCGCCCTCACACTTCCCGCCCACTCGGCTCAGAAAGGCGGCCTTCAGACATGCCCGGCCAGCGTCTACTCCTTGAGGACGTCTACTCCTTGAGGACGTTCTCTAACGGCACCCTCTCCAGCAAGCCTGCGCTGACTGGGACCCCCGCCACATCCCGTGCGCAAGCTGAACCCAGACTGCCATCCCACACTCGCCTTTCCACCCTGCTCACCTGCCCACCTGCCCTCACCGTGTATCTCGCACGACACCTACATGACGGGCTGAGAAAGAGCAGAGCGGGCGCGACTGTCAGGGGCGGGCCTGGCTGCAGAGCGGGACCTTAGTGCTCCCGTGTGGACGCAAACGATCTCACAGAACAGGACAGCGGAGAAGGTCACGCTAACCATGATGTCGAGACAAAAACAAGGCCACTTGGAAATCATATCTGGACACAAAGACATGATCATTCTCTAACCTTCAGTTTCAATGTTGTCTCTTCAAAAAGGCTTTCTTCTTAAAGTGCAGCTTAGCATAGGGGTAAAAAATATGGACCCTAGGACCAGACTGCCTTGGTTTGACTCCTGACTCCACTACTTAATACCCTATCACCTTGGGCGAGTCCTGACCTCAGTGTCTAAGTGTCGCCGTCTTTAAATAACCACATACTTATATGCAAAGTGATTACAATAGTGTCTAAATCAAACTCGAGAACTGTTAGCTGTTTTACCTAAGAATAGAGTTTTAACATTTTTAAACTACCCTTTCTTAGTGGAGTCCCCTGACCCAGATAATTCCCTACCATAGGATCCTTTTGTTTCCTTCACAGGGTCCTTTTTTATTTTCTTCCTAGCACTTTTCTAAACTTGTAATTTACATAATAACCTGTTCGGCAGCTGTCTCTCCCACTAGGATATAAGTTTTATAAGAGAAAGGACTATTGTCTTTTGTTTTATACCAAATACCCAACTCCTAGCACAGTTCCTGGCCCACGGAAGACACTATATTTCTGGAACGAATGGCCATCGTCTGAATGTATTGTGCACAGCATTTTTGTCCAATGGGAATATAAGGTTGTTTGTTCCTCTGCACAATTAACAAGAAAGTTCAAGTCTTAACATTATTTTTGGAAATGGCAGATAGAGACAATAGCAAGGTTAGAAAACAAATCTTTATGTTGCAGTAAGCTCATTTTTAGAACTTGCAAACAAATGTAAGAGGCCAACAAGATTTTTTAGTATATTCAAACGCTTTTACCAAAGGCCAAATGGTTAGTAGATGCCCGCTATTCACCTTTCCCCCATTAAATACTACACCAAAGCAACGACAGTGACCATGTAGCCCAACACCAATTTCTGTACCCTCGATGCGACACAGTAAATTCTGAAATGTGGCCTCTCCCTTGGTCCTAACTCCAGCCTCCCCTTCGAGTTTCATTGACGTCTCTAGCAACACTGACCCCACATCGGTTCCCAGAACCCTTCCTGGCGTTGACACTCCCGGGCCTGGGTGGCGGTCCTTGCCACCTCCACAAGCTTTTCTCCACACAGCAGCCACAGTGATCCTTCTAAATCACTCTCTTTATGGCCATGCTATGCTCGACACTCCCCGACAGTTCCCCTCTCACTCAAAATGAAATCCCAGATCCTCGCCATGGCCTCCGAGGCCCTGCATGATCTAGCCCACCTCCTCCGCCTCCCTCAGCTCAGCTCTTAACACTCTTTCTCCTACATTTTGCTCAGGCCACACTGGGTTTCTGTTCAGAAGCCGCCTGATCAGAGCTTCCCTAACAGCTGTGTATGAAACAGCCAGCACCCCAGCATCACTCCCCATTCCATAACCCTGCTCTAGTCTTCCATGTGGCACTTCCTGTCAGTAGAGACATCATTTAATTAGTTAGTTCCTTTTGTCTGCATCCTCATTCTCTGCCCCAACTCAAAAATGTAACTCGACGATACTCAGCCATTAAAAAAAATGAGATCTTACTATTTGCAACGACATGGATGGACCTAGAGGTTATTTGTGCTGACTGAAATAAGTCAGATGGAGAAAGATAAATGCCATATGATTTCACTTATATGTGGAATCTAAGGAACAACGAACAAACTAAATGAAAGACTCACAAATATAGTGGACAATTTGGTGATGGACAGAGGGGAGAGGGGTTGGGGACTGGGAGAACGGGGCGAAGGGTTACAGGAGTACAATTTAGTAGTTGATAGTTGGTCACGGGGATGGGGAGCACAGTAGAGGGAATACAGTTAGCATGAATTAATATGATGGCTAGGTGGAGGGCCAGGGGACGGAGGGATCAATTGGGGGGATTGTTTTATGAACTGTATGGATTCTAAACAATGTACTGTATACTTGAAACTAATTTACACAATTTTTTTAATGTAACTCAACGAGAGTGATGACTATCTGTTTTGTTCGCTAATGAATCTCCAGCACTTAGGACAGTGTCTAACGAACAGTAGACGCCCACCACCTCAGAATGAATGAGCAAGCCTATCCTGATGCAACTGCCCGAGAAGCCTGACTCGGCTTTAACTTTTAACAAACCAGAACGTGCCTTCAAAATCCATCTCAGAGGTCACCTCCTCTGAGGCCTCCTCCTTCCTTCTCCCCTCCATGTTCTCATGCCCTGGACAGTTTCGCCTAGTACACCTATACTGCATGCATACTTTCAATATTATGCTTAGAGTAATGTCATAATTATTAATTTACTGTGAAATTCTTGAAAAGGGGATCACATATTATTCATCTTTTCATCCTCAGAAACTAAGTAAATGCTTGAGATAGAGAGCAATAAATGGCTATAGAATTAACAGAAATTACATGTGCTATGTGCAACCTAAATTTTAATTTTACATTTGATAAATCCAGGTAAGGGGTTAAAGGGAGTTCTTTGTACTATCCTTACAAGTCTTCAGAAGGTCTGCAATTTTTTTTTTAAAACACACATGCACATGTCCGACAAGCCCTTATTTGGATCAAATATTTTTCTTCACTACAATACCACATAAAACCAGAAAGAGCACATTTAAAAAAAAAAAAAAAAGTAGCTATATTGACCTCAACTATTAAAGAAAAAGAAATGATTCGAAATTTTAGGTGTTCAAATCTTACTACCTCTCTCCTCAATCTGTTATGTGAATTGTACATATATCACCTTTAGATACATAAAACATTATTTAGTTATCACTGTTACAGACAGTGGCGAAGATTAAGACTTTAGACCTCGATTCCTTAAAACTAATACTAAGCAGAAAATTTTACTAAAATAGTAATTTAAAAAATCTTATAAATTGAAGTTGTTTTGCCATAAGCTGCCCAATTAGTGTTAAACTAATCTATTACGGAAAGGTGATCTGTTTTTGTCATATAATTGTGAAAAAATGCATACAATTCTACACAGCTACAATTCAGTAACAGCTCAATCTAACAGTAGTTTGTGGGCCGCCCATAATTTGCAAGGCGCTGTGCTGTGGGTTATCACGGACGAGCTGAATGAGATATTATTTCTGCCCTATGGAGGCTCGGGCTTCTTTAAAGTACTGGAAGAAGGGAGTGATGGGAAGAAGAGGGCAATAGCCGAAATAAAATTGGCGAAATACTGATCACTGCTGGTTGGACCTGGGGATGGGTACATGAGGGTTCACTGTATGATTCTCCACTTTGTGTATTTAGGGGGAAATACTGTAGCGGGTTTTGCTGATCGTTCGACATTACCTACTTTGAGTTCTGATAACCTCTGCATTCATTCACCTTCCCTTCTTTATTGTTGACTTTCTGAATGGCAGGCACTTCACAAGTCGTACCTTCACCAATTCAAAAGCACCTACAAGTTTCTCGTGCATACTAAGAACTGATGTTTCCTGAACTGAATTTGATCGAGTCAGATTTGTTAATTTAGCAGGAGAAAACAGACTGTCGCAGCTAGTAAGCTATAAAATGACTCCCATCGACCAGGCTTCTAACGAGGTAAACCAAGAGTCTGACCTCGAGTGTGCCCAATAAATGTGATTACGTCCCTCGAAGGCCAAGTCTCCCAACCCCTCCGCCGTCAGAGACTTCACTTTTGATTACCCCGCTTTCCCTCTTAAAGGGGTTCTACTCACCTATCTGGAAACCAGTGCCCTCAACCTCACATCGCATCCTCCTCCCTTCACTCCCAGAAATTCCCTGTCTGCAAGTCATTCTCCCCTTCACCTTCACAAGACCCAGGATCTTCTCGCTGCCAACCCCCATACATTTTTGCCAACTAACCGCTAGACAGCCTGAGTCTTAACTTAAATGTCAATTTCCCAGGGACCTTTCTCTGACTGCCCCTCCCCGCCCCCAGACCAGCACCTCCTCCTTCCCCTCCTCTGGCTTTTTCAAGAGTGGCCTTACTTAAAGATTCACTGCACTTAACTGCAGTGACTGTTTTCCCAAGCAGGAGGTATATCTGGCTTAGTCATTGCTGTTTCCCTAAGGCCTGAAACAGTTCAAGGAACACAGGAGGAACTCTCCAGACATCAGGTGAATGAAGGAAGCCCAGGGGACAAGATCTCATCTGCTCTGCAAATATTTCCTGGGCACCATCATGCGCAAGGCCCATGCTAGCCTTCAGTGGATTCCTATCAAGCCCTCAGTAAGCTTACTTACAGGAGACATGAGACATTCATCATAAAAACAGTATTTATCACTTTACAGTTTCAGACGCTTTCATATCTATATCTTATTTTCTAAAAATTGTGTTATGTAAATATTATTTCTCATTTAACACATGAGAAACAGGTTTCATACATAAGTAACCTGTCTAACATAATTCAAAAAGCAAATGACATAGCAACCAGATAAATCCAAGCTATCCTTCAAGGAGAAGAGCGCTAGAGAAAGCCTGAGTGCTTGGAGTTTGGAGAAGTTACTCCCACTGGGATATCGTGGAAGTATCACTTTGTGCTGATCCTGGAAGAGTGGGTCCAACAGGTGGGAAATGAATGAAGGGCATAGAGCAGGCAAAAAGAGCAGCATGAAAACGGAGAGTGTTCACTGAGGGACTCTGTAGTGTCTGCCCAGGAATAACGTGGAGGGAATATTTAAGTAAACGGTGAGCGCTAAGACTGGAAAGTAAGAGCAGTTAGATCTGCAACCTCTTCAAAGGTAAGAGCTGACTCTCCTTTGTTCTTATGGCCCCAGAACCTATTACTGGTCTAGGACAAGTAGAAACATCATAGGTACCTTGTCAAATAGAATAACTGCATAGGCAAACCTAAAGATTCCTCTTCTGTGGGACTTTGCCTGCCCACAGCTCCTGCTTTCCTCAAAAGCCATGTTCTCGCCCATCAGCCATAAGCAGGGATGGGCACACGATCTGTAACATACGACTCTCAAAAACATAAGCCGGGCCAATCGAATTCCTCTCGAGAACTGAGAATTAGAAACCAGAGACCCAGTCATTATGCACCATGTGCAAAATGACAGTTTTGAGACAACCAGTCAGCGGAGGGAGAACCCAACAGATACCGACGGACAGAGAGAAAGACTCCTCACAAATGAGAAAACAAATCCCCCTGAGAGAGATGCTCCCTTGGATCTTGATTCCGTGCTGATTCTCATTCAGTCCTATAAATCTCCCTTTCCCTGAGGTAAAAGAGTCAGTCTGTTCCTTGCCTTCTAAACAGTCCTAACATAGTAGCAGATAAAGCAGGGAAACTGACAGTTCTTGAACAGAAGCAGGAAGAGGGGGATGACACACTCAAGCGGTCCTAGGAAAATTTACCTCCCAGCAATGTATGTGGCCCAGACTAGAAAACCACAAAGAGTAAGGACCCTGGATGCCAGTCAAGGAACGACTAAGAGACAACCCACAGGACAGGGGACAGGTGGTGAGGATGGAGAATGAATGAGATATGAACTTGACAACGTAAAATCCCCCACATTTGACACTCTGATCTACCAAAATATCCAGAAGATTCTAGGTGTAGAAAAGAAACTATGTGACTGACTGGGAGGTAAATTTTCCTAGGACCGCTTGAGTGTGTCATCCCCCTCTTCCTGCTTCTGTTCAAGAACTGTCAGTTTCCCTGCTTTATCTGCTACTATGTTAGGACTGTTTAGAAGGCAAGGAACAGACTGACTCTTTTACCTCAGGGAAAGGGAGATTTATAGGACTGAATGAGAATCAGCACGAAAAGAAGAGATGGAAGATGACCAGATGCCAAGCACAGGAGAAGCGGGTGGTGCTGCTCTAAACAAAAGAGGGACAGGAGGATGCGGGACTTTGCTCTGCATGGTGATCGCCACCCCCTTCCCTACCCTCCTGCTGGGTGAATGAGGCTGTGGGGTGCTTTGGCCAGGCTGAATGTGAGGTGCTCCAAAAAAGCTAAATTGGAGAATCCGGCCAATATCTGGAAAAACAGATCTGGAAATCACGCACACAAAGAGTGCAGACAAAGATTCTCAAACTTGTGAGCATCAGAGTTACTTGGGAAGCGCGTCAATACTAAGCTTGTCAATAGGTATTCCTTGGGGTTCACCCCCAGATAATCCCACTCATACACCTGGAGTGGGCCCCGAAATTGACATTTTAACAAGCATCCCAGAACGATCCTGATGGAAGTGTCCAGTCCATGCTAGTCAAGCTGGAGAACAAAGAACACCGCCTGGGAGCAGCACTTCTCAACCTTGGCTCCGTACCAGATACACTACGGTGCCTCCAACAAAATTCAGATGTCTGATCCTCACCGTCGTCGAAGTGCGGACAGAGACAAAATGGGTCAGAATCACCCCTTGGGGTCGGGAGCCACACCCCAGGCCAGCAGGCTGGGAATCGCCCAGGCAAAGGCTAAGAAAGCTACATGTTTAACCAGCGCCCCTAAAGGCTAGCAGAAATGGCTCCATAAACAGTTATTAATAAAAAAATATTCTTCGTTGGTTTAAACATTTCTATATGTCACAGCTACTTGAAAGAAAAATAATTCAACATTGCTGGTTGACAAAGAAATCGTTTCCCTCTAAATAAATCACTGAAAGCGTCGTAATCGACGGCTTGCTGACATTGTGCCGGGCGTAGAAAGGCCAGCGCAGGACAATGGAGCAATGGAGCCCAATTTGAAAACAAAGGGAGAAAACCAACCACCTCGACCTCGGAAGCCCCGGGAAAGACACCGCGGACGCCAGCGTCGGCCGCAGCAGCCGAAGGGGTTCTCCGGGCGGTGGGTGTGCCGGCCGCCGCTCCACAAAAGAAAAATAACTGTGTCACTAACAGCCACCCTCCCACCCGAGGCGCCTCTCGACCCCCGGAGACGACCGCCTGGGGCAGCAAGTCCCAGACCTTCCCGGCGCCGCAGTCAGCGCGGACTGCTCCGCGGAGCCGGACCCGAGGCCCCCGGATGCCGGGCCGCGGGCCCCACACCCGGCCTCGCCCCCTCCCCGCCCGGCCTCGTCCCCGCCTCCTCCAGGTCACCGCGCACAGCCGACCACCGCACTGACCGTCCCGCAGCCCGACCTGAGGACAGCTCCGGCGGAGAGGGCGCGCTTTGCCGCAGGCGCCGTCAGAACACCGGCAATGGACAGACCGCGGCTTGCAGCGAGCCGCCCTCAACACGCCCGGCGGCCATTTTCCTCCGTCTCCTCGAACTGACAGATCACGTGACCGCAAGGCGGCGGGGCGGGGCGGCGGGTGGCCACGCCCCTGTGGGGGGAGCCATGCCTGGGCGGGGCCTGGGGCGGGGCCGGAGGCGGCTGCGGGAGGCGGCTGCGGGCGCCGGCCAGGGTGGTGCAGGGGAGGTGCGGGGAAGCTGAGTCGCGCGGCCCTGCCGCCCCCCGGCCTCTGAATCCGCATATCCCTGACGAGCGCGCCAGGCAATATTTTCTTCACTGTCAGCGTTTTTCTTCTTATTATGGTTCATTTATAACCCCGATTCACCATTATCATCAGAGCTTTTGCAGGGAAGTAAACCACAACGATAACTTCGGAAGACATTGCAAACACATTACAAATAATGTCCGCTCACATCCCTCCCTCGGGAACGCAGAAGCGAGGTCCGTGCCTTCTCTGAACGCCTGTGCCACCTGCTCCTGGGGGAGAGAGCCCACCGGCTCCTCGCTGCCCCACTCCCGGCTCTGCAGCCCCCGCAGTCTGGCCTTCACCCCCACCTGTGAAGAGGGGACCTTGGACTTGCCAGCGGCCAACGGGCGATTGACAGCTTTCCTTCACAGCCCTTTCGTTCACTGCTTCCTCCTGGAAATGTTCTCCCTCCCTGGGCTTCGGTGACCCTTATTCTGCTAGCTTTCCTCCTATTTGGGGGGCTGCTGCTTTCAACCGTTAAAGTGGTTGCAGTTTCCAGAGC
This sequence comes from Pteropus medius, assembly GCF_902729225.1. Classification (NCBI taxonomy): domain Eukaryota; kingdom Metazoa; phylum Chordata; class Mammalia; order Chiroptera; family Pteropodidae; genus Pteropus; species Pteropus medius. The sequence goes on along the minus strand of NW_024349800.1, from coordinate 61,757,330 downwards.
TGGACTCATCGCCCGCCCCTACCTAACGGGACCCTGCTCCTGTTTTGCTCCTGTCAAGGGACCAGAGTGCTGCCCCGACCCACGGAGACAGGAACTGAGGAGTCATACACCTCCTCCTCCCTCCCCAGTGTCATCAGATCAGCCCATCGCCTGACTGCAGCCACTTTCATCCTCCTGATCTGTTTAAAGGCTTCAGAAACTCTCGCCAGGACTATTCCAAAAGCCCCACAACGACTCTCCCAGCCTCCACGGGTGCTCTACTAACCATTTCTCTGGAGACTGGAGATCATGTCACATCTTTGATAAAAATCCCCAGAATCGTCCCTTTCCATAGCACAAACTATCAAATGGAACTTAACACGCAAGCCTCCTCAGGCGCTGGTCCCTGGCAGACTTCTGGCCATTGCTCTGTCCACTACTTTCCTCCCATCCTGCCCCTCCCCCAGGCGATGACATTTACAGTTCCTGGAACATCCAGCCATGCTCTTTCTCATCTCCATTCTTTTCCAAAGTGTCCTTCCCTCACCTAGACACGCTTTCCTGCCTCTTGTCCAGCTGATTCCAACAGATGAATTCTATTTGTTTTTTAAGATACAACTAAAGTAGTCTCTTTTGTTAAGCTTTCCGGAGGACCTCATGCAGATTTGTCATTCCATCTTCTGTACTCACATCTTACACCACAGTGCCTAGGACACAGTAGGTACTCAAAAGCATGTGTTGAAGCATCTTTAACTTGTTTATTTGTCTTTCTCCCATCATAAAGTCAGTCCACTCCATCCTTATTCCACTCCAACTCCCCTCACCCTGTCGAGGACAGTTCTGGCCTTGACAAGCCTTTGAGGAAGAAGCCACATAATTTCTGACTCTGTCATGTGCTTTGGGATACTCTCTCATTGTCTCATGCTGTCACACCAACATCTGATGCTGTCACACCATACTCCTTGTTGGCTTTTTCCGTGAGTTGCCAGGTTGATTCATTGGGAGATACTCTTTAATAGTTCCCAATCTTGGCACATCAGAATCATCTGTGGGGCTTTGTAAAAATCAAGACTCGAAACTTGTTGGGGCGTTAAAATATCCCCCCAGCTGATTCCAAGAAAACACTATTCTCAGGCTTGGATTTTGGTCCCACTGTGTCCAAATTCGTGATTTCAAATGTGAACATCCCTTTTTAACATCAAACCATTTTTTGAGGCTCTAACAGGTGGCCTTAAAGTGACCACTGATTCTGAGACCAACAAGGGAATTGGAATTTATGGGTTCACAGGGATCCATAGCCCCAGGTGAGAACCTGCACTCTGGACATGAAGAACTACAGTAGTCTTCCTTTGTCTGTAGTCTCGTTGTCTTGGGTTTCAGTTACCCCTGGTCAACCTTGCTCCAAAACTATTAAATGGAAAATTCCAGAAATAAACAATGCATTAGTATTAAGCTATGCACTGCTCTGCATAGCATGATGAAATCTCGCGCCATCTCACTCGGTTCCACCCGGGCGATAATCACCCCTTCGTCCAGCGTCTCCGCGCTGTGGATGCTCCCCACCTGTTAGTCTCTCAGTAGCCATCAAGGTTATCAGATTGATTGTCACGGTAGCAGTACTTGTGTTCAGTCACCCTGATTTTGCTTAAACATGGCCCTACAATCATTCACAGAACTTTTATTGCAATATATTGTTATAATTGTTCTATTCTGTTGTTAGTTATTATTATTAATCTCTTATTGTGTCTAAATTATAAATTGAACTTTATCATAGGCATATATGGATAGGAAAAAAACATAGTATATATAGGGCTCGGTACTAGCCACGGTTTCAAGCATCCAATGGGGATCTTGGAATGCGTCCCCCACAGATTAGAGGACACCACTGTATCTCAAGAGTCAGCAAGGCATCCGACATGTTTTCTGAATGAGTGGGTGGACACGAAGAGAAAGCGTGGATTATATATCAGATGTTGGATCAAAAGGCTCCGAAAGAGCTCCCCAGAGTGTGTGGTTAGTTTAGCACATCGATGACTCCGGGAGACAGGTTCTGGAACCCTTCAGCGCCTTCCCCTGAGAAACACCATTTCGAGAAGAGCTGGCCCCATAATAATCCCCCTTTCCAATCCACCTCACCATCAGCATCCTAACCCCATCCCCTTCACCCCATAATTTCTGTAACCCCAGCAGCACTACCCGGCTAGTGAAACCAGCCTCCACACGAGCCCAGGAGGCTGGCTGCAGGCAAGGCCAGGTTCACATGCAAGCTGAGCTCCGCCCGCCAGGTGTGAGCCGGCTCGGGGGCGGCGAACCGGGCAAACAGGACTCCTCTCTTGGGGGAAACTGGAATACAGTAGTAAGAAGGGGAGGCGAGGGCACAGGACGGGTGGTTCTCCAGCTTCGGTGGGCCCAAGCATCACGGCACTGCAGTGAGGGGGGTTATCGGTCAAGAGCCTTGCAAACCCCGGTCCAGAAGTGGGACACTCAGTCCCAGACACTGAAAAGACAGTTGCTTATGCCAACCGAACCTCCTCCCTGCCTCTTCTCCACAAATAAAAATCCCTGAAGATACTCAGTGTACAAGTTGTTCTTTAAGGAATAGTTTTAAAGCAGTCTAGATAGCAGCTTGCAAAGAGCTTTACTGTAGCCCACAGTTCTGATGGTGGAAGAGACGGGAGTCATATGATGGGAGGAAGAGAAGCCGTGAGGCGGAGAACAGATTTGTCAGGCAAGGTTCCCTTCTCCATTGCAGGTCTGAACTGGGGAGGGGAGAACCCTAAGGCCAGGGGTGTTGTTATTATTCCAGGCCAGGTGTTTAATTACTAAAATGAGAATTGTTAATGACCAAAAGTGGCAAGGTGACAGTTTGTGATCGAAGGGTAATGAGCACACGTTATGAAAACTATGAGACTTATTCAAAATCTCATCCAGGGGTGGGAAGCAAGAAGTAGAACATTTGCAGGAGCAGCCTGCAAATAGAGGAAAAATAAAGTTGCTTTATAATCTCATGCATTCTCCTCTATCAGCATAATGGTTACATTTGGCAAGTTGTCTCTGTTTTGATAATAAATAGTTCCTAACTCAGACCAAATGCTGTTTATTCCTTTCATACTTACAGGCTCTCGGGCTCATATCTTGTCCTGAGAGAACTGTTGTAAAATAGAACCGAAATGCTACCTCCTCAGTTTGTTGCAAATATACGCCCCCTCCACTCCCAGTGGTCTTTCCGTGGTTTCTGCAGCTCACTTGAATCTTTCTGGCAAGCACATCCTAAGGTCTCTTGCTTCCGTGGACTCACTGAAATCACTTCACGAATCTGGCTGTTCTACTTGTCCTGTGGTATTAGGTAGAAAGAAAAATATGAGTTATCTTTTCATTCCTCACCACGCTCCTCGTCAAAACTGTTATTTTAATCACCCTCTCATCTTTTTCAACAGTATCGGCACATCGGGGTGGCGCTTTCAGCGGTCCAAGCTTTTTACAAGGTTTCAGATTCACTGCGTATAAAATTTTCCATAAAAATCCGAAGACATTTTACATACTATCTCGCTTTAAAAATCGTTTTTCTCTGATTATAAAAGGTATATGTGTTTATGATAAAGTACGCGGAGACTACAGAACTATTCGAAGAAGGTATCACCCCTAATCACACCAGAGTTCCCTGACTTCTGAAAGAGAGACTTGAAACTTTACTGACCAAAGTCATTATTTTAAACATCCATTATTGAAAAGAGGAGGGGTCTCAGGGATGCTCCCGAGATGTCATATTTTTTTTGCCTTGATTGATAAGGGTGGTCGCTATCACTTCTGATGACATCTTTGCCAGTCTCCTCTCTGACTCGTGTAACAGCGTATTCCTTCCACATAAAAATAAATAAATAAATAAATAAATGATTTTTAAAAACGCGTAGAGGAATGCTTCTTCATGGCTGGGATGGCACCACAAAGAAAAGGGGCACACCCAGGACAGAGTTAAGAACACATACGAGAGGCCAGAGGAGAGGAGCAAGTGTAAAACCCTGTGTTTGAGTAGGGGGCAGGGATGAGCGGAAAAAAACAGAGATGGAGGAAAGAGCAAGAGTTATAACTAAATTAATATCACCTTACAGGGAAAAGACTTCAGGTTTTAGTTGATTGCAACTCAACGTAAGTCAAACGACGCTACCAGTAGGACAAATGCATTTTCACGTCGCCAACCCTCCCCCTTGCCAAAGCTGTTTCAGACTCTCTAAGGCTTTTTTCATCATCGAATTCTTTCTCGCTAATAGAGACCAAAGATGGAGAGCCCCTCTTCGCAAGAGTGCAATCTAATTAGAGAGGTGGGTGATACACTAACAGAAAATGCTATCAGCTCAAGGTAGCATAGGCTAAGACCCGAGGACATGACGGCTCAGGAGAGTCGGTGGTCTCTGGGCTTGGTGTCCTCAGAGAAAGGAGGAAGTGAGCAGGGATCAGGGAAATGAAGTGACTAAGTGGTGAGAACGGGCATGGCATGGTCAGGAAACTCAGCCAAGGCTGACACCCAACCACTCTCATTTAGAGTTTCACATCAGAAGTCTTTTTAGGGCAACATTCAGTTAGCAAGAGATGTCATTTTTTTTTTTGGACATCTCTTTCTTTCCCTTCTTGACCTTTTGCAACTCTTTCCATTTCCAGGCATGAAACTTTCTAGCTAAGTGGGCACCTTGAATTCCTGTTGGCCATTGAAGCCAAAGTTCACTTATCAGCACAGATCCCCGTGAAAGGGAACAGGGCTGGAACAGAAAGAAATAGTTAATATTGCATTAGGTCCACCGTTTGTTTAATCACTTCAATTCCATGAGACTAGGAATTAATGTTTAATTTTATTGTGCCATAAAAACTATGTAATTCGAATCTGTTTTTAAATTTCACCTGTCTCCTATCTTAATCATGAAATTTAGTTTCATTTTATCATATCAAACATTTTTCTCCCCAAAGACATACTTAAAATTTAGATTAGCGCATCATTTAACATAGTATTGGATTCAACTACTTTTATTATTGATTCTAATTTATCTCTGCAATTTTTTTCCTATATCTTTCTCTAAAACCAACTTTAACCATTTGTTTCTTATGAAGTATTAAACCTTTTCTCTTCTACTTCCAAATTTCCTACCGAGTGCTTCTTCATTGAATTAAGTCAATCTCAACTTGATATATTCATACCGTCTGGATATCTTTGAACCAATACAATACTTTAAGTTCCTATTGTTTCATAATTTGTTGTAATATTTTCTAGAATAAGTTCTCCAAGATCATCCCTCTCGGCCCTTTTATTTTTTTTTATATTTTATTTTTTGGTTTATTTTTCTTGGAGTTCATAGTAACTGATGACTTTGATCAGTATCAAAAAATTTCCCTGACTTTCTGTCCTCTCGGCTCGAGGACTCCGGTCACTCAGATGCAGAAGCTTCACCCATATCCTCTATATCTGTTCCTCACTTCTCCGTGTTTTCTATCTCTTCCCTCTTCATCCTTTGCTCTGGATATTTTGATGTGCTTTGAAGAGGAAGAGACTAATTACACTTAAAGGAAGCTGGAAAGTCTTCTTAATCAAGATAAGATTTGAGCCGGTTCTTCCTTTCAGACTGGCTAGACTTCCAGTGGGCAGAAATATTTTACTTCAGCAGGAATGTGAGTGACATAGAGTCAAAAAATGACTAATATAATTATATAACCAGAGTGTGGGAGGGGAAAAAAGAGTCACAGAAAAGCAGATAAAGTTAGTCAAACGCTGGTATATCCAGATATAAGCCTGAAGCAATGCGTAATCCCTGTACACAGAATGCCTTAAAGACCTACTTGGAGACTGCTCACAAGCAAATAATGAAGAAGCTATAGGGTATCTATTTAGGGATATACCAGGAATATCAATAGAGATTTTCAATTGTGGGATCAGCCTAAATTCACTCATTTGTTCATTTTACACATTCCAATTAGTGAGCCTTTGTTATGTGCCAACTTCCTCTCGAATAAGTGAATGAGCCACTGTAATATTCACTTGTTCCACAGATGTTTATTGAGTGTTTACCATGTGCTCAGTGCCCCTTCCAGGCACTGGGGATGCGACAGAGAGGATAAATCCCTGCCATCTCCCCTCGTGGAGCTTAGATTCCAGTGGGGGACAGACAACAAACCAACAAATGATCTACAGTCTGCAGGTTCTCATGGGTGATGGAGAAACAGAACTCGGGGGAAGAAGGTTAAGGAGTGCAGGAGCAAAGGCCAGGGCGGGTGATGGAAGAGGCCATGACTCAGGAGGATGGCTCAAGCAGATGGGACAGTAGGTACAAAGTTCCAGACATGGGGACGTGCTTGGCACAGTCAGAGAACAGCAAGGAAGTCAAAGCGGGTGGGGCAGCCTGAGCAAAGGAGGGGACGAGCCCGGAGAGGCCAGGTCAGCAGGGCGCTGCTGGCCACAATGAAGACAATGAATCTTACTGCAGGGGAGACAGGGAGCCACCTACGGGTTTTGACACAGAAGGGACATGACCGACTGGTTTTAAAAAATTGATTCTGCCTTCTCTGGGAAAAACGGACTGTTGTGGATAACGAGGTTGGAAGTAGGAGGCTTTTGTAATCATAGAAGTAAAAGGTGACGTGGCTTGAACTGGGCCAGTTATAACGAAGGTCAGATTCTGGGTGTATTTGGAAATACATGCCCTGGTATGCCCGGTGCTGGAAGCATCTGGAAAATGAGAAAGACACACAGGTCTATACTGGATGGAGCCAGAAGCTAGTCTATGAAACGTTCATTCAATCATTATGCATGTAAGATTGGAAGGTCTACACCCAGGCAGAAAGGAAGTTCTCTCCTGTCAAAACACATTCAAGAGAAAACCATCTGGCAAATCTCTGAGGAGACACACTACACAACCTCTGGTTGGCACTTCTCGGAGCTGTCAGCTCACCAAGAGCAAGAAAAGGCTGAGGAACTGTCACCATCGAGAGGAGCCCAAGGAGACACAATGACTGAGAGGGTCCCGCGGGGATTCCTGGAACAGAAAAGGGGATCGGGAAAAAAACGAAGGCTAAGGAAACCTGAACGAAGCGGAGAGTTTAGTTAATAATGATGCGTCAGTCAGTACTGGTTTCTTAGTCGTGACAAAAGTACCATAAGAACAAAAGACGTAAACAGTTGGGGAAACGTGTGGGGTGCGGGGTGGGGCAGGCCCTATACTATCTTCATCACATGTTCTGTAAATCTAAAACTATTCTCAAGTAAAAAGTTCCTCTATAAATTTTTCCATGATTCAGCATCTTCCATGACCAATGCGCCATACTTCGTTTTTGTTTTTGTTTTTTTGCTGGATCGCTCAACGTAGAATTCATCAGAATCCCTGTGCTCTCGGGACAGAAGCCTGTGGCGATGCTGCTGTACTCACGGCAGAGCCCAGGGCAGCTGGGAAAGGAAGTACGGACGGGGGCCGAGATCACGGGAACATAAACATGGTGGCATCGAGGACTCGGTGGAGTCCGTAGACTCGAGGGAGTGAATTGGCAAGCTGGGAGGTGGCAGAGAGTAAAGCACTTGAAATAGAGACCGCTGGTGATTACGAGGTGTAGGCACATCTACTCAGAGGGCCTGAGTAGAAAGGGGACGAGGCCATTCATTGGAGGACAGCGGGCCAGGGAACTGGGAGGCCGCGGCACTACGAGCATATTGGATTGAAAGCATCCAGGGTCGTGTTGGAGAGAGTGACGATAACCGGGTTCTAGTATTTTCTTGCAGTGACCCGGGGAAGTGTGTGCGGATGGCCGCAACAAGGAGAGATGGCGTGAGCTTCTACACTCTGGTGTTTGGGGAAGGAAGCTGGGACAGTTGTCTGCCTGTGACAATAAGGAAGGAGGGCACCTGCCCTTCCTCCAGGCCCGGTGGGGACAGAGGGAAACCAGCTGCCACTGGAGCGGTCTCGAGGGAACTGTGTTCTCAGGAGACACCGGCTTTTCATCAGAGGCAGACATGGAGCAAAGAGGGGCGTATTTTCCTAACACAGTGCCATGGATCCCCAGGGCAATGGCAGGGTCTGGGGCACTGGGAAGAGGGCTGTACACGGCTGCATGAGGACACAAGTTCCCACTTTTGCTCTGGGTGAAAATAGAGATGATTCGGTAAACATAAATATATTGAAACGCTGTGACTAGACATAAAAGAAGCTTCTGTGCACTCGCTGGGCGGCGTGAAGTCTGGACTGGTCAGCCACTCACGCGGATTTCCACCAAACAGCACGGCCAGCGTGTACGAACAACGCCTACTGATGCTGTGGTTTGTGGGTCCAGTTCCTAATGAACCGGGGTCGGGGGCTTATAATGAGCGCATCACGTTCCTTAGTTCTTCATTCTTAGCCAGTTTCTCCCTGAGCAAAGTGACTCAGAAAGTCAGATGCCAATCATCTGGGCTGTTTCCTTATGCTGGATGGATCTTGGATCATTCCACTGTCTACTTTTGTTATTCTTGATGGACGTCAATAAAAGTTTTAATTTTATGTTTATGGCATTCAATGTGCCCCTGAAAGAAAATGACATTCAGGAAAATCCTGTTCATCAGTATAAAAAAAGAAGCAGGAGAAGCAGGAGAGGACAGTTTCACAGAAGCAAGGAAAGAAAGTCAAGAAGAGAGTGGTCAACACAGCCAGATGCGGCAGAATTCAAGTGACACAAAAATGGGAAAGTAACATCACATTCAGCAGCAGAAGCCCAGGATGACCCTTGCGAGTGGTTCGGTAGCGTTGGGGTCCAGTAAGGAAGCAGAGGTACTGTGTTGACTACTCCGTTAAGAAGCTTTATTGGAAAGTCTGAGGGTTGGTTTTAGGATTGGTTTCCACCACTTTGTCTTTTTGGGGGGGGGGAGTGGGGATGGGAGAGTCTTGATCCTAAGGAAATGTGTATATAACATTCTTCTTGAGGCTAACGACTCATGCATTAAAAAGCGTGGAGTGACACACAGGGACTCAACTTTCCGAGGGATTGGTGGCCCCCTTGGCCCGTGGGAGGGCTCACCTACTCACAGGCCCTCAGTCCCTAGGTGCTGGGCAGCTGACTTCCCCAGTGATGGCTGTAAACAGCTGGCATCTTAGCTCAGATCTTGGGCTTTTTTTCAAGACTGTTCTCACGCTCACCCTGATAAAAGGGATGGCAACCAGCAAATGGCATCCCTTTACTGGGCACAGTGTATCCAGCTCTGCCCCGGCTGGCAGATCTGTCCTTGTGCTGGCAGTGCTCATGGACTCCACTGGTATTGTTTGGGACAATGTGACCAAAAAGAAGACTCATATGCAAAATACAGCATACTTGAAAATATTTTACCAGTACAGAGAAATGCAGTATTTTAACGATGTTAAAAAGCTGAGCTGACACCTGGCTCCAGCCACAAGCAGACTGAGCCAACGCAACCCATTTTGCTACAAACACCTAGAAAAGTTGAACACAAAACTATTTTTAAAATCACATATCTAAGCTGAAAAGAAAGAAAGGCTGATCATATGAAAAGTTTACCAAAAGAGGCTCAGATTGGCATAGCTATTTCCAAGGAGGTCGGGGTAAATGGAAGGCTGGGCAGGTATAGCTGGCCTTACATGCAATGTTTTTATTTTAACAAAGACAACTTTGAACCTGATGTGGCAAAGCAAAAACATCTGTCCAATCTCAGTGGTGAGCACAGGTGTATTGTTCTGTATTGATCTGTATACTTGAAATATTTTTTACTTTTTAAAAATTGACTAAACTCAACTTTTTCCTATTAACCTTTTTTCCAATTGGAGGAAAGTAAGTTATTGTCAGATAGTTGGCACATGGATCTAAACTTGCATAACTCGTTATTTTTATTCTGTGTCTAACACTATAAAACCTTTGGCATGTGCTTTTCCTTCTTCCTCTAATTAAGTTCCCTTGCACGTCTTTTTCAGCCCCACAAAACACTTCCTCACAAACCCAAGTGCCAGCTCCTCTGTGCCACCATCCGACTCTGGCCGAGCGCCTCGCCCCCTCTTCATCCCAAGCACCCTATGCACCTGCCTCTAACGAAGCACTTTATTTATGGTCATCGTTTATTAGCTCCTTGAAGGGCAATCATTTCTTCTTTCATTACCTACCACACAGGTAGGAACTCATCAAACGACCGTGGAATGAATAATTGAAAGAAAAAATTACAACGTCCATCTATATAAAACAGGAGGCCTGCTATCACCTGGCTTCCGGGGCCTTCCGTGCTGTGAAGCAGATCAGGTTAACCTTAGCTGTCACACCTGACGGGACGAGCACACACATAAGGGCTGCGTTGGCAGGCAGCTCTGGGTGTCGTGTCTGCACTGTTCTTGCTCGCGGCCCAATCTTGGCCCAGCCCTGAATCTACAGAATGGGGTCATTTAGATCTGCCATCATAGCCTAAGGCCTTCCAGACAGACAATACCAAGACTGGACTCAGTGTACGCGTCAAGCCCAGCATCTCTGTAACAGTGCGAGCTGATACGTTTTCCCCACCCAGGTTCACGACAGCGCCTGGAAGCGCCTGGAAGCACACTCCAAAGCTCCCTTAAGTTTACATAATGGTGGAGCAGAAATCCAGGGGAGGTGTCAGTGCTCTGCTTTGCAAAAGCAAAAACCAGACACAGTCATGAGCACAGTGCAAAGGCCAACATCGGCACTGGGAAAGCTGACTCCTTTTTAACTGAGAGGAAAGTCAGCATCCTTGTCACTGAGTAAGTGGTTTAAGAGAGAATGCATGATACTAATTTAAGGTTGTTTTAATCACCTCCCCGAGTGTTTAGAATGTGGTGATAGTTTCTTTTAAATGATTTTTAAGTAAGGAGTCAATGACTCCTTAGAATATCATCATCGTATTGAAGAATCCTTCAATTAGAAAAGACCATTACCTCTCACGACAGGCCCAGTTTTCAGTACTACAGGTGGAATTTAAGGCCTCTGAAATAAGCACACACACACACACACACGTGTATTTTTAAACTACTGTTTAATCAGTCTTAAAGACACACAAATTAGAAAAAAACATTCATAGGTAAGTTATAAACATCTTTAAAACCCAGCAATAAGCCACCAGTGCAGCTCTGAGGACACAGACTAAAAATGAGTGGTTACGAAATTATCACGTCGCAGTGTAACTGACACAGAGGTGGTTTTAATTGACCATACGACGAGAACTAATTTATGAATCTGTTGAAAAATAACACTTCTTTAAAAAAATATTTTGGAGTAATAAAAACAAAAAGCACAGAACACCGCATTCTATTCCCACCCAGGGAAGGCAAGTGAGTCCTATAAACACCGGCCGCCGGCGCCCGGCCTCCTCCCGTCTGGGTGCGGCGGCCCTCTCTCCCGGGCGGGGTCGGGATGCAGCTCTTACGGGAAGGCGGGATGAAATCACACACTTTCACTGTGTGTGGCCCTGTTGCTCCTGCTTCACTTGAATCATTCTTCCATTCCCATTGCTTTGTGTCGTGCCCCTCCTGGTTCGGAGAGGCAGTCACATACCCACATACCGGCGGCAGAAGGTGGAGACTGGTTGGGAACACGTACGTTTGTGTCGGAGGTTTGATTTCTTTCTCCACATGACAAAAAGTCAGGAGCAAACGGACTTCGTTGACAAGTCCATCTATACAGAATCAAAAACACTTAAAATTGGGAAAGAGGCATATTTTAAGTGTCTGTCAAACTCTTTATGTGTGTGTGTCCTTCTACGGGGAAGGACAAAAAAGGAGTATCAACATAGCAATTTCTTAAAGAAGTTACCCCAAAATAGAGACTGGGCAGGACACAGTCACAACTCCAGTAAAAGACAGCCAGTCACTGTTTCCATTTCTAACGCGTTAAGAAAATGGTTAGTCATTCCACTGATGTTGCTGTATAACTTCTGGTTTTTCACTATATTTCCATTTCTTTTTATAGTAGCAAACTTTGATCCCACATGACTGGAGACGTGCCTGTGTGTCACTGAGGAAGCTTTAGACAGCGGTTCTGCATGGATCTTTACACTACTATTTATAGAACCCGTAGTCTCAGGGTGTTATTTTGTTTGTTTGGTCTCCTTTATAAAAAGTGTACTAAAAGACTTGTAATCAGTTTTAAAGGCAAGACAAATTAGCATAAAAATATGTCCATTTTAGAAAGTCTTCCCAATGAATGACCTATAGAGCTTGTCAGTTCTTTACTGGGGTTTGCATAATGTTAAAAACCTATTAAAATAAATATTATTTTAAAACATAGAAAAACAGTATTAAGCAGCTCACCCATCAAAATGGAATTGGCTGCCTCCTCTGTCCAGCAACCTCCAAGCACGGCGTAGTCATCCATCGCAAGAGCGTTCCTACAATACCGGCGTGGGAATTTCCTTTTAAATTTTCTTCTATACCGAATTCCTATAAATAGATTTGACTGGTGGCGCTGCAGAAGCGCCCTGGAGAGACCTCCTCCATTCTAATCTTTCAAATTCGAATTTAGGAGTGGACTTCCTTCTTTTCCATGCAAATCCTTTCCTTCAGCATTAGGACAGTGCATGGATGCAAAGCCCCCTTTACGTGGACAGGCTGTAGAAGGCAGAACTGTCAGCATCTAAACTCAGTGTCCGAACGACCAGCCACTCAGTAAATGTACACTGGGTCAAGTGTTGTCAGTTCTATAAGGTACAGGAGGGCAGCTAAGATTACGTTTCACAGTGTTATTTAGAATTCTGCACCTACATTAGATCTGATGTGTTCAACTTCGGCCAGGATGGACTATGAGTGGCTGAAGGAAACACCACAAAATACTGGTTTATATCTCAAACTCGGGACAAATCCTTCACTGACACCATCTTGAAACAATTATTCTCTCAAGTAATTTTCTCTTTCACTTATAATATATAACTCTTAAAACCATTTACTATTTCAGTTTATAATGAGGCAAAAAGTATAAATGTCCAGGGCCGTTCATGAATATATGAATTAAAATGTGTAAGGTATGAATTTTAAATAGATTTTCGTTCTAAGTATAATCTCGTCCTCGATTAAAAGTATAAATTTTGTAATTTCTTTAATAGCAAAAATGTAATTTTTCCGCAGTTTAAAATAAGGTATAACTCAGTTAAATATGCTCTAAATATCTTTGAATGAAATAATATTTGAGAAGTTATGTTGGTAAACCCTGTCCACTGAAATTGGTAATTTGTATAAAATATTTTTTAGCATACATCTTCTTCAATTTTACATAGCACAGAGACCAAAAAAGCAGTGAAAGCGAAAAGAAAATACGTTTTCCATAGTAGAGACTATTTCATTACGAAAGATTCATTTTAAGGGCTATCTTCAGGAAAAGTAGTACGCTGCCACACCTTCTGATTTAATGGACCGAAAAGTTTTCTATTGCTGCGGAAAACGTTTTGAAAAGTCATGACTTTGAGCACAATAATAAATGACTGCCAATAATTCTGATTGTGAACTTGCCCTTGTCTGTGACTCTTACACGTCTTGCTTAAAGCTTCCATTTACGACAAACACCACTGGCCATAAACCTTTAGAACTGTCCCTCTAGGCTCATTGAGCAATTTTGGTCTAGAGCACAGGTAACTTGTCCGAGCCACAGGCTCACTGATGGCAGAGCCGGATGCTCCAGGTCTCGGCCGAACACGCTGAGTCCTTCAGTGTGCGTTACCTACACTTTTTAGAACCATCCTTTTTACTACAAATTTTTCTCAAAATTGGTATCTGTGGAAATCCTGTATGTGAATATCGCATATGGCAGAGATCATACAAAAATACTTTTTAATCAAAAGCGTGGTGGTGGCATACGTGGCGGCTGGGCATTTTTGAAGCCAAATAAACCTTCCCTTTCATGCGGGACACTTTAGAAGTTAAATAAATTTCTCCAATTACCCAGAGATCCAATAAAAACGCTTATTTTAAAAACTGAGAATAAGCCCCTTGTAAAATGGTGACAGCTGAGATACATCGAATTAAATTAATTGTAACTGCTTCAAGAGAATGAAATTGAGGGAGGAATAATTATTTTTGTTCATTTGTTTCCCTGAGTAGTATAACAGCTAACCAAAAGTATAAATGTGATGCTGATCGATCATCTCTGGAGTGGTCTCCAGGCAACTGAAGAGAGGAGAAATAATATAAATATGCACTGAATCCTATTCTGTGATTTAAAAAGCAGCACATATTACAATGAATCGCTTCAGACTTCACAGTAGTAGAGACATACCAGCTTCCAATTCTTCTCCTATAAATAGAAGTGTTGTTAATCCTTGCAATACTCCAAGTAGATAAATCCGTTTTATAGAGCACAAAGCTTCTTCTCGAGGAGAAAAGTCAAGTTGAGAATTAGAATTACTTCTTTAGTTTTTCTTCCAGATTGCATACTTATGATTATAACTTTCCCAAGATTAGAGAAAAGCTATCCAAAAGCCATTTTGTACAAAAAAAACTTGTCGATGATCCGGCGGGAAGAAAATCAGACTATTTATCTTCAAAGCAATTGAATTGATCAATTATCTCGCTTTCTCAACGGTAATGCTATGATTATAATCACCGAGCCAGAGATAACAGTGATTTCATGTTTACAGGCTGAGAAAAAAAAGACAGGTAATAGAAACGAACGATCACTTGTAAATGGCTAAGCAGGCTGAAGAAACAAGTTTTAATAAGCTTTCTTGTTTTCACTTATGACGTGCCTAGACTTGTCTTTTAAACTCTAAATTTATTTACTTTTTCTTAATGGCGATTAGAGTCTCTGCAGCATTAATTAAACTGAGGAGAGATTCTGGGAGGCGGATCCTTCTCCTGATTACTCTGTTCTGTCCTCTCACATTACACAGCAAGCTTAATTTCAACGCATGAGGAAAACAAGAAAGTTTACTCAGCTGTCTGTATTCTTTTCTAGAAGGTAGCATGGCTAACCTCAGCAGGTAGGAAAAAATTTACCGTTAGAAAAATAAAAACATTTCATATAAACAAATACTCAGATATTTCTGAAGTTCTAAAAGGGTACACTGATATTTTTGCTGATGAAGACCTCAAAAGTTCCAAGTACCTTTGCTTTTCCTTCTTTAAATGAAATACTACATCGCTTAAGCCAGATAGTTATTCTGTTCTTAAGTTCATTTACAAATTTATTAATGACAAACATAAAGAGACTTACCATAGACACACAGTTTGCAATTCATTAAATAATTTAAGGCAAAAAGAAAATAAATTCCACAAAAAAACTGGTCAAATAAAGGTGCAGTCCGAAGGCTCTGCCCGCCCTCCTGCCTCACGGCCCAGGGTCTAGGATGCACGGCGAGGCCCCGACGCCACCCGGAGTCACACCCCATTCTTCTGCAGCTACGGCGGCGTCGCACGACTCTGTGGGGCTAAAGGAGACGCCTCGGAGCAACTCCAGGTGAGGTCCGCTGTGGCGAAAACGGCCCATGAGATAAAAGGATATTTTTCTACTTACAGAATCAAAAACTCATCAACGAGAGTTAACGGCAAAATTTTAATGTGAGACGTTAAGAGTTGGGAAACTAATTTGTATTATTCTCTAAAGGTGCAGTTCGGACCCAACGACTAAGTTTTCATTTCCCGAAAACTTTCCTAAATATGAATTAAAGTGTCAAGGGTGAGAGAGTGATTAGCCAGACAGCAACCTTACTCAAAACCTTCGCGCGATCTACCGCGATTATTTTCATAATCCTCTTAGAATTCCGTATAACTTTTGCTTGATAAATTTCCAAGTCCAATGTATTAAAAAGTTATTAAATTTTTATGTCTTAGATCATGACAGAAAACTCAGATAAATAAGGGGGGAAAGCACTTCTGCTGAGCACCTGGCCCCTGCCCTGCGCACCTGCCCGTCACAGCTGCCGCTGCCACCTCCCGCTCCGGGCCACGTCGTGCTGTCTTCATTCGTGCCTGTCTGCCTTCCTTGTCATCCTCTCTCTCTCTCTCTCTCTCTCTCAAGAAAATAGGCTTAAAGCATCGCACTGCCAACCTTCAGTTACGTTTAAGGAATTCTTCCTTGAAGGGCTCTCTGACTGACACAAGGTAATTAAACTCTCAGGGGAATAAGGTACCTATAATTCGGCACCCTGCTGACAGTTTCACTGCGTCCTGCAGTCACTTGAGATACCTTAAGAAAACCCTTCCAATACTGAGATGTTTATTGCGTTTTTAAAGTACCCCACGACCTTAAATATCCTGTTTCGAATCCTTCCAGAATTCCTTTACAGCACACGACATCAAATACCGAAATAGTGTTCTCACAATACTACACTTGGAAATACCATGTAGGAACAATATTTGAGGAAATGGTTTAAGGCAAGGCAGTCATTTGGGAAAAGTTGATTTCTCTCAGTCATCTGGATTGACACGTTGTTTTTCCATCTCTTCAGCGCCTCGGGGTACACACGTACATTCAGCAACAGGGCACGCATGTGACCTACGGACGTACGCCGAGGTCCTGAGTGCCCGTTGAAAAAATGGAAATATTTTCTATAAGGCGTGGCCCACAGGGACATGGCATGGGAGGGGTTACTTCACTCCATTTCCCATTGGGTGTACAGAAAACTCCCCACCGACAACGGTCCGATTTCCCGCACTCCATCCCTTTTCGGACTAACCCAAACCCCTGGAGAAGGTGCTAAGATTGGTTTCCGTTAACACACACAAAATAGCCGTCGAGGGTTTCCCCCATCATTGCTTTAATGATGGATGTCTAGAGGCTATTTCTTGGTTCTGATTGCAAACATTGTTTGTCGTGGAACAACTATTCTGTCCCGAAGAATTTTCTCTTTCGTCACTCTTTTTGGATCGTGACAGCTGGACATTTTCATGTGTGTTCTTCCCTCTCTGAGTTTTTTTCACTGGTAGCAACAATAATACTAAGATACCAACAATGTGAAGGCAGTAATACCAGGAGCTAAAAGAAAAAGGGAAAAGCTTATTAAGTTTTGCTAATTAACAATCCTCGATAACTACATACCTGTCAAAATGTCACACGGGCCCCGCCCCCGGGATGTGTTTATTTACTGCATTAGTCTTTTATCCTCCCCCACCATCGCCCTGAGATGCAACTCTACGGTGTACGCCAGGAGGCATTCACAAAGCTCTGGATAAACCCAGGCCGGTTACGAGCCTGAGACCAGCTATCACGTTACACTCTTTGGTAAGGGTCAAAGGCCATGGCTAAAGAGAACAAAAACCACTTATTAGTAGCTGTAGTGATCTGGACTCCCTCAAAACCACAGAATCAAAAAGTGAGTGAACAAGAGAACCAGGGACAGCAGTGGATTTGAACTCCTTGGCCTTCCCTGCTACTTACTGTCCCCTAATGAGTCACAAACACCCTCATGAAGTGACTCACAGATAAGCAATATTGCTTTTTGATGATTACTGCCACAAAATGTCCCATTATTAAAAATATTATTAGAAATATCATTCCCCAAATTAAATATAAATCATATGTGACCTAAACTAAGTTCAAGTGACTGTGAACAAAAAACCTAGGGGAAAATCCAACCGACAGCTTGATTCCATTTAAAAGTATGTAACAGTTTTGTTAAAATGAAATTTTAGCAAAAGTTACTTAATGTCTTCCTGCACGATTATCATCATATTCAACAGTTTTAGACCATATACTCTGTGCTGTCGTTCCAAATACTAGGGTAACGGAGCATCTATGAAAAGATAAAGCTTTTCACTTCAAAGACAGCACTAATACGTGGGAGGAAGAGGAATTAGACGGAAAAATAAAATATGGACTCCAAGACAATAACTTCTGTAACGTAAAGATGACAAAGTAGCAATGAAACATAAAAGATAGTGAAACAAAAGCAAGTAAATGAAATATAAGTAATTTATGTTCTTTTGATAAAGAAATCAAGAGAGTTAATCATTCTTTGAAAAAAAAAAAAGCTATATTTTCTAGTTAAACCTTTGAGAGACTCGAAGCAGTGATTAGCCAGCTGGTATTCTTCTAACTCAGACTCTCATTCGAGGGCTGAGCAGCGAAACCACTCTATAAAGAAACCTGAGGCTGCCTGGTTTAAAATTAAAAATAACCGATGATGTATTTAGCTACAGGAAATGAGGCGATGGCAGACCTTTTCGATTATACCTAATAGCACAGAGCTTTTAAAAAATGAAGTCATTCCCACTGACATATTTTTAAGAGTAACACTTACCTGTAGAACTTGAATGACGGTTTTATAGAAAGAAGTACAAATGGCACTACTGTGTAACTTATTGCTATCTGAGTAACCATCCACGTGATAACATCATACAATAATTTCAGCGGGGGAGGTTCAATGAAATAATGTCTGATGTTATTTCTTATCTGAAATGAAGAAACGAGAATATTTGCTTCATCCTGATAACACTACTTACAAAAGTACACAGACTGGGAAATAACTGAAACTCACACATTGCTGGAGTCTAAAATTGCAGTGCCACTACCGGAAAAGGTGGTTCAGAAAAACTAATGCATATGTGCACAAAAATACATGGAGAAAGGGTGAGGAAGCACGCGGGCAAAATGTAGGAATCTGGGCAAAGGGCACTGAGAAGTTCTTTGCAACTTTTCTGTGGATTTGAAGTTGTATTAAAATTAAAAGTTTCAAAAACAGTTCAAAATAACATTTTTAGGAACACTGTTTCTACAGGTCTTTCAACCCTATTTGGTAAAACTACAGTTTATAAATAAAGTTCAACCTATTTCCCATCTTTTCAAGGTATTAACTATGTTCACAGCAGTGAATATAAAATGAGACATCCTTATTTTTTTCCATCTTCTGCATCTGTGACAGACAGTATCCAATGAGCTTCAGGCATTATTTACTTAAAAAAATGAAATTTGATAAAAATGACCAAAAAAGTGAGTATGCACATTACTTGTTCATTAATGGAAGCTGAGATGAGCTTCTCAAAAAAAGGTTTTGTCTAATTATCGCTATTTTAATTTTTTTTTTTAAGGTGATGCGACCCTTGGTTGACCTCACAGATCGCAAGGACCTTGTCAGCTTACAATCCCTTATTTTTTATTTTTTATGCCTACAGCACCTGGTCTTCCTAAGTGTCTCCCATCCGAGTTCTAATCAGGCCCAACTCTGCTTAGCTTCCGAGATCAGATGGGATTGGGCTTGTTCAGGGTGGCATGGCTGTAGACTATTTTAATTTTTTTAAGCTTCTAGAACATTTCAGTTTTAAAATGTGTAACTTAACCGAACATTATTTTTTTTTCTATCGTGTTCCCCACTTTTCTTGTCTGTTTATAGAGGAAACATCCCCACCACGTGGATGCCACATGAGGTTTTCAGAGGGGTTCTGGGGTACAGTTAATGGCACTCCCGCACAGAGACCCTCATTCTCAGCGGCCAGGACAGAATCTGGCTCCTTCCACTGCCTGCCCAGTGCCCTGCCGCAGCCACCCACCCTCTTTTCCCTCCTGTCAACCAAAGGCAAATTGGTTTTCCTGAGGCATGGCTTTTAGCATTCCAGTCCCACGATTAAAAACCTCACCTGACTCCTTAATATGCACACAGAATAAAGATCAGGCTCTTCTCCAGTTTGGTGCTCAAGTTCTCCTGCTCTGCTGCCCTTGGACTTTCCAGAATTATTCCCTATTTATGCTTGCTGGAGATCGCTGCTTCAATCTCGTTTGTCATTCCCAAAGACACCACGCGCTTTCAAACCTAGTTCTGCTAACGTCAGTTCCACGCCTGAAATGTCATTTTCTCTTCACTCACCATTGAAATAACTTTTATCTTTCAAAGACCAAATCCAACCATGCTTTCCGAATGAGCCTACCTCCAATAAAGCTGGCCAAAAGGGACTTTGCTTCTTTCCCCTCTAAACACCTACGACACCTACTATCTATAAAACTCATGGAATCTACATTATGTGCCTTGTGGTTCACGTGTACACACACACACATACACACATGCCACATGCATACACTTTATGCCCCAGTTAGGCTCCAGACTACCAGAAAGTGAGCCCTTAGTATTTCGTGATGTTTCCCTCATACATCCCCAGTGTACCTTAACTGAATGCAGTAACTAGCGGTAGTTTGTTCGGTGAAGCCATCTTACCCGTAAGTGACATAAGCAGCTCGTTCAAACACCGTTTTGTCGCGTCACGTCCTTCTTCTTTGCCCAGCCATATCGCCAACCTAACTTCTCAATTGTTCCCCCAAATATGACTCCAGATCGCAAGCAAGTGAACACTCTCAAGAGCTGTGCCCTGCTTCTAATGCGGCATCTGCCACCGGGCAGGGCCCATGCACTTAATCGAGGCCTATCGATACCCCACTCTTCATTTAAAAGAAGACTCAAAGGTTACGGCTTTCCAGAAACATTTGTGAAACAAACCTACCCATCTGATCTTTCTTTAACTCAGTTTTCGGCTCCCCTTAAAAATTCTGTGACAACGACGCACCCCCTGTGGGTGCCTCCTGCGTGGAGCCCGTGGCGTGCCGGGCAAACACGCTGGGCACACGCCTCGCTTCCGGCCCGAGAGCTGACCGGGGCCTGCCTTGTAAACACTCAACTCAGTTTCTGTCCCAGGTCGAGGAGACGGCCCCTGAGGTATGAAGCGAAACTCTGGATACTTACCGCTCGAGCTGCTAATGTCATCACCACTGCTGTTAGAAATGTCAGGTAGTATCCGGGGTACACCCCGTGCCAGATGGCAGAGAGGATGAACGTCTGGATGGTCGGACTCAAGGAGGCTCGTTCGTAACACACCCTGGGAACCACGAAATGCACGGAGCCAAGAAGAGTGTGTGATTAGACTTTACGAAGCCACAGCGGTCGTTCCTTACCCGACAGGTCTTAGGGGCACCAGGGTAATCGCCAC
Organism: Pteropus medius; assembly: GCF_902729225.1. Taxonomy (NCBI): domain Eukaryota; kingdom Metazoa; phylum Chordata; class Mammalia; order Chiroptera; family Pteropodidae; genus Pteropus; species Pteropus medius. The sequence continues at coordinate 61,736,502 of NW_024349800.1, read as the reverse complement.
AGCCTGTCTTAGGCAGTAACGTGATCTGTGTCCTTGGGGAGGTCACAGCTATACAGTGGCAGATTTAGGAAAATAAATTTAACTCCTATCTTCTTACTGGTGTAAGTAATAGCTAAAATGATCATTTCTAGCGTTTGAGATTCTGTATTATTTATTAAAAAAAACTTTAATAGTCAAGTTATTTTTATTTTACATTATTTTATTTTTTTTTAATAACATTAAGAATTTCTAACTGATCTAATAAGACTAATCTTTCTGGCAAGTAGGCCGTGCTTGGTCTAGAGTTTTCTTGTAACAGGTTAGGAACCTCAGACGAAAATAAGATTTTTCTCAAGTCATCAAATTTAAAATTTAATTACGACAACAAAAATGACAGAAAAGACTAGCTCAGAAAATCTGCAGCCACTGGGGGACTGCGAGGCGATGACATGAAGCGATGACAATAGATTTAGCTTATCCCAAGGGAGAAAGATATTCGACTTGTCATAAAATAAAGGATATTACAAAAGGAGGTTGCTATACATAGAATGGGGCTTAAAGACCTACTATGACAGAGGAAATTTATAAAATAGATTCCACACAGGGCATTTTGTCTTATGTCTCATTGGGAACAGTGAGGCAGAATCACTGGGAGTTTCTGTGAGTTTCCTAATTTCATCTTTTGTAAATTATCTCTGTCCGGGCCGCCTTTACCTCCTGCATCCACCTGACAAATTCCCAAGGATCATGAACCTCAGCGCGAGCCCTTCTTCCCCGTCTGGGCCCCCACTGCCCCGGCTCCCTCCCTCTCACCACCCTGGCTGCAGGGAGCAGCACGTGTAGCCTGCACTGCCGTGTTCTGAACAAGACTTGAACTCAGACTGCAGAGGCCGAGGCTCTTGTCTTACTCATCTTTGTACCCTGTGTCTAACATATAAAGACCTGCTGATCTGAAATATCTGCAACTGGAATCGCGCTATAAAATCTAGGGCGTACGTACAGTGGTTGTATAGTGACGTTCTGGTTCAATAAAATCTCCAGTGAGCGAGAGCAGGAGGACCCTGGTGTGGTCTGACCTAGGGAGAGGCCTTCTCAGGCAGGCTGAGAGGTCAGCGACAGCTACACTCACGACCTTGCTTTGCAGGTCGACAATGTTTCCTGGTGAATGCCAACGTCACGGTGTCACTCGCCACATTGTTAATTTAATCAAGAATCTGAAGCTCGGTCTCAAGTGTCAGAGGCCAAAGCACAGCTGAAGGTTGCTCCCGAGGGGACCTTACCTTTTGAGCCAAAGAGCTGTCTGAATATTCCAATTATCAAGAAACATCTTGAAACTTGTTGACATCTGAAAAACAAAGGAACTTTTTTCTTTGGCCAACAAAATAATGAAGCTTTAAGTAGAAATAATAACGTTTTATTGTGCTAAAACGAAATTAACTTGACAACGTAGCGTAGCGATGCCCTGTGCCTTGCTTCTCTGACACGGTACCATCGCGCTAGCAAAGGAGTTTGTTGACTGTGGGGAACATCTACGGGTACATGGATCACCGCCATTTTCTCCTGTACGTTAACGTTTATGGGGTGTCATGAAATTATCTGATGGAGAATGCAAACGACCCTCTCCTGAGGATGGATGGCCCCTGAAGTCGCATTTGCTCAGCTCCCTCCCCTCCCCGCCTGGAACCCACGCCTGCTGGCGCCACCGTCTTCCCAGGGAAGCTGTCCTTGATCAGAGGCCACCCTGGCTCTCCTGGCCTCCACTTCTTCGCCATGTAACCATCTCCTTTTCGGGTCTTCACCGGCCTCTCGCCACTTGCCGTCCTGTGCCCCATTATCTGCTACTCTCGTCAAAATCTCAGGTGCCTTTTCTTTTTCCTTTTAACTCACCTACCTATCGAAATCCTAGGTGCAGATCACCAAACTGCCATCCTCCCTATTCACAACATCTGAATGCAGTATGTCACGCACGTTCGAGACTGCTGTCATCGATTCACGGTTCTCTGTGTCCAGGGGCCCTCAACCTACCAAGCGATCTGTTCCCCTAGACAGTTCATTCTCTTCTTGAAAATGGCTATCGAACCGAACCATGTGAAATTGTCTCTTTTTTTCCTTTTAGCACTCAAAGCCAGGCAAACGTCAGCAATGTCACAAGGTCCAGTCCGATACTTCGAACGTTCCCACTCTTGTATCCCTGGTCCTATTGCCTCCTCTGTCCCTCACAATGAGGAACTTTGCCTCCTGCTTTACAGAGATGTCGGAAACCGGACTCCACATTCTCACCAACAACACTACCAAGCCAGCAGCACCCATGCTTACCTTCCACCCCTCCCTGCCTTTGCAACGGAAGTGGTCCCTCTTCCTTGAGGCCGATCTGCCCACCTGTCCTCGGCATCACATCCCCTCTGTCCATCTTCTTAGGGGCTTCGTCCACGGAGAAGTCTCCGTTTCTCCGTGCCCTAGTCATCCTCTCCCTCTTCAAATACTCCACTCAGCACCGGCGTTTCAGTCTCTCCATTTATAACACAAATCCTTCCTTCAACCAATCACCTGCTCCTTCAGCTCTTGCCTTATCTCTACCCTCCTTCCCTTCATGGGTAAACAGCATCTAAGAATTGTACGATCTAGCTTTTATGCTTTTCCCTCTCTTGTGCCTATCACCAAAGTCATCGGCGACCTGCCAGCTGTCAGAGCCGATGGCACCTGTGAGTCCTCATCCCACCGGACATCTCAGCAGCATCTGACACCGAGACCCACATCCTTCTTCGGGAAAATTAAGTCCCTTCTTCTCTTCATACTTTTTCTTACACTCATGGGGGGTGTAATCACCCCTTCTCACTGGGGGTGATATCGCCCCGATGAGGACGAGAGCTGGTTCTTAAGAAGCCAAGACAACGTACTCTTTTTACATATAAAGCACATATTACATACAGTACACAAATGGATATACAGTACATCTGTGCTATTAAAATTTCATGGTGGGTGATTAGGAAAAAAATGCCTCAGAAGGCTCCGTAACAATGAACCGAAGGTGAGAAACGCTGCCACATACTCATCACCCGACTTCCACAATTAGCAATTTTCCCTCCCTTCTCCATTTTTATAACTGACATTAAGAGTATTTCCAAGCAAATACCAGACATCCTATTTCATCCGTAAATAATTCAGAATTTACATCCAATAAATAGGACTTTTAAAAAACCATGATCAGACCCGACAAAATGAACGATAACCTCGTCACAGCCTCTAGCACCCATACGATACTCAGATACCCCTGTTTAAAAACGTGCTTTTCCAGCTGGTCTGTTCCATCAGGAGCCCAATGAGATTCGCACAGAGCGTGAGGCACAGAACCCACCCGCAACGTGCCATCACGCTCACGAGCGTTTAAAGCTCTTTATGTGGCCTCTCGTACGGTCTTGGCCTTGGCCTGGCCACTATCTCTCCAGACTCATCTGTCACTGCCCGCTACGGTGAGCCTCTGTGAGCCACACTCTCTCCAGCTGCTGCTCTCCCCTGCCCGGGGTGCCCGGCCACTTCCTGTATCTTTCGTCGGGACTCAGCTTACGAGATTATTTCCTTCAGGACACTTTCCTCGTCTAAGATGGATTCTGATCATCTAATAACACGCACACACTGTCCACCTCTCTGAGCATCACCTACCTTCCTGCGGTCCTGTAACCTCCACTGGATGCATGTCAGGGAGGGCCCAGATCATACCTATCTTATTCCCCAGATGCCCAGGGCCTGGGCACATGGTTAACAATCAGTAGATACCGGTTAAATGAAAGAATGGGTGTTAGTCCTAGAAATCCTTTAATCCCACTCTTGGATGTCACACCATAACCGATGCAAACAAATGACGGAACTTCGAATGGCATATGGTAACCAGCTTCTTAACGAATTACGTACCTCTATTTGCCGAATCCTCAAATTGGAAATTAAGTCCCAACGAGCTTCTCCATTTCTATCATACCCTCTGAAACCAAAGCCTGCAGCGTTGTTAATAGCATCAGCTACAGTAAAGTAAAGTAAAAAAAAAAAAGCATTAAGACCCTACATAACAATCTACCATGTTCTCCCAGAAGGTGCATGTTATTCTTAAATAGCAAAAGTAGATTTGCTGCCGTTCTAATCTAGTATTTAATAAAAGAGTCCTTGACCCAGTTTTTAGAATATCCTAACAGTTTTTAGGATATATCCCTATATTTTGGACATGAGTTCTAAGGTTTGTTTATACATAAATGACTCTCATTTTTCTAATTGGTCTTTAACTATATGTCCTCAAGGGGGCAGTCTTATAGCTATGTGTAGAATAAGATACACTTCATGGCTACACAATAACAGAAAAGTCTATTCACGTGTTACTTACCTAACGTCCATGCAAAATAGTATTTGGGTCTGGCAGCCAAAAGAGAGACATACAGGTAGAGGACCTTGGTGGGCCACGAAGCTGTAGCTTGGAAATGCTCGTCAATGTTGTACTCCACAGGCAGCGTGTTCGAGATGGTCAGGTGGAATAGTAAGGAAAGTCCGCAGACCAAGAGCTTCTGAATCACCGCTGTCTGGAAGGGCAAGACAAGACATCGTGAACCGAATGCACCTTCCTGTCCGTAACTACCCTTGCTCTCTCTCACGGCGATGAGACTTCTAAGAGGTGGTCAGCCTGGAGACACAAAGTCATTGACGGAAGAAATCTGAATATACCCGATATCGAGTCTGAGATCCAACCCAGTGTGAAAAGAAATTTTTCAATTCGCACTGAGTAATAGCATGAAGACAAAAGCGCTGTGTGGGTGTAGAACACAGCGCCACATGGCAGAGAAGTGATAACCTAAGAGCTTCTGCAAACGGGCGCACACCTCTCATTCACTCCTTGCTTCACGGTCACTTAGGAAGGAGGGCCAGCCTTCGCCTCGAGCCCCGTACTTGGGAGAAACACACGAGCCCGCCTTGGACTGTCTCCTAGACTTTTTGCTTGGCCTCGTTTGCATGGGACCCTTAGATTCTATCAGATCAAACCCAGCAGACACTTCGCCTACACAAGGTCTCACAGCCTTTCTTGACGAAGCAGTATCTCAGCAGCTCCAGGCACCCAGCAGTTCAAAAGGAGGCGCAGGCCGCCTGGGTTTGAATTCTAGTCCCACGCCCGCCGCCCCGGGATCTTGGCCAAACTACTCAGCCTCTGAGTCTCAGTTTCCTCGTCTGTTTAAGGGTGAGGTTAACAGCACCGACCCCATACGCTCACTGTGGGGGCTGACACAGTAACTGCGCAGGTGCTCATGGGGGTGCTGGCAGACGAGAGGTGTGATCGAGTGTTAGCTACGGCTACGTTTCACGGCTGTGGGAAAGAGGTGATGTCTGCGGTCGGCCCTTAAAGAGGAGGAAGATTTCAACTGGCCCTGATTGGGATGAGGGGAGGAAAGCAGGAGAGGAAAAGCGAACACTGTGAATTTGCTGGAACAAAAGGCAGAGGTAGGGAAGAAGCTTGGAAAATCAGGCCGGCTCATCAAACATTCTGCGTGACTGTACAGCGTCATCCTCGCAAAGCAGCTCGGCACAGTTTCTTAAGCGGCCTCATGACTGTCCGCCTACGAGGCATCACTCCTAGGTACCGGGTGAAGCCGTTTCCCGTGAAAAAAAGATTTTGAAGAAGTAGATGGGTACATTCAAAACTGGACAACATTAGCGGCCTTAACTCAACAGGCTAACCGAGGCGCGCGGCGCAGGCTGCGGACGCGGCTCGCGACCTTACATTTGGAGATGGCTCTGTCCTCTCGCCGTGCAGCCCCTCTTTGCCATTTTCGCCCGACTGCGTCGCATGGAAGGATCGGCCCTCGATGAAAGTGATGTAGTCTTTGTAGGAGCAGAGGGGGCCCGCCAGGACCCCCATGAAGTTGCAGTTGTAGCTGAGATACTCCAGGAGGCTGGGCATGCGCCTGCGAGGGAAACACAGCAAACTTGTGAGACGTGATGGGCGCTCTGCAGCAGCTCGACAGGAAGGATCCCCTGCCTCACCGCGCCTGCCCTTCCCAAAACACAACGCGCTTGAACTTCCGTTTGCATCCAGACGACAAGAGTTTTCAAAGATTGGGACGCGGGAATGCGCGACGGTATTTATGGATAAAAGAGTCTCTCTACAGAGCTTTATGAGCAGCTATGAAGAGTTTCTACTTAATTTCTCACAGGGAAACACACCCAAGGTGGACAAGGCACAAAGAATCACCTCTTCCTAGTCACTCATTTAACATATCTATGTGCGAGCCAACTATGCACCCACGTGCGCCAGAGTCTAGCGATTCTGCAGCTAGAAAAACAGAAATTCTGCATTCACAGAACATACCTAACAGCTGCATAAAATCGATAATAAAAAAACGTATAGAATATCTTCAGAGATGCTAAGTGCTCCAAAGAAAAGGGGGTGTTTTATATCATGAAGCCAGAGAAGGCCTCCCGGGTGAGGCAACTTTGAGCAGAGACCAGAAGGAAGTGAGCAAAGGAGCCGTGTGAACACCCAGAGCAAGGAATCCAGGCAGCAGGAACGACCAGAACCGGGCTGGGGACGGGGCATCGGCAGCAGGGCGGCTGGTGCGGCCGGACTGGACGGAACCAGGGCAAGGAGGCAGGAGGGGCGGGGGAGGGAGCCGGGGTGCGATCACAGGGGGCCTGTCTTACTAGCCACGTGGGAACTTCGGGTTTTTTCTGAATGCGAAGAAAAACTACAGGACTGTTTTGAAATACTTAGGTTTCGAACAAACTGCTCTAGTCCCTGGGTGTGCGGACTGGGGAAAGGTGGGAATAGGAAGGCGGGTGAGGAGGCGCCGCGATCTCCAGGGAGGAGGTGACGGAGGCTCGGACCAGTGCGGGGGCGGGGGCGGGGGCCGGGTGCGCAGACAGCATCCGGACATGTTCTGGCTGTACAGCCACCGAGTTTGCTGACGGACTGGGTGTGGGTGTCAGATAGAAAGGAATCAAGGACGTCTTTTCCGACTCGATTGCCTCGAGGGCCGACAAATGGCACACGGTACCTAAAGTTTACCAGGCATTGTCAGCGCAGGGAACCAGGCGAAAATGGTTAGTGTCACAGGAGACAGTGCAGGTAACCGCGTGAAAATGGTTAGTGACAGAGGAGAATCTGCAGACTGTACACACTACCATGTAAGTGAATTATTAGTAGTGGAAGTTTTTATTTATTTTTGAAAACCAGCTCCATTTATCAAGTCTGCTGTCCACCGGCAACTATAAGCTATCACAAACAGAAGAACAACTACACCTGGGAGCCGTCAGCAGCTTCTCTAACCTGTTACAATCCCTACTTCCTCTTCCTCTCGTGAAGCAGCACAGACGTGCTGTGTGGCCGAGACGCGTGTTTATGAGAAACGGTTGGGGAGGGAGCAGCACCTCCTGTGCACCTGACACTCGTGGGGTCACCACGCAGCCCGACGCCTTCTCCGATTCGTTTAGAATTATTTTTCTACGCTAAAAAGTGTTTTGAACTTTAAGTATTTTCTCTTTAGGACTCAAAATTGATGAGAGAAAAATGTTTCGGGTAGATTTTCTCATGTAGTTCCTTCCACTGAATGCTGAAACGAAATGCTTTCCCACTGGCTCGAACGCCGGGACGTGCCCTGCGGTCGGTCACAAAGGGACCTCTTGTGCGCCAACAACAAGTTCTATTTTCAACACCAATTATTTCAGGCCCCAAAACAATGGCAGCTTCTGTGAGCGCAGCTCAGCCTTCCCAAGGCAAACTATGTATCACAATCGCAAGGACAGGAGATAACTCCGAACCATGAAATTTGCTGAAGTAATCTTCGCCTCAACTGTCATATCAAAGGACAAGTCTTTTAGGGGCTGCGGTAGGTGACTAGAGTATACGTGATTAAAATGAAAGCCAAATATAATTATAATACTTCACTTATGACATTAAATGAAAATTTGTTCTTTCGATCCTTAATTTTTATTTAGTGTCAACTATGCATTGGCCTAGGTTAGGGCTTCTCAATCTCGGCATCACTGACACATTTTGACAAGAATTCTTGGCTCTGGGGGACTGTCCTGTGCACACAGGACGTTTGGCAACAACCCTGGCCTCTATCCATTAGTTGTCAATAGAGCCATTCCTCCCCATGTGTGACAACCAAAAGTGGCTCCAGACATTGTCACATGCATCCTGGGAGCACGACTGTCCCTGGTGGTGACCTGTTATTTAGGTAATGGGGATGCAATGATAGACAAGACAAAGTTCTGTCTTCACGGAGCTTACATTTGGGTAGGGAGAGGGACAATCAAAATGAACAAACACGTACCAGTGGACAGTAAGACATAGTATGAAGAAAAATACAGCAGGCCGAGGGCTAGCGTGTAACAGCGGGGTCGGAAGAGGTGTTCCAGATGCAGATGCCTGTGTAGTTCCAGGCGGACCGGGCGAGGGACAGCAGAAGCCACCAGCTCCTGCCAGCCTCGTATGAGGTGCTCAGAAGTTTGGTACTTTATTCTCAATTCTCAAAGGAGCCACTGGAGGGTTTTCATCAGCAGAGGGGAATCATATAACCCAGTACGCATTAAAATGGTCTCTGGCTACTGGGTGGAAAGCAGACTGTGGACAGCAGGGGGGACAATGGAGCCCGGTTAGGACGCGATCACCGGAGACCATGCCGAAAACGAGGCTGGGCTGGGCTCTCATGGGACCGGTAAGACGCCGGTCACGTAAGAGACAGTCAGATGTCAAGGTCAGACCAGAGACAGGTTTCACAGGAAGAGCCGACCTGCTAGAGCGGATTTGCGGTAAGGAAAACGGAGTTTGCCTAAGTTTACACCCTAAGTCACTAGTGACAAACGGCGCCACTATCAGCTAAGTGGGCAACAAGGGGGTCACTAGTGACAAACGGCACCACTATCAGCTAAGTGGGTGACGAGGGGGAAGAACGAACGGGCTGGGGAGAGGGGAGAGAGGAAGCAGGAGTCTGAGGTTAACGTGTTCTCTTTGAGGCACCAATTCACCGTCCTGGCCCCGGGGCTGAAGTGGCAGCTGGTTATGTGAGGCCGGAGCTCAGGGGACAGGGCGGCGTGGGAATATGAAGCCGGGAGACCTCAGATACGTAGACGGCATCCGCGTGTGATCGCCTGGAGAAGACGTGCGGGTCCCCCGGCCGTGCCAGGGAGTACGCGAAGGGTTCGTGGTAAGAGAAGGGGGGCATTCAGCAAAGATAACGGGGAGAGACGGCCAGCGGGGCGGGAGGAGAATCACGAGACGCAGTGTCCTGGAAGGCAGGTGAGAAGCTATTTCAAGGACCAAGTGACCAGCTGGGTCAAGTGCTGCTGAAGGTCGAGCAACGTGCAAACTGAGGCTGGCACTGAATAAGGGCAACCTTGAAAGGATGCTATCAGACCAGAGTGGGGACAGAAACCTAACTGCAGTGGGGGGAGGAGAGAAGGGGAGATGAGGAAGCGGGGGGGGACACGTGGATTATGGACAATTAATACTTGGCTCTGGAAAGAGGATGCTGTTTGGTACAGATACGGGCCGTAAGCCAGATTTGTTTTTTGCAGAATGAAGTAGAGTTGCCTTTACTTCTTCCAAAAATAAACTCTGCTACCGTCTTGAGCATGAAGGAGGAGAGTTGGAGGTTCGAGGAGAAAGAACATATGATCTCACAAGAGAGTGAGAAAAGTGAGTGGACTCAGGAGATGCAGTAGAAGCATCGGCAACACTAAGGGCCATCGTTTTAAATTTGGGGTAACAAACTGAAAATGAGTCCCATCGGCAAGACTGGATGTCTTTCCGCTCTGCTTTCTTCCACGGTTCAGGTAGGCAGGGAGCTGAATTAACTAGGTCTGGGGTTTTGCCAGGTAGGAGGTGAGAGGCCGAGGGGAAATGGGCGCTGAGCTTCTACTGAGTGGTCACTGGGATGGACCACGGAGGCATAAAGATTAGAGAACTGAGATCAAATTAACCTCTCCTCAGCTCAGGATGTTCAGGCATGTATTTCCTGACATATAATGACTACAGAGAATGCCCATAGAACAATTTTAAAGAAAATATAAGAAGATCCCCAAGACAGGCTACCTGGGATCAAAGGTGAACACTTAGGGGGTGAGGTCTGTCTACTATCACAAGCTTAATCTCATTCTCTTGACAGCCATGCATTTATTAGTTCTAGATTTTCAGGAAACAAGGTGCTTCATAAGACATTTTTCTTTAAATAAAATGTGTATTTGATCTCTAATTATACTGGATTAAGGTAGATCCCGCCAAGACAGTAAGCTATTCCTTAGGTTAGTCAACAGAGCACCTATAATAAATGAAGCAGAAGCCTATCTCAGAATGAATTCCACAAATAATAATGAGAATGTCTTACTACTTCTTCATTATTTGAAAACCCGTCATCGAGTTATTGGTCTCCAAATGGTAGCTGCAATTATTACTCTTAATCACGCTATGGCAGACATGAAGACTGTGATCTTCCTGTCGTCAGGGAACTCAGAGCCTTAGAGGAGACAGAAAGCTTGGCAGATAGTCTCACGGTGCACAGGAGGTGCGTACTGTATGATGATATATTCAAGGCGCCATGGGAGCCTTAGAAGGGATGCCTCGCCTAGTCTAGCAAAATTTGGTACCAGGGAGGTGTGCAAAGGGAGAAGGGTTTGGTTTTCACGAAGAACCTCTAGAAGGACGAGCTTTGGCCATGAGCGATGTGTGTCTCAGGCAGGGACAGTGTGAACCATGGCAGGATACAGTTAGAAGGTACGTACCTTACTGCTAACTCTCTCTGCGATGGGGTCAGTTCTTCGTCCTGTCGAAACATCCCTGAGAAATAAAAATCGGTACTCCTATCAATTATGGTTTATTATCAGTTACGATGTCTCCAAAGAAAAGAATGGCATTTTTCCCCATTCACAGTTTCGTCACTTTCTCATTGGCAATTCACGCTGTGATCCCAAAGTTGTTGTCATGTTTGCTAAGATCGGTCCCTTTCTTTCTCATCGCCACACAGGCTCGACCTCGTCGAAGGACCGTCGTGAAACCCAACACGTCAACATCTGCGTAAGACAACAGCCACCATGCAGTCCAACGTGTCTAGGTCTGTGTGAGACGAACAGCACACGCCAGCGAATAATATGACTCCTCTAGAGGAAATCGTTAAGTTTAAAAATTCCTAAAAGCTGGCATTTTTAACAGTAAATGCTATGACTTTTCAAAAAAGGGGCATTAAGTTTTTCTATTATTGGGTGATTTAAATGACTAACATCAGTGCTACGGAAGGAAAGATTTCCTCCTACGTGACTCTAATAAACGAGAGCTGTACACTTCCACCTTCTTCAGCCGTTTACCTCACCCGCCCCCCAAAATGAGAGGACATTATGATTACACATCAACTTCCTAGATCCTAACCCAATTTGAAGACTAAAAGAGGACTGGATTAAGAAGCAAACACGCTTAAGAATATTTGTAGGTCTTCCCTAGTAGATGGCACAGAATGGGCTAAAAAACTCATCCATGAAGCGCCCTTGGCTACTGCAAATGTCTGTGCTAACGGGGTGCTAACGGGGTGCTAATGGGGTGCTCCTTCGGCCTTTGAATGAACCACAGACCAACTCTTTTGCCCAGAGTCCTGACTGTTAGCATTTCCTCTGGCAAGGTGTCCATTCACTGAAGATGCAAAATATGAATATTTGTAAATAAAAGATATATAAATACTTACACTAAGAATATATGTGTGTGTGTAAGAGACAAGGGCCAAGGGAAAAAATCTTAATAAAAATGGAACACAGAAATGAAGCAGGAATTAATAAAACTTGATTTAGACCCGATGTCTATTCTAAACTGTCACTAATATGGGTCATATGACTGAATCACACTATTTTACTTTGCTTTTGTCACTGAATTGAATGCAAAATTAAGATAAAATCCTGAAGAAAAACAAACACACTTTAATAACTCTATGCATACTTATTTATTTTCCCGTCTGACCTCATCTCTACCCTTCCTCTAATAAAGAACAAAAAGTTAAGATAATCTCTCAAGCAAAAGATTGTTTGAATATAATTTCTTTCAGTGATGACAAGTTAATTTCTCATTCTTACCATCATGAATTTCATAAGCCAAACTAGTGATCTTCTGGGTAATTATCATCATTGGGCTGTGACAAAACAAAAAACAAATATTTTAAAAGAGTGTATTTAAAATAATACTTGCTATGGAATAAAAGTTTATTTTGCTTATATGACTACAAACTCCTGAAGTTTTTTAACATTCAAAAATAACCTCCAAGGGATTTCGAAGAGGTAACTCGGGGGCCGCGTGTTTGTTCCTAGGGGTAGGGTGTGGGGAGAACCTGCGCATCGCTTTACGAAGCAACATGGAGCAGCTCATCCTGAAAAGCCATCATGGGCGAGGGTGCAGCCCCACCGCCTCATCCTACTTCATGCAGGGGACACCAGGTGGGGAGAGGGCGGGGGACAGGGCCACGCAGGCGTCAGACCTGCGGACGACCGTGGACAGGCCAGCTGCCCTGTGCCTCGGAGCTCAGTGAAAAGGTGGAGAGTAAGCTGCCTGAGGAAGGGGGCGCGGGGAGCATATTAAAGGAGCATGGGTGAGAAATGTGAAACGGAGCCAAATGGGGGGAAAGAAAAAGGCGGCTGTCTACCTCCCCACTCCCGGAGCCAGGCGCCCAGGGCTTAACGGCCTGTCACGGACGCCCTCGCCCTGGAGACAGCCACCTCGGGCCGGCAAACCGTGGCACACGCTGAAGGAAAGAAGACTTTAAAATCATGATATGGGGAAGAAAGTGGCAATATTCTTTAACATATTTTATAATCTCTGACCGAATGGACGACTTGAAAAAGAAAAAAGAAAAATGAACCCGCAGAAGAAAACTACCTGGCTCCATTCCGCCCTTCAGCTCTTACGTCGGCTTTCGGACAGCAGCATTAAGGAGCAGTTAACCAGTTACTCATTTATAGCTTTGGAATTTCAACAGAAGCAGGACACAGCGTTTCGCCTGCAGGGAGAAGGAGCACTCTCTGGGCTTGGAGTATGCGGTCGCCCTAGCGTGGCCAAGGGAAGGACGACAGCCGAGGATGAGGGCAGAAGGAGGCTCAGACCCCATCCCGTCCAGTGCGGCCTGCAACCGGCCCTCCGCTCAGAGCCCAAGACTGCTCAGTGTCCCCACCACCTTCAGCAAAGCGCCAGCATCTTTAAAACCTTGCAGGACATTTGGTCCTGTCCAAAACATCCACACGGACACGCGTTCCATGGCAAAAGGTCCCCGAAAACTGTTACTTGCTACCTGATCCTGTCCAAAACGTCCATGGGGACATTTGGTCCACGCTGATCCACCTGCCTCTCGCCATGTGCCATGACCAGCTAGGCTACAGAGCAAGTAGGGTTACTGTTGGCCATACGACCACAACTCAGTTATTGGTCCAATAAAACATAATGGTATTTTGATGCATTGATGCTGCAAACCAGAAGTAGAAATAAGCATTATGGGCTATCTAACCCAGGGACGTTTTCTAAGTGTGGGCATTTCTGACAGGACCAAATACCAAAGACCTTTTGGTGTGGGCCAAATGCCTCGTGGACGTTTTGGATCAAATGTCCACGAACCCTTTAAACACAGAAGGAGCTGGTTTCTCACAATGTCAGCACTGTCAAAGGGTTTGTTTTAAACGTTCCCACCACTGGCAATGACCTCACAGCTCGTTCTCCTCACCTACAAGGCAAGACCTCATGAAAAACTGTCAGATGACGGTCACTCTGAAACTCCAAGTACTAAGGGAGGAGAACCCCTTGGGCTCCCTCACGTTGAGTGCTACGTCCACCCCGCTCACTCTCCAGAAGTCACTTCTCAGCCAGCCTAGCCCGGCCGCTCTCACCAGCCCCCAGCTGCTGGTCAGCTTTGCCAGGTGTTTTACATGCCTTCGAGGATTATAAAAATGCCCTAAAGTTCCATTTCTCTGGGAGAAAGAAATCGTTTTCTCGCCCTGCCTTAAATCTCCTTAGTTCACCGATGAATTATAAAACACCCTTCAGTTCTAAATTCTAATTCACATGTCACCTTAAAACATAATAATTGTTCTATTTATTTCGTCGACTCGGTGACACACTAAACCGTTAGGTACATACGTAAGATGCTCCGAAAACGCAGCAGGGGCTACGTGAGAGCGCGCCCTCGTGGCACCCACGGTGTCCGGCCCCCTTCCCCCACGCAGCAGGGGCTACGTGAGAGCACACCCTCGTGGCACCCACGGTGTCCCGGCCCCTTCCCCCATGCGGTTCCCATTCTGCCGGCTGTGGCGGGTGCAGGGTCTCTCACGAGGGTGAGTGGGAGACAGAGGAGTGATGGGGAAGTTGGGACACACCCCAACTCATGGCAGCGGACCCAGGGTGAAGACCACCGACAGCACTGTGCACCATTCTCAAGGAGACTAACTGCACTAGGTTTTCCTAACGGCACATTTCCTTCGTAAAAACCCGTTTCGGTGACAATCGGAGTGACTCACATAATTATTTCACTTAGACCTTTACTGGCATTTTAATTACCTATTGACTTTGGATCTAGTGGAGTCTCCAATACCTAATCACTTCCGGGGTCCCAGGAAGTCTGAGGTAACCTGAAAGCTCTCCCTGTGTCCCCAGGGGTCGGGGGCAGCAGACGGCTACGGCACCTCCTCTGAGTGACAGGATGGAGCCACCGCGCCTTCTAAACAGTGACGACGTCACTGCACTCAGGGGGAACTCCAGACGTCTCCCCCATGGCGCTCTGCCGGGAATGGGCATGTGACTGCCCAAAATAAACACTTTGATGGAATGGTTTCTGGTAATATTAAAAAAGATACCCATCTGATGTAAAACACTAGAAGACTTGTCAAAAAAAAAAAAAGAAAGATGCAAAAGTTTAAAAAATTTACATGCCTTCTTTTTCTCTGCAAAGAATAACAGGATTTAGTTCTATCGCAGTCAAACCTGACTGTAGTTAAACATTATTAGAGAACGAAGGAGAAAAATCAAACTGCCTTCTTCGCTGCTGCAATATCTCGCTGCTTAACTCTAATGATGTTTGTCTATTCACGCTCCGAAGCAGCTACGAGCACCTATAGGTAAAAGGTCCGCTCGCCGCCAGGGGATAAGTTAAATGACGATAGAGGCAAACCACTGACTGCCCACACCGCCGTCTCTAAGTACACCAGTCTCTTTCCTCCATAAACCAAAAATCCCCTGAAGCCAAATAAACCCCACACACCTAATGCTGAATGAATCCGCAGCGAGATGCCATAAAAAAGGCCATCGGCGTCTCAGCCACCCATTCATTCATTCACTTTACTCCCTCATTCAGAAAACAAGTGTTTGATAAGCACCTTCAGTGCACCAGATGCTGGAGGTGCAGCCGTGCACGAGTGTCATGAAATTTACATTGCGCCAGCGAGATGGATGATCCGTGAATCAATGGGTGAGTATACCTGTGCCAGATGCTGCTGGGCGCCGAGCAGTAGAACGAAGCGGGTCGAGGGAGAGGGAGTGCCAGGATATGAGTAAGAGAGAGAGACCGCAGACGGGTCAAAGGTGTGCCAAATGCACTGAGTGCCTGGCAGAATGAAACAGAGCAGTGCGGAGAAGCCGTGCCAGGAGATGGGAGAGAACTGGCCACACCCAGAAGGTGACCTTTACACAGAGAACGTGAGTCAGGGAGCAAGCCAGGTGGAGGTCGGGGCTGAGCATGCTCCAGGAAGTCTGCGGCCACGCCACCCTGAGCACGCCCGGTCCCGTCTGATCTCGGAAGCTAAGTGGGGTCGGGCCTGGTTAGTACTTGGATGGGAGACCGCCTAGGAAGACCAGGTGCTGTAGGCGTAAAAAATGAATAAATAAGGGATTGCAAGCTGACAAGGTCCTTGCAATCTGTGAGGTCGACCAAGGGTTGC